>NW_027507903.1:144839960-145312460 GCF_037356315.1 Lithobates pipiens
CCAGGGGCAGATTACATACTCTGAATGTGTACAAATACAATTTAAATACAGGAGAAAGTGATCTGGTAACTATAGCATTTTGTTATACGTCCCAGATCAATTTCTCTGCATTTTAATAACACAAATGCAGGAGGCAAGTGTAAATGTAGCTGAAACAAAATTCCTCATGTCTTTAAGGAAGAGGCAATAAATGGCTGAAATAGAATATTTATTATTCATCAGGCAGACGGCTTTGTTGCTGTCAGATAAAGGGACAAATATTTAAACATCTACAGGTGTTTGTCTTGGCAAGCTCTGAGCATATGGCACATTAGTTTAATCCGCAATCCAATACAGTTGCACATGAATTAAGAGCTCTTGAAACAGACTTGCCTCATTCTCCCTCACTCAGATTCTTTAACCATCATAATCAATAATAGGTTCTGCTCTGTCGTGGCTAAGAGGAGCAGATGAATGCATGTGCACAGCTGCAGGATAAGTAGCTTTGAAGGGTACAGAAGGACTGCAGAGAATGCATATAAAACCAAGACAAAAATATACTGTTATTACCTTACTGTTTAAAGGGAACACAGTAGATTTATACACACTCTCTTTTTATATTTTCTTTTTTTTTTTTTTTTTTTAGACAGGGTAACATTAAACATTCCATAATAATTTTACATTTTTTGAGTCAGGAGGTTTAAAATCTCTTAAGAAGCTTGCTTGCTAGCTTGCCGCCCACCCACCGTCAAATGGTGCGGCTCTAGTTCTGTGTGGACATCATATGACGCACCAGAATGGCTGTGCAGCGTGACGACCATGGCCATGCCGTGTTGCTAGGACACGGCTCCTTAACCACATGATCAGTTGTGTCCAATCACAAATGCATGTAAATACGAAGTGCTGGTAATCAGCTCTCCTTGCCTCACACTGACAGAGTGTTTTTGGCGAGGAGTGCCGATCAGCGGCATCTCCTCGCAGGGGAGAGCAGTGCAGGTAATCAGGGCACTGGTTACTGTAAAGCACCAGAAGTGCCCATGAGTGGCACAAATCAATGCCCATTACTGGTGCCAGTCAGTGCTGCCTTTTAGTTCCCAACCAGTGGCTGCTCATCAGTGCTGCCCATAAATGTCCATCAGTACCCACCAGGGCCACCTATCAGTGACCACCAGTGCAGCATAATAGTGCCGCCTCATCAGTGCAGCCTATCAGTGCCCCTTCATCAGCACACATCAGTGAAGAAAAAAAAAGCTCTATTTGTGTGAAGAAAATGCTTAATGAATTTGGGTATAGCGTTGCATGACCGTGCAATTATTATTCAAAGTGTGACAGCACTGAAAGGAAGGGGGTGAAAGTGCCCTGTACTGAGGTGGTTAATCAGTACATTTGTTATCCCGAAACTACAATACAAATGTAAAGCATTATATCACTTTTTGTAACTTTAGTAAACGGTTACAGATGCATCTCAAAAAATGTGAAAATCATCAAAAATATAGTTTATTTCAGTAATTCAATTCAAAAAGTGAAACTCATATAGATTCATTAATGATATATTTCAAGCATTTCTTTCTTTTAATTTTGAAAACACAAAATTCAGTATCTTCAAAAATTAGAATATTGTGAAAAAGTGCAATACTGTCACGCTCTAATCCACTAATTAACGCAAAATACCTGTAATGATGATCTCTCAGTCTGGTTCAGTAGGTTACACAATCACGGGGGAAGACTGCTGACTTGACAGTTGTCCAAAAGACAGTCATTGCTGTGTGTCAGTGCTTTATCCAAGCATATTAATGGAAAGTTGAGTGGAAGGAAAAAAATTGTAGTACAAAAAAGGTGCACAAGCAACAGAGATAACCGAAGCCTTGAGAAGATTGTGAAGCAAAGGACATTCAACAATTTGTGGGAGATTCTCAGAGTTGTCTACAGCCAGTGTCAGTGCATCAAGAGCCACCACACACAGATGTATCCAGGACATGGGCTACAACTGTCGCATTTCTTGTGCCAATCCACTCGTGAACCAGAGACACTGTCCGAAGCATCTTACCTGGGCTGAGAAAAAAAAAGACTCAACTGTTGCTCAGTAGTACAAAGACCTCTTTTAGGATGAAAGAACATTTCGCATTTCATTTGGAATTTAAGGCCCCAGGGTCTAAAGGAAGAGTGGAGAGGCATAGAATCCAGGTTGAATGAGGTCCAATGTGAAGTTTTCACAGTCAGTGTTAATTTGGGGAGCCCTGTCATCTGCTGGTGTTGGTCCAAAGTATCAAGTTCAAAGTCAGCATAGCCCTCGAACAGGAAATTCTAGAGCACTTCATGCTTCCCTCTGCTAACCAGCTTTATGGAGATGCCGATTTCATTTGCCAACAGCACTTGGTACCTGCCCACACTGGCAAAAGTACCAATACCTGGTTTAATGATCATGGTATCACTGTGCTTGATTGGCTAGCAAACCTGCCTGACCCAAATCTCAGAGAATCTGTGGGGTATCAAGAGGAAGATGAGAGCCGATATCTAAGCAATTTAGGATTACAGAACACCTCAGCAGTAATGCAGTAATCCATGCAAAAGGAGCTCCGACCAGGTACTGAGTGCATACTGTACATGGACATACTTTTCAGTAAGCCAACATTCCTGTATTAAAAATCCTTTTTTATTGGTCTTCTGTAATATTTTACCTTTCTGAACTGAATTACTGAAATAAATAAACTTTTTGATATTATCATTTTTTGAGATGCACCTGTATTTTTGAAAAGAGACTAGCATGCAAAAAAAAAAAAAAAAACCCAAAAACGGATGATCATTTGTCCGATCATCTCATCGTGTGTACCAGGCATAAGTCTAAGGGCTCATGGCTCATGCACACAAGTAGAAAAAATGTTAAGAGGTGTTTGGTGTCTTTTTTTGCCTCTGAAAGCAGGTCTAGGTTATATAATGTGCTCATGCACATTGTGACGTTTACAGGTGTATTTCAGTGCAGGGTTAAGGGGCATAAAAAGATGCCCCAAACCAAAGAGCTGGGCGATTTTCACAAAAAATAATTCTGCGATTAAAAAAAAAAAAAAAAAAAAAAAACTCAAATCACGATTCAAATATTTTTTTTGTCTTGATGGACACCGCGCCAGTCCTAAGGAGCTGCAGGCAGGAGTCTTTAGGTGAGGCCGCGCCTTCGGCCTAGTCGGCGGCGTCTGGCCTTGTGTACTAGGCCCAAGCTGTGGCCTCGCCTAAAAACCCCTGCCCGCAGCACCGGCGCAGTGTCAGCGCCGGTCCTGGTGAATTTTGAATCGATTTGACCTCTCAACTTGATTCAAGATTTAAATAGATTTTTTCCCCAGCCCTACCCAAACCTGCTTTTAGAGAGAGTTTTGGCACATAATTCATGCCCGTATGCATGTAAACACAGGTTTATGCATGTACATTTATTCTAGTGGCTAGATTAAATGAATATGAGAGACAGAATGAGTTTACACTCATATGTGCATAGAACTGTGGCATTAGAAGCATTTTTCTGCCAACTTCTTGCAGCATATTCGGAGCATTTTTTTCCTATGCCTATGTGAGCTCTAAGACCTTATTCAGCCAAACCATGCCTTTTTTTATTTTACTTTTTATTTTATTTTTAACACCACAGGTTTAAAAAATTAAATATATATATATATATATATATATATATATATATATATATATATATATATATATATATATATATATATATATATATATTAGGGTGCACCACTACTGAATACAGTACTGGGAATAACAGGATTTTCACATTAGAAGAAAGGAGGTATTGGTCTTCAAGGACTATACCTCAAAAAACATTTATAGTTAAAATGCCCAGAATGACAGCACAGATGACAGTATCCATGTCAGTCCAGTAAAAAAGCACATTCTAACAAATCTTTTCTGACTTAACCAGCTATTTTCTTCCTGTCGCAAATGATCAGTAGAAACTTCACTCAGAATGACTGCCTTGGATGATGTCAGCTGCAGCCCCCTTTGCAGCTTGAGCTTTGCAATCATAATAAATGCATAGACTGGAAGTGGGCTTGCAATCAACCCCTATATATATTTTTTTATATTTACCTTTCTCCAACCTCTTCAGGCCTGTCAAGTCATGCAGAGGATTGTCTCTGGATTTTCCCCTGGCAGTGGGCAATGCTTCATGAGACACAGTGTGGCACTGGTATTTTGATGTCATGGCAGCTCTCTTTGTATAATTACACTGTAAGGACAGGGTGCCATGAGGGTGTAGTGAACTCACAGTATGTACTCCGTCTTCTAGATGAAACGAAGGTGGGCATATTTACACTCAAAACATCTTGTGGCAGAAGGAGATTAAAGTGGATTTAAAAACACAAATGAATATAATCACAGTTGAAAAGATACTACCTATACTAAGCATTTGAGCTTAGTTTGGTACCTTTAACCACTTGCCGACCGGCGCACGCCAATGTACGTCGGCAGAATGGCACGGGCAGGCATATTGGCATACAGGTACGTCCATGCCTTCCCCCCCCCCCGGTGCCAGCGGTGGTCAGATTCCATGCAGGAGCGATCCGGGATGAGGGGGCGGCCATTCATTCATGGCCAGCCCCTCACGATCGCTCCTGACGAATGAAATGCTTCCCCTACATCACTTCCTCTCCTGTATTGTAAACACAGGCAGAGGAAGTGATGTAATCTCTCCTTGTGTCGGTCTTTTTCGTTCCGGCACAGAGGAGAGATGATCAGTGAGTTGCACCAACACACTACACTAACAGTAGAACATGCCAGGCACACTTTCACGCCCCCTTCACCCCCTGCACCCCCAGTCACAGTGACACCAATTGCATTTTTTTTTTATTATTATTATTGCA
This sequence comes from Lithobates pipiens, assembly GCF_037356315.1. Taxonomy (NCBI): domain Eukaryota; kingdom Metazoa; phylum Chordata; class Amphibia; order Anura; family Ranidae; genus Lithobates; species Lithobates pipiens. The sequence continues at coordinate 144,844,799 of NW_027507903.1, forward strand.
TTGGTGTCATTTGTGACTGCAATAACTGTTAGGGCAGTTAGGATTAGCCCCCTTTAGGTCTAGGGTACCCCCCTAACCCCCCCAATAAAGGTTTAACCCTGTGATCACCCCCCGTCGCCAGTGTCACTAATAAGCGATCGTTTTTCTGATCGCTGTATTAGTGTCACAGGTGACGCCAGTTAGGCAGGTAGGTATTTAGGTTCGCCGCAGCTTTTTATAGCGTCAGGGACCCCCATATACTACCGCATAAAGCCCCCTGATTGCCCCCTAGTTAACCCTTTCACCAGTGATCACCATATAACTGTTACAGGTGATGCTGGTTGGTTGGTTATTTTTTTATAGTTTCAGGGCACCCGCCATTGATTACCTAATAAAGGTTTAAACCCCTGATCATCCGGCGGGTGATATAAGTTTGAGGGTCAGATAGGGTCTGCGTCGCCCCAGGCAGCGTCAGGTTAGTGCCAGTACCGCTAACACCCACGCGCAAAGCATACACCTCCCTTAGTAATATAGTATCTGAACAGATCAATATCTGATCTGATCAGATCTATATTAGCATCGCCAGCAGTTTAGGTTTCCCAAAAACGCATTGTTAGCGGGATCAGCCCAGATACCTGCTAGCACCTGCGTTTAGCTCCTCCACCAAGCCCAGCCCACCCAAGTGCAGTATCGATTGATCACTGTCACTTACAAAACACAACACACATAACTGCAGCGTTCACAGAGTCAGGCTTGATCCCTGCGATCGCTAACAGTTTTTTTTTGTAGCATTTTGATACAGTCGCTGACAGCCTAGGTGCTTTTTTACCTGAGTCTCACTAGTGTACCCCTAAATTTAGAGCCCAAAATGGCAAAGCGAAGGTACACTAGTGAAGAGGCCTACACGTTTCTGAGCATGACAGATAGTGAAGAGAAAGTCACTCATCTGTCAGATTCAGGCTCAGGATACAATCCTGTAGAGGACAGCGGCTCCATGACAGATAGCTCTGACGACGGAGATGAGGTCCCTGTTAAGGGCAGGCGTACCCGATCCTGAACTTCTTCTGTTGTTGAGGTGCAAGAATTGCAGGTCCCTCTTATGGAGCAGAGACGTACCTAGAGCCGCTCATCCTTCTGGTGAACTGGCAAGCACCAGCGGCCTAGTACACCTTGGACGTACATCCAGCACTGCAGTAGCACGTGGTGACGTGGCGAGTCCCATAAGTGCAGTTCAAGCTGGCGAGGTGGCAAGCACAAGTAGTGTCCCGCTGCCACCAAGACGAAGACAAAGACAGGCCCGTCGTACCCATAGTGCCCTTCCTGCAGAATTCGCCAATCCTGATTGGGTGCCCACCACTTCTGCAGAAGCCGTACTTCCCCCATTCCCTGGCCAACCTGGCATTAACGTGGAAACAGTTGATTTTACGCCACTTGATTTTTACTCACTGTTTTTCACCGAAGATCTCTATAGATTGTGGACCAAAGCAATTTGTACGCTGGTCAACACATCGCCACTATTCCCCGGTCCGCCCTTGCCAGACATTGGAAACCAATTACGGTTTCCGAATTTAAGATCTTTCTGGGCCTCTCCCTCAACATGGGCATAACCAAAAAGAGTGAGTTGCGGTCCTATTGGTCCACTGACCCAATTCACCATATGCATGTGTTCTCTGCTTCCATGTCCAGGGCATGATACGAGCAGATTTTGCAGGTTCATGCACTTCAGCAACAATGAACTCTGTCGTCCTCGTGGAGACCCTGCAAACGACCTTAGAAAGCCTGAAGGTCGTGCTTGGCTTTCGGGGCCCCGTACGCAGCTAGGCTCCCAAAAAACCCCACACATGTGGTATCCCCATACTCAGGAGAAGCAGCAGAATTTTGGGGTGTCATTTCACATATGCCCATGGCATGTGTGAGCAATATATCATTTAGTGACAACTTTGTGAAAAAAAAAAAAGTTTGTAATTTTCCCGCAACTTGTGGCAAAATATAAAATATTCCATGGACTCAACATGCCTCTCAGCAAATAGCTTGGGGTGTCTACTTTCTAAAATGGGGTCATTTGTGGGGGTTTTGTGCCATCTTGGCATTTTATGGCCTTCAAAACTGTGATAGGTAGTGAGGAGTGAAATTACAAATGTATGCCCTTAGAAATCCTGAAGGCGGTGCTTGTCTTTCGGGGGCCCCGTACGTGACTAGGCTTCCAAAAAGTCGACCACATGTGGTATCCCCGTACTCAGGAGAAGCAGCAGAATGTATTTTGGGGTACAATTCCACATATAACCATGGCATGTGTGAGCAATATATCATTTAGTGACAACTTTGTGTAAAAAAAAAAAAAAAAAAAATTGTCATTATTCAAATCGCTTGAGGCAAAAAAATAAAATATTCAATGGGCTCAACATGCCTCTTACCAATTTCCTTAGGGTGTCTACTTTCCAAAATGGGGTCATTTGGGGGGGTTTTGTACTGCCCTGCCATTTTAGCACCTTAAGAAATGAGATAGGCAGTCAAACTAAAAGCTGCGTAAATTCCAGAATATGTACCTTAGTTTGTAGACGTGACAACTTATTGACTTTTTTTTTTTACCAAAGACATGTGGCTGAATACATTTTGGCCTAAATGTATGACTAAAATTGCGTTTATTGGATTTTTCTAATAAAAAAAAGTAGAAAATATAATTTTTTTTCAAAATTTTCGGTCTTTTTACGTTTATATCGCAAAAAAGAAAAATCGCAGAGTCAGTCAAATATCTTTAAAAGAAAGCTCTATTTGTGGGAAAAAAAAGGACGCAAATTTTGTTTGGGTACAACATTGCATGACCGCGCAATTACCAGTTAAATCAGCGCAGTGCCAAATTGTAAAAAGACCTCTGGTCATTGACCAGCAAAATGGTCCGGTCTGAAAGTGGTTAAGCAATTCCATTCTTCAGAAATCATCCTTGCTCTTCTGAACAGCATAAACCCAACACAAGCAGAAAATTTGTGTCCCTCCCCCCCCCCCCCCCTCGTGAGTGACAGGCTGTGCTGAAAACGAGACCAGAATGAGCCTCTGTGTAATACACTGCAAAAGGGGGAGGGGTTTCTCTCCCTGTGCAATCAGCTGCTGATCCACCGGTGATTTATGACAGACAGATCTCCATCACTTCATTAACCCTGTGCTTACCATCTAAGTCTGACAACTGACTGTCCCAGTTCTTCTAACTTCTGAATTGCTGTTTGCAGAGGTTTAAATGAGAATGTTTCTCGGTCCATATTGTCACTTTAGGCTGCAGGATTCCCTGGATGTTTTAGTATTAGCACCTTCCTACCAGCTTTCTCCTGATTAGCACAGATCCTGTGCTGTAAGCATAGCTCACAATCACTGGCACCTGTGTATTCCCTGGATATACTCAGGAGACATGCCCACATTCACAAAGATAGCTGTGCTGTACTCCTGCTTGTGACATGGCTGGAGGGTGTGTATAACAGGGGGGTTGTATGATATCACATCTCCGCCTATTATTCCCCGGTCCTAAGCCACTCCCACAGACCAGCAGTTTTAGGAGAGGTGAGACAAGCTCAGGGAGCGCTTTTTTTTTTTAAGGTACACTCACAGCTGTATGCATGTTTAACCACTTGACAACTGGGCACTTAAACCCCTCTCGTGACCAGACCAATTTTCAGCTTTCGGTGCTCTCACACTTTGAAGGACAATTAGTCAGTTATGTAATACTGTACCCAAATAATTTTTTTGTCCTTTTTATCATACGAATAGAGCTTTCTTTTGGTGGCATTTGATCACCTCTGGGTTTTTTATTTTTTGCGCTATAAATGAAAAAATAAAAGACTGAACATTTTGGGAAAAAAAAGCATTTTTCTCAGTTTCTGTGATTACATTTTGCAAATTATAAATTTTTCTTCATACATTTTGGCCACAATTTATACTGCTACATATCTTTGGTAAAAAATAACCCAAATTAGTGGATATTTGGTCTGGGTGAAAGTTAGAGAGTCTACAAGCTGTGGTGCAAATCATAAAAAATTGATCACACACGATGTACTGGTGGCCTATCTCATTTCTTGTGATCTGAACAAGCCAGTAAAATACAAATACCCCCCAAATTACCCTTTTTTTTAAACACCATTCCAAGGTGTTTAGTAAGATGCATGGTGAGGTTTTTGATGTTGTAATTTTCTCCCACGATTCTTTGCAAAAGAAAAATTTTTTCCTACAAAATTGTCAATGTAATAGGTTATTTCTCTCACATGGCATGTGTATACCACAAATGACACCCCAAAACACATTCTGCTACTCCTCCTGAATATTACGATACTGCACGTGTGGGACGTTTTCACAGTCTGGGCACAGAGAGGCCCAACTAGCATAGGAGCATAAATTACACATCTAACTTCTTGACTACCTATTACACTTTTGAAGGCCCTGGAGCACCAGGACAATGACACGTGACACTGATGACAGATGGCACTAATACATGGCACTGATGACACGTCACACTGATGAAAGATGGCACTAATATGTGGCACTAATACGATGACACTGATGACAGATGGCACTGATGACACTAATACGTGCCACTGCACTGAAACATGACACGGATGACAGATGGCACTGATACGTGCCACTGATGACAGATGGCACTAATAGGTCGCACTGGTGACACTGATGACATATGGCACTAATGACAGATGGCACTAATACGTGGCACTGATGACATGTGACACTGACAGGTGGCACTGACATCTGCTGTAGGCACTTTATTTTCCCTTTTTTACTCAGCGATGCTGCAGCCGTTCGCACTCCCTCCTCACACGCTGTCTCTGTGTGAGGAGGGAAAGCTGGCGATGAGAGTTGATCTCATGTTTACATATGAGATCATCTCCCATTGGATACTGCGATCGAGCGCTAAATGGCCGCTGTGATTTGCACAGAACTTCCCCAGGGACGTCCTTCTGGCAATTGTAGTTCGCGCTGTAGGCGGGTTTTGTTGTAGAATCTCATATTAGCCAATGTGTTTCATATTATTCATACTGATTTGCATATATTTTATTGATAATATAATTATAATTATTATATAGTAGTGGGATTATCAATATTATTATTCGATAGTAAAGCAATAGTTATTACATTTTCATGAATGTATACTATGTTATTCTAAAATATAGAGAACGTCTTAATTTTTAAATGTTAACTTAAGATGACATCTCTGCTTCTGATATTTTTTATAAGATAGTTTACTGGGTGAAAGTTCATTAGGATACTTCATAGTTTTTAAATTCACTAATTGGAAGAGAGAACTTTTGACAGTAGTTGAAATATAGCTGATAGATAAGCACCGTCAAAGATAAGAAAACAGGTGGTTAAAATAATTAAATAATTAGGTGGAATACGGGAAAGTTATGTACAGAACATTAAATTAAGTTTGACAGGGTCAAATAAAGGTCTACTTGAGCCCTCATTAAAACTGTTAAAATACATTGAATTCGAAGTACACTCATGTGTATGTATATGTATATATAATAATAATATTTAACACGTAATTGGCTTGTGTAAAAAAAAAAAAAAAAAAATTATATATATATATATATATATATATATATATATATATATATATATATATATAAAGTAATACAGTACCTTATGTATACATACAATCAGGATTGTATAGTGAAAAACATAACACATCTGGTGGGGTTATTAAAAGTTCATTCTTCCAGAGTCGTAAATCTGTTATTCTTAACCACTACAATACAGGGCACTTTCACCCCCTTCCTTCCCAGCCCAATTTTCAGCTTTCAGCGCTCTAGCGCTTTCACTGACAATTGCGCGGTCATGCTACACTGTACCCAAATGAAATTGTTATCATTTTGTTCGCACAAATAGAGCTTTATTTTGGTGGTATTTATTCACGACTCCGTTTTTTTTTTTTTTTTTTGCGATATAAGCGGAAAAATAGTGTAAATTTGGAAAAAAAACAATATTTTCTTTTTTCTATTTGAAAAGAAATCCAATAAAATCTAATTTTGTCATAAATTTAAGCCAAAATGTATTCTGCTACATGTTTTTGGTAAAAAAAAATCCGTTAAGTGTATAATAATTGGTTTGTGTGATCACGGACATATGTACGCAAATGATCATGTACATATGTGTGCAGGTGATCACGTACATATGTGTGCAGATAATCATTGGGACATGTGATTTTAGTGGGACATATGTGGGGGACATGTTTTTATTATTAGGGACATGTGTTTTTATTATTTGGGGACATGTATGTTTTGGGGACATGTGTGTTTTGGGGACATATGTGGGGACTGTGTTTGTACTGTGTGGTGTGTTGTGTGTTTACACTACACTGATGATCAGTGAGTAAAAAGCTGTAAAAAGCAGCCCATACTCACTGATCATCAGCCGGCTGCAGCGTTCTGCTCTCCTCTCCTCAGCGGTGACTTCCGTGTGAGGAGAGCCGATTGCCTAGCAACCGGCTGTTTGTTTACATCACATGACGGCCGTGATTGGACACGGCCGTCATGTGATCAGGAGGGCCAATCACAGAGCCCTCCTGCCGATCTGAGATGTGCCGTGTCCGGGTGACACGAGCACATCGGGATCGCGCCGCTGCGCGGGCGCGCTCGCGCGCGATCCCGCTACTCCTGAAGGACGTTCCTGAACGTCCTATCAGGAGTAGACGGCTCCCACCCGGCCGTATATATGCATTGGCCGGGTGGGAAGTGGTTAAAGATAGTTAAACCTTATCAAGATGAAGAGGGTTGGATTTAACACAGCTGAGTGCCAGACGGTCTGTACACAGGTGTCTTTAATTGGACAAAAGCAGTTATAAATCATTTTTAATGAACATATAGGAATTCTGGGAGTAATTAACTTTATCTGGTTTTTAGAACAGGTGTCAGATTTATGGTTGGTTACATTGATGTAGATCTTAGCGACCAACCATATCTAGGAAAGATGGCTGAGATAGGCTTATAAAAGGGTATATAAATGCAAGCTCTACAATTGTTAGTCAGTCAGACAAGTCAGATAGGAGCTTATAAGGCTGAACTCTGTGTATGCAGCCCTATTGCAAGGGTCATAGAGGTCAGAACCAATGGGCAAATATCTGTCTGAAACTTGTCTCCTCGTACGAGTCAGAGAAGACTTCTTAACTTGTTCTAGAGAGTGTGGTTCCAGGTGAATTTCCCTCACAAACTTGGTCGAGCTGGAACCCAGAACTCTGTGAGGGGACTGGACCACTGGTCGACCAGCTGGTCCCGATCAGGTGACGGGTTCCCAAGAATTGGCAGAAAAGACCAATTCTTGTTCAAGGTGAGAACAATTCACAATTGTTTCAATTTGGTTAGGGAATAAGAATACCTATATCTAATATGCTTGCATTGTAAGAAACTGTATAAATTAGACCTGTATGTTGTAATACTTTGAACATAAACCTGTATGTTATCAGCTGTTAATAAACCTGCATTGCTTAAGTTCAGCCTGGTTCAATTACAATTCTACTTCAGTTTACATCTACTTGAATGAAGGGCAACACAGGAGAGGATGTGAGTAAAGTAGCCAAATATTTTTATATTAATATTACTAACAGTAATTAGGGCTCCTTAAGTCTGGGGGAACGAGCCAGCCTGAAGCTGACTGTAGTAAAAATCCAAACAAATAAAACCAAAAAAAAACAAAACAAAACATAATTTTAATGTTCGATAGAGATTGGTTCAGAGGACGCCCAGGCTCATCTCTAGCAAGGTATTAAAGTGGAAGCAGCCTGCTGGGTGGACTTAAGGACTGATGAGAATGAAGGTCATTACCAATTCTCAGGTGGCTGGCACACGTCTTGTATAATTTATTTAAAAAATGTGTGGTTAATATACTATAAAGAAATTAGAAGGGCTCATTCACATTATATGCATTGGATTACCTTGCTCAATGCAGTCCTAATGTATAACCACTTCAGCTCCGGACCAATAAATACCTTAAGGACCAGAGGTCTTTTTGCAATTTCGCACTGCGCTGCTTTAACTGGTAATTGCGCGGTCATGCAATATTGCACCCAAACGAAATTTGCGTCCTTTTCTTCCCACAAATAGAGCTTTCTTTTGATGGTATTTGATTGCCTCTGCGATTTTTTTTTTTTGCGATATAAATGGAAAAAGAGCGAAAATTTCGAAAAAAAAATATATTTTCTTCTTTTTGTTATAAGAAAAATCGAATAAACTAAATTTTAGTCATACATTGAGGGCAAAATTTATTCAGCCACATGTCTTTAGTAAAAAAAATGTCAATAAGCGTATATTTTTTGGTTTGCGCAAAAGTTATAGCGTCTACAAACTAGAGTACATTTTCTGGAATTTACACAGCTTTTAATTTATGACTGCCGATCTCATTTCTTGAGGTGCTAAAATGGCAGGGCAGTACAAATCCCCCCCAAATGACCCCATTTTGGAAAGTAGACACCCCAAGGAAATTGCTGATGGGTATGTTGAGCCCATTGAATATTTATTTTTTTTGTCCTAAGGGATTGAATAATGACAAAAAAAAAAAAAAAATTTTTTTTTTACAAAAAGTTGTCACTAAATGATATATTGCTCACACATGCCATGGTTATATGTGGAATTGCACCCCAAAATATATTCCGCTACTTCTCCCGAGTATGGGGATACCACATGTGTGGGACTTTTTGGGAGTCTAGTCGCGCACGGCACCCCGAAAACCAATCACCACCTTCAAGATTTCTAAGGGTGCAAATTTTTGATTTAACTCCTCACTACCTATCACAGTTTCGAAGGCCATAAAATGCCAAAATAGCACAAAACCCCCCAAAATGACCCCATTTTGGAAAGTAGACACCCCAAGCTATTTACTGAGAGGCATGTTGAGTCCATGGAATATTTTATATTTTGCCACAAGTTGCGGGAATATTACAAACTTTTTTTTTTTTTTGCACCAAGTTGTCACTAAATGATATATTGCTCACACATGCTATGGGCATATGTGAAATGACACCCCAAAATACATTCTGCTGCTTCTCCTGAGTACGGGGATACCACATGTGTGGGACTTTTTGGGAGTCTAGTCGCGCACGGCACCCCGAAAACCAATCACCACCTTCAGGATTTCTAAGGGTGCAAATTTTTGATTTAACTCCTCACTACCTATCACAGTTTCGAAGTCCATAAAATGCCAAAATAGCACAAAACCCCCCCAAATGACCCCATTTTGGAAAGTAGACACCCCAAGCTATTTACTGAGAGGCATGTTGAGTCCATGGAATATTTTATATTTTGCCAAAAGTTGCGGGAATATTACAAACTTTTTTTTTTTTGCACAAAGTTGTCACTAAATGATATATTGCTCACACATGCTATGGGCAGAAGTCAAATTACACCCCAAAATAAATTCTGCTGCTTCTCCCGAGTACGGGGATACCACATGTGGGGGACTTTTTGGGAGCCTAGCCACGTACGGGACCCCGAAAACCAAGCACTGCCTTCCGGATTTGAATATAAAATGCTACCAAAAAACCTGTTAGCGATGGCAGGGATCAGGCCTGACTCTGCGATCGCTGCAGTTATGTGTTTAGTGTTTTGTAAGTGACAGTGATCGATCGATACTGCACTTGGGTGGGCTGGGCAGAGGGGCAAAACGCAGGTGCCAGCAGGTATTTGGGCTGATCCCGCTAACAATGCGTTTTTTTGGAACCCTAAACTGCTGGGGACGCTAGTATAGATCTGATCAGATCAGATATTGATCTGTTCAGATTCTATACCACTACGGGAGGTGTATGCTTTGCGTGTGGGTGTTAGCGGTACTGGCACTAACCTAGCGCTGCCTGGGGCGACGCAGACCCTGACCCTAAAACCTAATTGATATCACCCGCCGGGTGATCAGGGGGTTAAACCTTTATTGGGTAATAAATGGTGGGTGCCCTGATGCTATAAAAAACAAACTAACCAGAGTCACCCGTAACACTTATACGGTGATCAGTGGTGAAAGGGTTAACTAGGAGCAATCAGGGGGTTCAAATTTTTATTAGGTAGTATATGGGGGTCCCTGGCGCTATATAAAAACCTGACGGGGAACCTAAATAACTAACTGGCTAACCAGCGTCACCAGTGACACTTATACTGTGATCGCTGGTGAAAGGGGGTGAAAGGGTTAACTAGCAGCAATCAGGGGGTTAAAACCATTATTGGGTAGTATATCGGGGTACCTAGCGCTATAAAAACCTGGCGGTGAACCTAAAAAAATAACTAGCTACCTAGCGACACTAGCGACACTGATGCAGCGTTCAGAAAAATTATCGCTTAGTGACACTGGCAAAAGGGGGTGAAAGGGTTAACTAGCGGAAATCAGGGGGTTAAAACCATTATTGGGTAGTATATCGGGGTACCTAGCGCTATAAAAACCTGGCGGTGAACCTAAAAAAATAACTAGCTACCTAGCGACACTAATGCAGCGATCAGAAAAACGATCGCTTAGTGACACTGGCAAAAGGGGGTGAAAGGGTTAACTAGCGGCAATCAGGGGGTTAAACCCATTATTGGGTAGTATATCGGGGAACCTAGCGATATAAAAACCTGGCGGTGAACCTAAAAAAATAACTAGCTACCTAGCGACACATGCAGCGATCAGAAAAATGATCGCTTAGTGACACTGGCAAAAGGGGGTGAAAGGGTTAACTCTAGGGGCAATCAGGGGGTTAAATCTTTATTGGGGGGTGATAGGGGGCTACCCTGGACCTAACACTAACTGTCCTGACAGTTTTTACTGTCACAACTGACACTGAATGCATTGATCAGTAAAGAAATGATCAATGCAATCAGTGACACTGTGACTGGGGGGGGAGGGGGGGCGGGGGGGGATCGGGGGGCGATCGGGGGGGGGGATCGGGGGGGGTTTGTGTGCCTGTGTGTACCTACATGTCAGTGTAGTGTTGGTGCACACTTACTTTTACTCTTCTCCTCGTAGTCCGGTCAAAAAGACCGCCCCGAGGAGAATGACATCACTTCCTCCTTCCTGTGTAAACAATACACAGGGGAGGAAGCTTCTCATTGGCCAGGAGCGATCCAGAGGGGGTGGCCGAAAACCAACGGCCATCCCCTCATCACGGAGCGCTCCTGGACCGAATCGGACCGCCGTAACCAGCGGGAGGGGGTCCGATCGGACCCCCCACCCGCTGGAAGGCAATCACGTAGATGTACGTGATTCTGCCTGCCTGTGCCATTGTGCTGACGTACATTGGCAATACGGCGGTCCTGAAGTGGATAAACACTGTAGATCTGGTACATAAAACTATTAATGTTATTTAGGCCCCTTTCACACTTGTGTGACTTCAAAGTCACGCAGTTTTGACAAAACAGTCGTATAACTGTTGATGCGACTTTGCCCTGCATCTTGAAGTCCAACTTCAATGATCAAGGATCTGACTTTGATCCCAACAATACCAAGCACTGGCTGGTATGAATCTTTAGGGGGGAATTCCACGCACAATGTAAAAAAAAACAGCATGGGTCCGCCCTCCAAGAGCATACCAGGCCCTTCTGTCTGGCATGGATTTTAAGGGGAACCCCGACACTGAGAAAAAAGTGTGGGTGCCCCCCAATCCATGCCAGACCCTTATCTGAGTGCACAACAAGTCAGGAAAGGGGGTGGGGATAAGCGAGCACCCTCCCTCCTGAACTGTATGCACTCAACATGGGGGGGTGGGTGCATTGGAGCGGGGCTCTGCGCCCCCCATCCCCAAAGCACCTTGTCCCCATGTTGATGAGGACAAGGACTTCTTCCAAAAAACCCTGGTCGTTAGTTGTTGGGGTCTGCGGGCGGGGAGCTTATCGGAATCCAGAAGCCCCCTTTCACAAGGGAGCTCCCAGAATCCGGCCTCCCACCCGTACATTGTACCCTTACCCATCTACCTAAAAAAAAAAAAAACATCAAAAATAAAACAGTACACATTTTTTAAAGCAATTTATTAGGCAGCTCTGGGGTCTCTTCTGACTTCTCTCCTGTCCAGCACTTCTGCCTCCTCCGCTGAAGTCTTCTAGCCCTCTCCGGTTCTTCTCCCTCTGTCCGCTATCTTCTGACTCTGCTGGGGCTTCTCCGTTATCTTCTCGCGCTTTTGCCAAGTCCTCTCCCAATGTTGACTCAACGCTCTCTCTCGCTCTAATGCCGGGTGAGCCACTACTTATATTGGTATGGGGCGGGGTCACTGTGTGATGTCACACGGAGGTCCACCCTGCAGGACACCATCCGGGGCATGATGGGTGGTGACGTCATAAGGGGTGGGCCTCCGGTGACCCCGTCCCATATAGGTAGTGGCACACTGCGCAACCGGCATTAGAGCACGAGAGAACACTGAGTCAACACTGCAAGAACAACAGAGGAGAAGACAGCAGAGAAGACCCAGCAAAACAGTGAGAAGATCCAGCAGAGGCAGAAGACAGCGGACAGAAGAAGAACTGGAGAGGGCTAGAAGTTGGGAAGAAGACCTTGTCCTCATCAACATGAGGACAAGGTGCTCTGGGGTGGGGGGATGCAGGGACCCCCTGGCTCAAAGCACCCACTCCCCCATGTTGAGGGAATGTGGCCTGGTATGGTTCAGAAGGGGGGGGGGGGGGGAGTGCTCGTTCGTCCCCACCCCTCTTCCTGACATGCTGGGCTGTGTGCTCGGATAAGGGTCTGGTATGGATTTTGGGGGTACCCCATGCCATTTTGTCTGCGTGGGGGTTCCCCTTAAAAACCATAACGGACTGAAGGGACTGGTATGCTCTTGGAGGGGGAACCCATGCCGTTTGGGGGTTTTTTTGCCGTGGAGTTCCTCTTCCCCAGAACATGCCAAAGTTGGATAAGTTAAGACTGCAATCCGACTTTGAACCGACTTCAGTGATATTCAATGGGCTGAAGTAGGATCAAAGTCGGACCAAAGCAGTGCAGGCACGACTTGAAGTTGTACAAATATGAATGGTAGTCATTGAAAAACAAAGGGAACAACTTGTACGACTTTGCAGTCCCAAATTGTAGGACAAGTTGTACAAGTGTGAAAGGGGTCCTAGAAAGAGAACACTGATTGTTGTAGGTACATAAAATCCAGTTGATGCATTTCACAGCACTGCAGTGACAGCATAATCATCACTTACTCTCCTGTTCCTGAAATGATACAAGAAACTAAAAATAAAAGGGGAAACAATCTTAAGGCAAAATTATATCTGCTGGTTAATTATAGTGATTATAGCACAGTAATAAAGCCATTATACTTTGACTTGGATGACCGTGGGGAATACAAAGTTACTGTAGCATCTGCTTCTTTTCCTGCTACCATTCCTTTAATTACAAAGGGTAGGAAAGCTAATACAAATGTAGAAATGTAATTAGTTTGTAAAAGCCTAAATCCTTGCCCAAAGCCATGTTCTTCCTGTAATATCACATTCTCCTCTTCTTGTGTAAACTTTTCATTAAAAAAAGGAGACATCTTCATAATCTAATAAAATGGTTATAATACAACTGCTTGAAATATTATTCTTGCATTAAAAACAGTAACGTTTTAGTAATGTTATTTTAATGCAATTTGCACAACTCAGGAGCCCCCTGAACCTGATCTTTTAGAGTGTGATCAATGTGAATAACCACCCTACAGAGATAAAGCATTTGATCATTGGGCACTTGATCAATATTTCTTAAGGCTCGGCATAGATACAGCATTTGTCAGAAGTTTATTTATTTGTGGCAAAAACAAACTTCTTTAACAACATTCTGAACAAGTGTAAACCTGTATTTAAAGGCAGTGCAACATAAATGCTTATCCATACACAGGATACCAGCTTCCAACAACCCCTCATTATTTACAATACCTCTAAAAAGAAGTTATTACCAACTACAAGTATTACTGCGCCCAAAAATAAAAATGTCATATAATGTAGCTTACCAATCCATATATGTGGAAACTACATTGGTTTCCATTTTTAGTCTTAAGCCTCATACACAATCTGAATATCGTAAAAAAATAAAAATAAAATAAAATAAACGCTTTTCAAACGATCGTACAATAATCTGATTGCTGTACACAGCTTTTGTCCCAAAATTTCCGAAGGGACAAACACAAAATGTTTTCAATACTAGATTGTTTTGTTTTTACTTAATCCATACAGTTTTTGTCCAAAAATACAATACAAATACATTACATCACGTTCGAATTATTATCCTGTCGTACAAGAATTTTTGCACAGCGTTTTCAATATGGAGACTACCATGCAAAAAAAAAAAACGGATGATTATTCATCCGATAATCTCATTATGCACCCTAGGCTTAAGAATAATTTTAGCAAGTAGAAAAAAATAGATGTTGCTCTTGCTAGAAATGCAGAGTTCTTCACTTCATAAGAGCTGAAAAGGCAGCAAAAACATTGTAATCTTTCTTTTGTAAATTAATAATTCCCTCAACTACCAAATAATAGAGATGGACAAAGGCAGACATCTTGAAGTGTGTGACAACTATGGCTGTACTACATAGACACAGTGGAGATGCAAGTGTAGCCAAGAAGGAAAAGGAAGTGTTATTATCAAGGATTACTGGGTGAAAATAAAAGGAAACCGCATGAAAAATAAAACAAATTCAGCCACTGCATCTAAGGACTGGCAAGCTGCAACACGTTATCTTTGGATATAGATAGACTTTAAAGAGACAAAGTCACTAAACAACAAATGTAAACAATCAATCAAAGCATATAAAACTACACTTCCCAGCAAGACTGTTCAACAGAAGCTACTTGGTAGACCAGCTTCTGTATAACAGAGGAGTATATTTTGGTACGCATGTATCCGGCTTTACCATTACCTACACAGATGACCGTCACTCTCTTGCAGAGCTAGAGCTGCCGCTGGAGTCTTTTACATGCGAGACTGCTGAGTGTACCAGACTGATGGTCTCCCTGCTGCACACTATGTGCCCACCACAGCTGCATCAACAGCCTGTTTCTAAAGCTCTGAACAAACACACCAATGAAGTAAAACCCAAGAATGGGGGGTGTAATATACCACTCCCTGAAATTATACCTTTGAGGTCGATACAAGCCTATGCTCAAATATAAACTCTTTAAAGCGGTATTAAACCCACAAAAGTTGGGACATGGCCATGATTACCATGGTGTGAGCATCCCCCCTTCTTTCAATAACCCTCTGTAATTGGGTAGACCAGTTGCTGGAGTCCTGGGAGAGGACTGCTGTCCCATTCTTAACTAATATAAGATTCTAATTTATCAACTGCCCTGGGTCTCCTTTGTCGTATTTTTCGTTTCAAGATGCACCAAATATTTTCACTTGGTGAACAATGTGGCCTGCAGGAAGGCCAGTTAAGCACCTGGACGTTTTTACTACAAATCCATGCTGTTGTCAAAGATTTACATTACACAGCAGGTGACTGGTTGCTGGGCGATCCTAGCAACCAATCGCCAGCCTGTTAAACTGAAAAGTTAACCAGCAGTTCCCGCCTCCATTCAGCCCTTCGATATCAATCTCTGCTCTGCTCGCTGTACACCTGTAAGGTAGGAGAGTTCTACTTACACAGTGTGTGTGGGGGGGGGGGGGGTCGACAACAGGCAGAGGACACTATGGGGGGGGGGGGCGGGACAGAGGACACTACAGTGAAGGGGGGGGGGGGGTGCAGGCACGCCATGCTGGCTGACAGGACTCCTCTTCTCCCCTGGGAACAGAAACCCCATCTCCAGACCATGCTGGCTGGCGTCACGCATCCTTATTAGCAGGTGAATGCGGCATTCACATACATTGAATCGGGCCCTTAAGTGGAAAAAAGTTGCTGACCCTGCTATAGATGATATAATACATTTAAAGTCTTTTCAATTTTAGTGTGAGGAACATTATTCTGAAATTGTTTGAAAATGCTGTCCATCTCTAATTCTGAGACTCTCTGGAATGCATTTTTTTTTTATACTCAATCATGTTACTGACCTGTTGCCAATTAACCTAATTAGTTGTAAAAGATCTTCAAACTCTTCCTTAGGCCCCTTTCACAATGGGGCAGAGCAGGCGGCAGCGGTAAAGCGGTGCTATCTTTAGCGCCAATTTACCGTCGTTTTAGCGGCGCTATTCTGCCATTAGCGGGGAGGTTTTAACCCCCGCTAGATGCTGAAAAAGGGTTAAAACTGCCCGCAAAGCGCTGCTGCTTTGCCGGCGGTATAGCCATGCTGCCCCATTGATTTCAATGGGTAGGAGCGGTGAATACACAAGATGCTGCTAGCAGGTCTTTTTTTTACCGTCCTGCTAGTGCATCGATCCAGTGTGAAAGCCCTCCGCCTTTCACACTGGAGTGAAAGGAGCGCTAAAAATAGGGCCTGTATAGCGCCTGAAAAACACTTCAGTGTGAAAGGGGCCTAAGTAGTACCAGTTCGTTTGCCAGCTTTTTGTCGTCATGTCCCAAATGTGGCTGCCATCAATTTCAAAATGATCTTATATTTTTCTTAAAATGGTAGTTTCTCAGTTTAAACATTTGACATGTTTCTATTCTGAATAAAATATGGGTTTAGTAGATTTGCAAATCATTGCATTCTGTTTATGTAGATTTCAAAAAGCATCCAAACTTTTTTTTGGAGTTGGGGTTGTAGCACATTAAAGCGATTTATTTTTTTTGATTAAAAAAGAAAAGAAAAGAAGAAGAACAAAAAGCCCTGCTAACCAGTAAATAAGTTACACATATTAGATGAAATTACATACGAAGACATCATGATAACCTACTTGAATCGTGCCTCCACAGTGTTTGCAGCTTCCTGGTATTGATCAGTGGTAACTTTATAAAATTGCGCACTCTGTGAAAAGACAAACATGAGACTCAATAAAATGCTGTAGTAACAATTACCATTGTAACGTTGCTTCACATTATTTTTTTAATCAAACCTGTCGGGAATTTTATCATTTTAAAATTAGTAAATCACAACAATGTGCTTACAATTATACACCCCCCTTTCTGTGCTCCATTTATTCTGGTTTGGCTTTATTACTAGGGGCTTGAAGTCCTATCTAACTGCTTCCTCGGTTAAAGAATCTTAATGATTAGTATGAGCTCTCATTTGACTGGAATAGAGAAGGGGCTTACGCCAAAAGACAGGGAAATACAAGAAAAATAAGATGTACTGAGGTGAAGAGAAGAGGAATAAATGTTATGTGGTGCCTGCTGTTAAGCAGTAATTTTACAAGTTTTCAAACGAATGTCAAGTTCACTTTGAAGGAGTTTGGTGGCAATAAGCATGTTCCAAGTAAAGAACAAACTCAAATAGAGAAACAGTTACAAATTCTAGACATATCTTAGGCACTCGGAACTAGTGCTAAAACAGAAGATAGCTAAAATGTGCACATTAACAATAAAAAAAAGTGCATATGCATGCATTTCATACATATATTAAACAAGCAAATTCTGATTCCAAGGCCCCTAAGGTCTGTCCTATTGTATGTATTATTTACACTCAGTCTATGATACTACCTGTGACTGTAAAATGACTTTTTTGAGCCAAAGGCTGCAGAGTTTTTTATCAAAAGAGCTCATAAGAGAACTCTTTTTCTTCATCTGGCATGTCCAGTAATATTACAGCACGTTTGAGTTTGTACAATAAAAATAACATGAAAATGGGTAAGCAGAGATACTCAGCTATTGCTGAAGGTGCAACTAGCATTACAAATAAAAAAACTCAAAATAATCCATATATCTTAAAGGCCATAGGACCAGATTTGTTGAGATTTTACATTTTTACACCAATGGCCAACAGTGAAATCGCCCAATTTTTTTTTTAAAAACACAGATCCTCCCACCCTCCATCAGGGTGTCATTAACCACTTGCTTACTGGGCACTTAAACACCCTTCCTGCCCAGACCAATTTTCAGCTTTCGGTGCTCTCACAATTTGAATGACAATTACTCAGTCATGCAACACTGTACCCAAATTAATTTTTTGTCCTTTTTTTCCCACAAATAGAGCTTTCTTTTGGTGGTATTTGATCACCTCTGGGGTTTTTATTTTTTGCGCTATAAATGAAAAAAGACCGAAAATTTTGAAAAAAAAAAAACGCACAATTCTTTGTTTCTGTGACAGAATTATGCAAATTATTAATTTTTCTTCATAAATTTTGGCCACAATTTATACTGCTACATATCTTTGGTAAAAATAACCCAAATTAGTGGATATTATTTGGTCTTTGTGAAAGTTAGAGTCTACAAGGTGTGGTGCGAATCGCACAAAATTGATCACATCTGATGTACTGGTGGCCTATCTCGCTTCTTGTGACCCGAACAAGTCAGGAAAGTACAAATACCCCCCAAATGACCCCTTTTTGGAAAGTAGACATTGCAAGGTATTTAGTAAGAGGCATCGTGAGCTTTTTGATGTTGTCATTTTTTTCCCACAATTCTTTGCAAAATTAAGATTTTTCATTTTTCTCCACAAAATTGTCATTGTAATAGGTTATTTCTCTCACGTGGCATGTGTATACCACAAATGACATCCCCCCAAAAATTCTGCTACTCCTCCTGAGTATTACAATACCACATGTGTGGGACTTTTTCACAGCCTGGCCACATTGAGAGGCCCAACATGCAGGTAGCGCCATCATGTGTTCTAGGAACATAAATTACACATCTAACTTGTTGACTATTTATTACACTTTTGAAGCACCAGGACAATGACACGTGACACTGATGACAGATGGAACTGATACGTGGCAATGACGACACTTATACGTGGCACTGATGACAGATGGCACTAATATGTGGCACTGATGACAGATGGCACTAATGACACGTGGCACTGATGACATGTGGCACTAATACGTGGCACTAATACATGGCACTGATGACGCGTGACACTGATGACAGATGGCACTGATAAGTGGCATTGATGACACGTGACACTGACAACAGATGGCACGTGACACTGACAGGTGGCACTGATGACAAATGGCACTGATGACAGATGGCACTAATACGTGGCACTGATGACAGATGGCACTATGTGGCACTGATGACAGATGGCACTTATACGTGGCACTGGGGACAAATGGCACTGACAACAGGTGGCACTGGGGGCAGGTAGCACTGGGGCGGATGGCACTGCTGGGGGAGGATGGCACTTTTTTTTTTATAGTTTTTTTTTTTTTACTCGAGGCAGAACGGCTGCCGCTGCAGCCGTTCATCTCTCCCCTCTCACACTGTCTGTGTGAGGAGGGAGAGCGGCGCCGAGAGATGATCTCATATGTTTACATATGAGATCATTTCCCATTGGACACACCGATCACGCTGTAAACGGCCACTGTGATTGGCCATTTACAGCGATCTGTGTTTGCCTGTCCCCAGGGGACACGGCGAACACAGAACTTCCGCGATGCGCGCCCGCGGCGGCGCGCATTGCGGAAGTAAACATCAGGACGTCCAGGGATGGCCACCCGGACGAACGCGCCTGCTCTACGGCCGTCATTCGGCTATAGGGCGGGCGCGAGGTGGTTAAGCATAATAAGTATTTGACCAGTACATACTAATGCCACAAATGGATATTACGGCTTAACCCCTTTGAGAATAAGGGTGAAATAACTTTGCAACTTTGACATGCATTTGTAAAACGGTACATATCATCACAACTACTTTGGGCATCCAGGTGGATTACACCTTGTTTGTTTGTTTTTTCAGAACAAATTGGGCTTTCATTTGGTACTAAATGGTAATGGATGTCTCCTGATTTTATTTTATTTTTTATAAAAGGAAAACTGGCCCAAAATAGGAAAAAATCATTTTGTTTCTTTTAAATGTAGCTGTATATTTCTTGCTACTACCATAACCTCGCACCAAAGAACAACCTAACATAAATTATCCTGCTTCCAACAATCACAGGGATACCCCATATGTATGTTAGTTTTTTTTTTAAATCATGCCCAAACGCTCCAGATATACTTCCACTATCCAGATATTGACTGGGTCAAGGGGATAGCTAACTCTCTAAAAGGCCCATTATTTCTTAACCACTTCCTGCCCGGCCTATAGCAGAATGACGGCCGGGTTGTGGCGTCATAAGACATCCAGCAGAATAAGCCACAGGAGCGGGCAGGGCGTTGAACGGTGGTGTGGTGTGTCATTCTGACACACTGCAACTGTATTCTAGGTAAAGAGCCTCTGACGGAGGCTCTTTACCACATGATCAGCTGTGAACAATCACTGCTGATCACAACCTGTAACCAGGAAGTGCCAAATGGCTTTCCTCGGTTCAAGCTGACAAGGAAAGCCAATCGGCAGCTTTCCTGTCAGAAGGGGGAACTGTGCCTTTATTATCAGCTCAGCCCCAATCAGAGGTGCCCATCACATCTGCTAATCACTGCCCATCAGCTGCCAGTCAGTGCCCAAAGTGCCAATCAGTGCCAATTGGTGAAGGCTGCCAGTACCTCATCATCAGTGCTGTTTATCAGTGCCATCTATTAGTTCCCATCAGTACTGCTTGTCAGTGCTACCTATCAGTGCTGCATACCTCTGCTGTCTATTGATGTCCATCCGTGGTGCATATTAATGCCCCCTCATCAGTGCCCATCACCTTATTGTCACCTTATCAGTGCCAACTAATCAGTGACCTCCAGTGCAGCCTCATCAGCACCCATCAGTGAAGGAGAAAACATTTTATAACAAATAAATATATTAATATAATATTTTCCCCCAGAAATGTCAGTCTTTTTTAGTTTGTTTAGCAAAAAATAAAAACCCCAGTGGTGATCAAATACCACCCCCAAAAAATATTTATGGGTAAAAAATAATAAAAATTAAGTTTGAGTAGTGTTGCATGACCGTGCAATTCAAAGTGTGACAGGGCAGAAATCTGAAAATTGTCCTGGGCAGGAAGGGGGGAATGCCCTGCATTGAAGTGGTTAAATATCATACCAGGACAACTTCATGTCCCAATTGGTGGCTGATCCAACTGGAAGCAATGCTTTGCTAGATCTACTGATTTCAAATAACACAGATCTGGTTGCAGATGTGGAGATACGGGACAACCTGGTGTAACAAAACCTTCCCACAAAATGATGCTTAGATGTTCTAAAAAGGTAGTATCTACCAGTTTTATATACTGTATTGTGGAGGATGGGAAGCGGCTTTATTTTGCCATAAGTTTTCCCTTACATTCAGGACATCATAAAAAATTTCCTTAGTTTTAGAGCTAAATAAATAGCATGAATCCTTTCTATGGTTTATATTTTGTCTATGGATTCTACTCCATCAGTAAGTACAAGGCAAAGCAGCAAAAAAAAAAAAAAAAAAAAAAAAATATCTTTGGTGGGAGTAAAAAGGACTCCAATTGAGATGATGAATGGCCTTCTATCAAGTCATTGTCCCCATAATACCAGCATTCACTATTATATTATTTAGGCTAAGATTTATCTTTCTCTAGAATGATCAATAAAGTTGAACACAACAGCTGCGCTGATCAATACTTTTTTTTTTTTTTTTGCATTTTTCTGTCTATACAAAATGTATTTATCTGCTATGATAAAAAAAAAAAAAAAAAAACCCACAGACTAAATACAACTAGAGGTTGAAAGTAAAAACAAAGTACAACTCATCCAACCTCGAGTTTGAAACAGAAATGTACCCGTGTTACATATACACACACACACACACACACATATATATATATATATATATATATATATATATATATATATATATATACACACACACACACACACACATCAGATTTTGTCTTTCATTGTTTTACCACCGTAAAAGTACAATAAGATGGAAAACAGGAATAAAAAAATATAACTATTCATTAGGTAACAAACTTTTTAGGCTACTTTCACACAGGGGCCACTGAGCGTTAGTGCTAAAAGACGTTTTAGCTGCATTTTTCAGCCGATAGCGGGATGCTTTTAACCCAAAGGGGTTAAAAGCTGCCGTGTTGCGGCGCTTCTGAAGTGCTTTTCAGGCATTCCTTTCAATGGGCAGGACATTTTGGGCATTGTATACAATGCTCCCAAACTGCCCCAAAGATGCTTCTTGCAGGACTTTTCAGAACGTCCTGCAAGCTCACTGCCCCGGTGTGAAAAGTCTCCCTGAAATGAACGGAAGGCGCTTTTTAGAGGCTATTTCTAGCGCTAAAATGCCTGAAAAGTGCCTCAGCGTGAAGCCAGCCTTAGTTTTACTCAAGGCATACGGGGCTTTTCTAAAAAGAACATCTCTGAAAGCAGAATTCCTCAAGACAAGCTTTGCTCTTCAATATGGCCACTTTAACTACTTGCCTACTGGGCACTTTTACCCCCTTCCTGCCCAGGCCAGTTTTCAGCTTTCAACGCTCTCACACTTTGACAATTGTGCGGTCACGCAACACTGCACCCATATGACATTTTTCTCTTTTAGAATTTTCATCTCCCCCCCCCCCCCCCCCCCACACACACAAAGCTTTCTTTTGGTGGTATTTAATCACCGGTGGTTTTTTTTATTTTTTGCTAAACAAAAAAGACCGAAAATTGTGGAAAAAAAACCCCAAAAAATATTTTTCATAGTTTGATATAAAAATTTTCAAACAGGTAATTTTTATCCTTCATTGGTGTGCGCTGATGGGGCACTGAGAGGTGACACCGATGAGAAGATACTGATTGGCAGCACTGTTAGGACTGCACTGATAATCAGTGTAGATGTCTCTAACAGAAGCTGGCTAGTGGCTCTCCTCTCTTCACACTAACAGAGTGAGAAAAGAAGTGCCGATAACTTACTTCTGCTTATATCGTGATCAGCTCTCATTGGACACAGCTGATCATGTGGTATAAGGACGCTGTGATTGGCCCTAAAGGGTCCGTTCACACAGGGGCAACTCAGATCCGACTTCAGGTCGCCCCTAGTCACCTCAGATCAGACAACATGTAAAAATCAATGTAAGTGAATGAGAGCCGTCTTAATGCACATTACTGAAGTCGCTCCGACTTCAGAAAAGGTTCCTGTACTACTTCAATACGACTTGTAGGCAACCGGTATTCATTGATTTCAATGGAGGTCGCCCCCAAGTTGGATCTCCGTTTATACGGAGGCGACTGACAGAATTATCTCTCAAGAGGGAACTCCACGCCAAATTTATGAAAAAAAATTGGCGCGGGTTACCCCTCCGAGAGCATACCAGGCCCTTAGGTCTGGTATGGATTTTAAGGGGAACCCCCATGCCGAAAAAACGGCGTGTGGGTCCCCCCCAGATCCATACCAAACCCTTATCCGAGCACGCTACCCGGCCGGCCAGGAAAGGGGATGGGGACGAGCTAGCGCCCCCCCCCCCCTCCTGAGCCGTACCAGGCCCACCCCAAAGCACCTCGTCCCCATGTTGATGGCCGTTGGTTGTCAGGGTCTGCGGGCAGGGAGGGGGCTTATCGGAATCTGGGAGCCCCCTTTAATAAGGGGGCCGCCGGATTCCGGCCCCCCATCCTATGTGAATGAGTATGGGGTACAATCTACCCCTACCCATTCATCTGTGGAAAAAAAAAAAAAAAAAAACACACAACACAGGGTTAAAATAGTTTATTGTACAGCTCCGGGGGTCTTCTTCTGTCTTGGGGGGGTCTTCTCGCCGGACTCCTCCGCTATCTTCTCTTAGCTCTTTTACTAGCGGAGGAGCCCGGCATTCTCCTTCGCCGCTGCCGCCCTCTTCTTCCGACTTCGGGGGTCTTCTCTCCCTTTTCGGTTCTTCTTGCCGGGCCACCGCGCCTTCTTCTAGCTCTTTTACAAGCGGTGGCCCGGTCTTCTGTCGCCGTCTTCTGTTCTTCTCTTCAGATGTTGCCTCGTCGCTGCCTCCGCTCACAATGGCAGGGATGCAGCGCGCGGCGACTTATATAGGGACATCACCGGATGATGTCCCCGCCCATTATGATGTCACAGTCCCAGCATCCTCTGGATGAGGTTGTGTCCAAGTTGCCTCCAAAAGTCGTGTTGAAAGTCGTGTTGCCCCTGTGTAAACGGACCCTTACTCTGATCTGTGATCAGCTGAGTCACAGCATGATTAATAAGGACGACATATGAATAAGCCGGCAGCTGTCATTCGGCTATAGTGTGGGCAGGAAGTAAACTCCCCTATCGTTTTCAGCCAAGGAAGCTGCCATCTTTGCCTCTGTTTAATCTTCAACTGCTATGGTGCGGCACATGTGATTCGTTATGACACCTGCCATTGGATGGTTTGATAGTTTGGCTGAGAGCACAGCCAATGTGCAGTTAGCATTCCCGGCATGCCTTTTTATGTATTTTTTTTAACTGTTTAAATCAATGGGTTTACTTCCACTTTAACGGATAAGTTCACATTTACAAAAAAAAAAAAAGCAGATTGTGGGTGTAATGCCATGGTTCTGCAGACTGACTGTGTAGCTGTCTGCCTGTACCTCAGATACAGCCAGTTACACTGACAGGGAGACTTTGGGGGTTATTTACGAAAGGTAAATCCACTTTACACTGCATGTGCACTTGGAAGTGCAGTCACTCTAGATCTAAGGGGTAGATCTGCTGATTTTATCATCCAATCATGTGCAAGCTAAAATGATGTTTTTTTTATTTTCCTTGCATGTCCCCCTTGGATCTACAGCGACTTTACTTCCAAGTGCACTTGCAGTGCAAAGTGGATTTTCCTTTAGCAAATTAACCCCTTTATGAACTACCACAGCGTTCAACAGCAGTTTTCCCATTCATGGAACACTGTGAATGGATGATGTGGCCAGGCGGGAGGAGCCCCGCACGGCTGCGTTTTTTGCAGATTGTGACAACTAGCAGGAGGGAGATGGATCCCCCCCCCCTCCCCAGCTTTCAGAATGGGGGATTGGGGGAGTGTGGGGTCTGTGCATCCGCAACATGTTACATGTCACACCCTAAATATAGGTGAATCATGTAAAATGTTATAAAAATAGAGCATTTGAGCATTTTTAGCTCTAAGTTTAGAAACGCTCAATCATAATCCCATTCATTTCAATGGCCCCTGTTCACATTTGAGTGTTTTGTCACCTGTAGCAAAATGCCTGTTGCTCAAAAAAGTACTTATTTTCAGGCAGATTTGAGTGTTTTTGTCCCCATGAACAGTGAAAAGTGTGCGTTTTTCAGGCGTCCTCAGCTCAAACAGCAGCTCCCCTCCCCTCTTCTAGCATCACTCCACATCTTACACAGGTTTCTGTTGGCCACGGCAAAAACACCCAAGTGAAAAATGGCTGAAAATACGCCTATAAACACTTGCAATGCTGCTTAACCACTTGCTGCCCGCCCTAAAGCAGATACACGACGGCAAAGTGGTTCCATATGACGTGATCAGGATTTTGAGCCGCTGCGCGCACCCGGCGATCGTTGTTGCGGGATGTCAGTCTGACACCCTGCAACTACAATCTCGGTAAAGAGTCTCCGACGGAGACTCTTTACCACGTGATCAGCCGTGTCCAATCACGGCTGATCACAGTGTAAATAGGAAAAGCCGGTGATCGGACGCGAGTAGAGGAGAGCCGATCAGCTGCTTCTCTGATGGGGGGGGGGGGTCTGTGCTGATCGATCATCAGTGCAGCCCCCCCTAGGATGCCCACACTGGACCACCAGGGACGCCACCAGACCACCAGGGATGCCCAGCACAAGGTAATCCTCCCTAGACCAACAGGGATGCCAGTCAGTGCCCACAATGGATGCCAATCAGTGCCCATAATGGATGCCAATTAGTGCCCACAATGGGCATCACTGATTGGCATGCATTGTTTGGCACTGATTGGCATCCATTAGTACAGTATAATGTAATACAATGCCGCCTATCAGTGCCCATCCATGCTGCCTATCCGTGCCCATCCGTGCTGCCTATCCGTGCCCATCTGTGCCACCTATCCATGCCCATCTGCCGCCCATCCATGCCAATCCGTGCCAGCTATCAGTGCCATTTTGCCACCTATCAGTGCCCATCCGTGCCGCCCATCAGTGCCACATATCAGTGTCCATCAATGCCACCTCATCAGTGCCACCTCATTAGTGCCCATCAGTGCCACCTTATCAGTGCCTATCAGTGTAGCCTCATCAGTGAAGGAGAAAACTTACTTATTTACAAAGTTTTGAAACAAACAAAAAAATTTTTTCAAAATTTTCGGTATTTTTTTATTTGTTTAGCAAAAAATAAAAACCGTAGAGGTGCTCAAATACCACCAAAAAAAAGCTCTATTGTGGGAAAAAAATGATAAAAATTTCATTTGGGGCGATGGGTGGGCGCAGGACGTGAAGACGCAGCGTCCGCCTGAGGGGAGGGGCTAACCTGCGCTAACAGTGGCGTGTGAGAGGCAGGGGATGGAGGACGTGGCCTGGCCAGGGGAAGCGAGAGGCTCCGACCAGAGCGGACGTGGGCTCCCCCTTGCTACAGCACGCCGCTAAACGGATCTGCATCCCCTCGTCACCCCCGGCAATGGACTGAGCGAGGAGAGTGCCACCGGCCGGCTGATCCCCAACCCTCCGCCTACACCCTCCCCCTCCATCGGTAAAGAGACCGGACGGGAACCCCTGTGAGCCCACACGAGCCTACACGAGATCCGAGAGCAACTAGACGCCTGAGAGGACAAAAGGACGGTATAGTCACCTGTTAGAGTGGTAGAATATAATTGTCTGACGGTCCTACAGCTGGGTGTGGAGATAGTTGACTCTGCAGGTGTAATGCTTCGATGACAGGCTACTTCCATCTAAGATTAGTCTCATACTGCTAGAGATGTGATATGGGCTCAATAACTTCAAGGTTCTAGAGGCATTATGTGGTGAAACTCTCTCTCTGCTAACGGTCGTGACCTATAGGTCTGCTTTTCATGTACATAAGTATGATGTGATCTAGTGCGATAATCCTGCAACAACTCTGCAATAATCCTGCATAAGTGCTAACCGAGACAGGATAAGCTATTTGGGCTTAGCTGTTATACTTCTATATATATATATATATAACGTATATGCGATCTCCCTACATAGAACGAGGAGCCTAGCAAAGATACGGACAGGCTACACTGGATACTACTCTGACTGGTTCTAACAAAAACGCACATGGACCCCTTTTTTTTTTTCTCTTGTTCTCTTTTTTCTTTGTTTTGAAAATATGATATGCATAACCCGTAATATGAAAAGCCAATATTGATTGTAACACACAAAGGGTTAACTCAATCAGAAGCATTTTCACATAGAGGTACACGGAGTCCCCCCACAAAGACGACTGTGGCTTATATAAGCTCACTCTAGACTGCTATTCGTGGAGATAATGGGGAAAGCATGGTTGAAAGGTGCCTTTATGCATAGGAATCCAGTGCGTCTGTGAGTCTGACTGCAATGAGGAAAGTGCAAATGGATTAAGCAGTAGCTGGACCGTCATCAGCCTTAGTGTCTTATATCCATATATATATATATATATATATATATATATATATATATATATAAGACTTTTAAATCCAAGCTTTCAATCATACGATCTATGCTGGGGAAGTCAGGAATGTATGAGTGTACTATATTGAAAAATAGATTGTGAGAATACCACTGAGTGGATATACAAGTCTGACTAAAAGAGGGGAGCCAAAAATAGGAAGGGAAGGTAGAGGAGGGCAAAGAGGAGGAAGGAGGAAGGAAAAAAAGAAAGGAAGAGAAGGGGGGAAGGGAAAAAAGAAGAAACAGGGGGAAAGGAAGAAGGAAGGAAACGACCCGAGCAAGACACCATGAGCAAGTCGGCTAATAAAGCCGCTAAAAGCGGGGGTTCACTGACCTCAAAGGATACTACTATCCAACAATATTTGACGCAAGGAGTAAGCCCCAAAAACTCAGGAACAGGCAAGAAACAGCAGCCTGACCAAGATCAGAGGAAAGGACCAGGAAAACACAAAGAGGGTACTCTTTGTGTTTTCCTGTTGGGGAGACGGGAGGGAAGGTCCCCCAAAAATTGACAGGATCCACAGAATAGGTAATGCAAGACACCTTGACACAGAAAGACCTTCGAGATATTATCGTAAGATTTACCCATTTTGAAGAAAAAGCAACACTCTGGAGAAAGTTAAGAGGGAGGACCACCCTACAGTATAAGGGACGGGACGTACAAATTTTTTCAGATCTATCATCTGCGACTCTAGCGAGAAGACGGCTTTTGAAACCGCTGATGGCAGAGATGGGCGCGCGAAACGTGAAATACAGCTGGGGCTTTCCGGCATGTTTAATGGGGTTCAAAGATGGTCAAACAGCGAAGCTGAGATTTCCGGAAGAACTGACAGATTTCTGTAATAGATTAGACTTGTGTATCCCGGAACTCCCAGGCTGGACAGGAGAAATGTTGGGATTACCACAACCTGGGGGACCCACTAGTTAGTTAGAACCTGGTAGTGGGGGAGCGGTGGTGGAGGGGAGGGGGGAAGGTGGCGGGGGGGCGAGGTGGAAGGAACATTGGGGATGCAGGCTATGTACCCTCTCATCCTCTCTAAATAGGGGAGGAGGGAGGAGGCGCAGGTTAAGGAGCCCCAGACTCTCAAAACAAGCCGTTTGGGAGATGGTATGGGCTTATACGACCATCAACCAAACAAGGGCCGAGATTTGGCTGCAGGGGGGTGGGGGAGGTGGGACATGGAGGAATTGGGAGAGGTGGGGTATGGGATGGGTAGGGGGGCGGGGGGGATGGGTTGGCGGGTGGGTGAGGGGGGGAAAGGGAGGAAAAGTAGACCACTTGAGAACTATAACAAAGTACCCGAGCAGGGGAAGAGAGGTGCCAGGTAAATAGGAAGCAAATCGTAAAATGAGTGGCATAAATTTCTTGTCATATAATGTGAAGGGACTGAATACCCAGACTAAGAGGTACAAGATCCTGGCGGAGTTAAAGCGCTATGAGGCAGATGTGGTGGCTCTTCAGGAGACACATATTTCCCTGGCATCAAATATTAGACTATATTCGAAGAACTTCCCTATTTGGTATTACAGCGACACAATATCCACAAGAAGTAGAGGGGTTGCTATAGGGTTCTCGAAAAAAACTAAGTTTCAATTAGTGGACAGAATGAGCGATGCGGAAGGGAGATATTTGTTCCTGAAGGGTACACTAGATGAGATGGATTGTACATTAGTTAATGTCTACGCCTCTAATAGCAATCCTATCGGTTTTCTAAAGACGATATTAACTAAATTAATTAAATTTAAGAAGGGATATGTGATAATGCTAGGAGATATCAATTTTTGCCTAAATCCGGGTGTGGACAGTACGACTGGGACACAGAGGATGAGAAATGATCAGCTAAAAAATACTCAGCAAAAATTATATGCCAGTCAATTGGTGGATGTTTGGAGAGTTATGAATCCAAAGTGCCGAGACTACTCGTTTTACTCTCCGGTACATGCAACATATTCCCGCATTGATTATATATTTATAGACCATGGTCTGCTAGACCATGTGGCTGAAGCCAGCATAGAAGCAACCACTCTATCAGATCATGCTCCAGTAAAGTTAAAAATGAACATCTCAAGGAATGAGACAAGATCTCTGACATGGCGGATCAATGAAGATCTGCTATGTGATGAAGAGGATAGAGCCAGGATTGGTAGAGAAATTGAACATTATTTCGCAATAAACGATACGCCGGAAATTGCAGGCCATACACTATGGGAGGCACATAAAAAAATGAGGGCCGAGAAGATTAAAGGATTAACGGAGGAGATACATAATCTGGAACAAGAGCATAAAAAAGGCCAGAATCAAAAGGATATACTATATAAAAAATTAGTAAACACTAGAGAAGAACTGAAGGGCCTGTTGGAACAAGAAACCAAGAGGGTTTTTAACGGCTGGGCCCGGGAACGCTACCTATGGGGTGATAAGACGGGCAAATACCTTGCTAGGATGTTACAAAAAAAACCTAAAAACTTTATTGGAAAAATTATAAATAAAAATGGTAATATGGTATTTACAACGAAAGAAATTGCGGAAACTTTTAGGAAATACTATAAAAATCCCCCGGACCTGATGGATTTACAACGCTTTATTACAAAACATATAGAGAAACCCTAACGCCAAAAATATGTCGATACTTGAATGGGTGGGGGGGGTGTATAATATGAGCAGCGAAGGCCTATTGGCCACAATCACGTTAATCCATGAAGACGGGAAAGACCCAACACAATGTACCAGCTATAGGCCAATCTCGTTGCTCAATACGGATACAAAACTATACGCAAAGATCTTAGTAGAACGGATGAGGGACCTGATGAAGACATTAGTTCACCCAGATCAGGTGGGGTTCGTACCAGGACGGGAAGGAAGAGATAATGGCTTAAGAACACTTCTTCTGCTCCAACAGATGCGACGGAGGGAGACCCCCAGTCTGCTCTTGTCAACGGACGCACAAAACGCCTTTGACAGAGTAGACTGGGGGTTTATGTTCCGGACAATGGAAGAGATGGGAATAGGCCCGAAAATGATGCAGATGGTGAGAGTCTTATACAATCAGCCTATGGCACGGGTAAAAGTCAACGGACAGGACACTGCTAAATTCGAATTGAAAAGGGGTACAAGACAGGGATGCCCGTTGTCGCCCCTTCTGTTCGTATTGTCAATGGAACCCCTCCTTGCATCAATTCGTGATAGCCCGGATATATCAGGTGTAAAAATTGGGAAAGAAGAACATAAGTTATCTGCCTTTGTGGACGACATATTTTATATAAGCAACCCTAAGATGTCCATGCCAAATTTAATAAGGGTGCTGGAACAGTACGGTGAAGTATCTAATTTTAAAATAAATCGACTCAAATCTGAAATACTGAATATTAATATTA
The DNA here is from genome assembly GCF_037356315.1 of Lithobates pipiens. NCBI lineage: Eukaryota > Metazoa > Chordata > Amphibia > Anura > Ranidae > Lithobates > Lithobates pipiens. The sequence continues at coordinate 144,875,562 of NW_027507903.1, forward strand.
ATAAAGTCGAGGCGCAGATACTCCAGCAGAACTGGAGCTTTCCATGGCGGAAGGAGCTTAAATACCTGGGCATAAAATTGGCTAAATCCGAGAAGAGACTTTACCGTGTTAACTACATACCGCTACTGAATGAAATCCAGGCGGAGTGTAAAAGATGCGGTAAAAGATCTTTATCATGGTTTAGGCGCATAAATACAGTGAAGATGACAATGTTTCCAAAAATCTTATATAGATTTCAGATGCTACCGATAGCATTGCCTAATGTTTTCTTTGGTAAATTAAAATCAGTGCTAATGAAATTTATATGGAAGTATAAAAAACCAAGACTAGCCCTTGCCAGTTTGTGACAACCAAAAAATAGGGGTGGGTTGGCGATTCCAGATATTCAGACTTACTACAATGCAGTGGCTCTGTCTAGGGTGAGCGAATGGACCAAAAGGGATAATAAGGAAAAAAGGTGGGTAAATCTTGAACACGAAAGTTGTGGAGCACAATTAGGAAAACAAATATGGAATCCCCCACATAAGAGGCTGGTGCCTTCGGTAGGGAATAATATAACACGCAACACTTTTCGAATTTGGGACAAGGTATATAGGCACGCCAATGGGAAATATAATTCACCACTTATAGCACTAAAGGAAAACAAATACTTTTTACCAGGTTGTAAAGAGATAGGAGGCAACTGGGTGAAGGAGGAAGCACAGCTCAAAGACGTAATTAGGGACGGAGGTATAGCACCTTTTCACGAAATAAAACAAAAAACAGGTATAATGGTGATTGACGAATGGAGATACTCCCAGCTCTCCCACTTTGTAAAAAAACCACCGCAGCCGATTAGAGCGGCCGATTGACCCCACTGGAACAACTATGTATAACAAAGAATCCCAAGGGGATCGTCTCAAGGTGGTATAAGTTGTTGCTGTCAGTGGGGGAGCCGGGAGTGCCTCCATTCATAAAAAGATGGGAAAGGGAATTAGGTACACAAAAAGATAATGCAACGTTAGGCAAAATATTTAAATTGGTCCATAGCGCAGCCGTAGATTCTAAAACTGCAGAGATGAGTTATAAATGTCTGACGAGATGGTACTATAGCCCAGATAGAAATAGTAAATTCCAACCGGATGCGTCCGGGGAATGCTGGCGTGGATGTGGGGAAGCAGGTACTATGGCTCACCTATGGTGGGGGTGCCCGAAGATTAAGATCTATTGGAACCAGATCTTATCTTATATTAAAGTTATAACAAGATCTGCGGTGATCGCGGACCCCTGGGTAGTTCTGTTTCATGGTATAGGGGGCGGGGTAAAACAGTATAAGGAGTCCTTAATCCCACATTTACTAAATGCAGGGAAAAAATGTATTGCAAAAAAATGGCAGGAGCTGGAGGCGCCTTCAATATGGGAGTGGGTGGACGCTGTAGAAGAGATATATAAGATGGAATGTCTAGGTGATAGTTTGGAGGGCAGGAGCAATAAACACATGCTCGAGAAATGGATAAGCTGGCAAGAATTTAAAAGGAGATGGAATGTCTCAGAAGGCTTAAGGGCATAAACCCTAAATGGGTACAAACGTGGTTAACTGATAGTTTTAAAAGATGGTCTACTGGGTAGGAGGGGGGAGGGGCGGGGTCTAAATGGCGGGAGGTGGGGGGGACAATCGGGTTAGGGGGGCTTTGGGTTGGGTGAGGTGGGAATATGTTAAGTTATCAGAACAGATGTGATATGTTAACAATAAGGTACTGAAGGGGGTAGTTAATTTTAATATATATATATATATATATATATATAATATTCAAAAAGAAATAAAAAAAACTGCCACAATGATGTAAAGAGATGAGAGGTAACTTGAGCGATAAGCGGATGAGAGGACCTGGTATCCTTCGGCTATTACTGGTTTTACTGATGGCAGAATAAATAAAAATAAATTCATTTGGGTACAGTGTAGCATGACCGCGCAATTGTCATTCAAAGTGCGACAGCGCTGAAAGCTCAAAATTGGTCTGGGCAGGAAGGTGTTTAAGTGCCCTGTATTGAAGTGGTTAAAAACACGCTGTCACTAGGAGGTCGTTGCTGAAGGAAGCTGGCTGGGTATGCAGAGACATAAATGTCACAAATAAAATAAAACCTAAATTAAAGATGCAAACTGATGTCATAATATGCATATTCTAAATTGCATTTCAAAAGATAAATAAAATGGTCTTTAGAATTTATTTGCACAAGCCACTTATTTCATGCTCATCACAAAAGCAATCAACTACTGAAAGGTTCAGATATTACAAACTTCTTTTGCACCAAAATTAAAACATTATCAGTAAAATCATTAGAAAGTTTGATTACATATATTTTTTTTTACACAAGTCTACTCAATGCATTAAAAAGATAATTCAAAAGATGAAATGAGACAGGATCACTGCAAAAAAAAAATATTACTACAAATGTGCCATTAGGAGGCATTCAGCAATATAAACCATATAGATAAGGCCGACCAAGATGAATGCAGAAAAAAACAAAAACACAATAGGAATTTGAGTTTTGGGTACATATTGGCTGACTAAATCACTCACCAAAAGCTTGTTTTGTTTAATAGAATGTGAATTTTTTGCCCACCCACCTGTCAAGATTATCACTAAATAGTCTTAATATTACAATACCTCTTGGATTTCTTTTGTTCTTTTTTTTGTTTTGTTTTTTAAGACACTGAATGCAGCAGGCAGTCTCAGACTCACAATGGAGATCACATATTTTGACATTAGGAAACCTTTCAATGTTTTAGTCTGTCAGTGTCCATTGATAACCGAAACCTTCGATTTTTGTGGACTGACAAATATCAGCAACAGAAAACTTGCTTTCTCTGTACTTCAACATAAACCTACAATTTAAGAATTGTATTACCCGGGTAAGGGTTGATTTGATCTGTTGTATTTGTGACAGATCATCCAACGGTTTCAAAGTAATTCAATCATAACAGCAGGAAGCATATTAGAATGCCTAGCACTTCATAACACAGGCAACAGGGAAGGCACTGTACGGTCATACAACCTGCAGTTTAAGTACATAAGTGACCATAACATCTTTGCATGCTGTGTGTAGTTATTTTCAGTACAATTTAGTGCCTGCTGAAATGTATGCTAATGTATGCTTGCATGAAAGTCTTTATTCTTTAACAGCGATGATCATGGATGTGCTCAGACTAGTATTCAAACCCACGTGTGTGCAAGCCTGCCAAAAACCTGTCATGTGTACAGGCCCAATCATCTATGACAGGCATCCCTAAATGGCAGGCCGAGTCACTGTCGCATCCAGACCCAGGGGGCAGAAAGGAATAATGGGGGGGGGGGTGATGTGAAGGGGCTACGTTACTGTGTGTGTCTGCATGGACACTGCTGTGAGAGGGGCACAGGACACTGCTGTGGGGGGGATAAGAAAGGGGCAGTGGACACTACGGTGGAGGGTGATGTGGGAGAGGCAGAGGACACTGCTATGGGGGGATGGGGGGGTGGTCACACGAAATGAAAGGGGCAGAGGACACTACTGTGGGAGGTGATGTGAGGGGCAGAGGACAAGGGAAAAGGATTGCAAACAAAAGCAGGGGGCTGTGATGAGGAGGACCCGAGTCTAGAGGTCGACCGTTTTTTTTTTTATCCCCCTTTCCCACACCTTTCCCACTGGGGCGTTTTTCAGGCGCTTTTGGCTAAAAATAGCGCCTGTAAAGCGCCTGAAAAATGGCTCCCCTGTAGTCTGTATGAAAGACAGAGTGCTTTCACACTGAGGCGATGCGCTGGCAGGATCTTAAAAAAAAGTCCTGCAAGCAGCACGTTTGGAGTGGTGTAAACCGCTCCTCCACCACTCCTGCCCATTGATATGAATGGGCACCACTGCCGAAGCGCATGCAATGCGATTTGGCAACAGTCCTTTATGGGCGCATTTAACCTCTTCCTCGGCCGCTAGCTGGGTTATATGTGCCCCACTAGCAGCCAAATAGCACCGCTAAAATGATGGTAAAGAGCCGCTAAAACTTGTGTTTTACCATCAACGCCTGCCCGCTCCAGTGTGAAAGCAGTCTTCATAAGTGATACAGAAAATGTCTTACATTTAAACATTTATTAAACAAAACAAACCTCCAATCAGTTTACTTGTATGTATGATTTAGATAAAAAAAAAAAGAAAACCTATATATTAAATAAAAACAGGTAGTCAAAACTTTTGGATGAAAAAAAAAAATGGGCTAACTTTACTGTTTTTATTTTATTTTTATTTTTTAAATAGTGTATTTTTTTCCCCAAAAAAATGCATTTGAAAGACCTCTGTGCAAATGCCGTGTGACATAAAATATTGCAGCAACCGCTATTTTATTCCCTAGGATCTCTGCTAAAAAAAAATATATATATATATAATTTTTGGGGGGGTCTAAGTGATTTTCTGGCAGAAAATACAGGATTTTTACTAGTAAGCAACAAGTGTCAGAAAAGATTTAGTCTTTAAATAGTTAAACTGAGAACTTGTACACACTGAGATGATTTCATTCATTGAAGTGTAAACATTGTATCTTTCTGTTCTTTTCTTGGCAGACTGCCCAGAGAGGAGGAAGACGTTTCCATGACGACTCAGGCAACTTACACTGACTTCTATTACAGAAGTCATTTCAAAGTCCCGCTGTAGTTCTAAATAGGCTTTTTATCAGCACAATCAGGCGATGCCGATTATTTAAAAAACGGCAAATATCGGCCGGCCGATATATCGGTCGACCTCTACCCGAGTCATTGCACAAATATGCAATTCGGACCCCTGCTGGAAGAAAATCGGTGATCGGTCCTCCATGAATTTAAATTTAATACCCCTGATCTATGGCCAGGGCACTATCCTTACTGAGCCGGCGTTCCTTGTACTTCTGTGCTGCAACTATCTCTCTGCTCTGTAAGCCACTGAATTCTGAACCCAAGTGCTGTAATACACAGTTACCTCTACGAGTCAGTGAAACCTGAATCTGTAAGAGCCTCTCTCCTTGGTGAGCCAGTATTCCTTGTACTTCAGTGCTGCTGCTATGCCACTTCCATGTGCTAATCCTGAGCCTTGTGCCACTAGTGACTCTTGCTGGTTTCCCAATGTTTTCCTAGCCTCTGTGGTAATAATTCAGCTGTGCTTGCTTGAGTGTTTAGGGTCGTGCAGTGAACCCCATCTCCCCTTGTGGGGAGCCCTGGTGAAAACAAGGAGCTCCTTAGATCCTGCACCTCTATTACAATTTCACCAAACATGCAGATACCTGATCCACCAGCACTGTGTTCCCTCAACAGTCAGTGTAACTCTATCTCCAATATCCTTAAAGACCCCTGAGCTTATACTCTCAATGAATACAGACTGCTGCCGTGACTGTCAGGGTAGTTCACAATGATGAATGAAAAGCTAGGAATTTTTTACCAGTCAATATCTATTTGTTGCAAACACACAGCAAGTACTGTATATTATAATATTGCATAGAAAATAAACTTTTTTTGACAGCCACTTGAGCTTCAGACAGAACAGAGAAGATCAAGGAATTCGGGAGCTGTAAAAGGCAGATATATATTTTTTTTTTAACTCCTACCCTCCTCCCGGCCATTTAAGAGTTTCTAGATGACGGGAGGCAGCATTCGGGTCATGTGATAGCCAAATTAGTCACATGATCAGAAATCTCCCAATCACAAGTATGCATTAAAGTGGTTGTAAACCCTTACAAACCACTTTGACCTACAGGTAAGCCTAGATTAAGGCTTACCTGTAGGTCCAAGAAATAGCTCCTAAACCTATATGGTTTAGGAGATATTTGCCCGAAAACAGGCACCGCTGTCTACGGCGCATGCGCCGTAGACAGCGGCGCGCAGGCGCACTGAGCGCGTAATTCTCAACGATGGAGCTGCCGCGCGTGTCGGCTCCCGTGCGCATGCGCGGGAGTGACGTCATCGCGGCTTCGCCGAATGACAGCGGCGGAGCTGCGAGACCCCACCAAGAAGATGGATGCGGCGGACTACAGGGGACAGCGGCGACTTCGCTGGCTCCTGTGTCAGGTAAGTGACACATAATGGACTACTATGCGATGCATAGTAGTCCATTATGCTTTGCCTTTGCAGGGAATGAAAGAGGAAGTAAACCCATCAGGGTTTACTTCCTCTTTAAGAGCTTTGAGATCCCAGCCAGCAACTGTGCAGGGAGCGCATAGGGCGTCTTAGCACAGAAAGGTTAAAGTTTAGGCAGCATAAAGGGCCCTCGGCATTAAATGCCACTAGTTGAGAGGCCGCATATATAAATGCTGCCAGCTGGAAGAGGTTAAGCTGGACACAACAAACCATGGCATCAAAAGTTTATTGGACCACCAACTAAAAAATATCACCAAAATGAAATTTTCCTATTTAAAATTAAAGAGGAATAGGAAAGAAAGCAATGAATGAAACATAAAAGAAAATTATATCGTTTTTGTTGGCACCTTTAAAAGCAAAGGTTATATTTAAAAAAATAGCTTTCATGTTAACAGTATAATATCCAAATAAGAGTAATGTTAATCTACTACCAATATTACAAAAATAAGCACTTATATTAACTAGCCAGTTCACAAGGATGGCTTGAGCCAGTCACGATTGATAATAAGAGTGGCACCAAGGGACTGTGCTCTACACTAGTCGTACCAAGTCACATGCGTACGTATATGGAGAATGGAACAGTTGACATAAAAGCACCATAATCCAGTTAATAATCGTTATTAGTTTACAACCATCATTACTTGAAGAATGCATATTTAAATCAAGATTCTCAGACTAACGTTGTATATAAACACTGTAAATACATCTTGCGCAGAGAACCAGTGCTTCAATTAAGTTTCAATATGTATAATTCAGAGATAAAAATATTCAAGACATTAACCTTGCAAGAGACCAGTGAGTCACTCCAGGCCAACCCTGGAGTTGAAAATGTGGCTTACTTTGAGTACCATAGTAATCAGTAGGCATGGCACAAATAGGAGGAATTTTGACTTAATGTGCAATACAAAGACATCTCTGGGATTAAGAGCCTGTTTTCATACCAGGCAAAAAAGGATTTCCAGGTGTGATATTAGATCTTCCAGAAAGAGCCTTTTTTTGATTTTCGCAAGAGAAGAATCACATACTCAAAAACCCCTCTATCCTTTTATAGCTATGTTTCAGTAGTCATGCTGTTAAAGCCAGAGACTACAAAGCAGGATGGAATAGAGGGCTTGAAACAGATCTGTCCTGTTGGGAAGAAGCCAGGGGTCATCTGCTAGAAGTCAGAGTAAGACTGTGTACCATGTTTTTCTGGGCCTGTTTGCTGCAAATTAAATCACCATTTTTTTTCCTTACTCCACTGTCTTGAGCAGATGAGGTAGAATTTGCACTGGAGGGAAGGCGTAAATTATCCTTAACCAAGATCAAGGTTTACCAAGGGTACAGCTGGAGGATCCCTGGTACTGGGAAAAGAGAGTGGTTAGTCTGTTGAATATGGAGGCTAGGATGTCCACATCTGGAATCCCTCATGTTTTGCAAATCAGATAGAAGATATCTGGATGAGGAGCCTATTCCTCTTGATGCAGGCGATGGCAGCAGAGATAATCCGCTTTTACAGTTGTCCACTCCTGGGAAGTGGACCGCAGGAATAGCTGTAGAGCGAGTTTCTGTAAATGAGATGATCTGCTTCACTTTCTTCAAAACAGCCTGACTCCTGGTGGCCCCTTGAAGGTTGATATAAGCCACCACCATGGCATTGTCTGACTACAACCTGATTAGGTGTCCCATTAGAAGTGGGGTCTAGTGTTATTGGTCAACTTGACAGCTCTGAGCTCCATGATGTTAATGAGGAGCTTGACTTCTCCCGGTGACCATGTTTTTTGGACTATACAAGATTAAACACTCTTCCCCAGCTTGACAGACTTGCTTCTGTTGTGATAACTTCAGTGACAGGCAAGGAAGAACTTCCCCACTGTTGAGGCTGGGGTGGTCATCTACCAAGAAAAGGAATTCTTTGCTTGGCTGGACAGGAGCATGAGTAAATTGAGAGGAGGAGTCTGCTTTTTTCAGTTCAACAAGATGGCTAGTTTAGAGAGTTATTAGATGGAATATGAGTGAATGGAACTGCCTTGGAGGAAGCTATGATTAGACTTGGAACTCTCAGAGAATATGTGACTATACTGAAGTTTTCTTTAAAATACAGAGAATAAGGGAGTAAATGCTTGTTGACCCTGGCACTTCCTCTTTCATTCCCCCGGAAACCCACCCCACATGTCATACAGGGCAGTCCACCTTCAAGAATGACAGTAGATTACTTGCTCTTTTCTACCCCTCTGGTCCAGCACACCTGACTTGAGCGATCAAATGACCATGGATGTAAGGTACCTGTGATAGGTAGTGTCCAAAGTGGAGCTTGTGTGCTAAGGATTCAGGCGAAAACTTAGTCAGGCAGATTCGGTTGGCAACAGATCAGGCAAAGCGGTACACAATTGAAATCCAGAGAGTGGTCAGGCAGGCAAAGGTCATACACGAACTGGCGGTGAAGTACAAAATCAGCAGGCTAGAGAGTAGTCAGGAATTCAGGCAGAAGTTCATATAAGGTATTCAGAGTCACAAAGCAGTCACAACACCCAGGGAGCTAGTCCACACAGATGGGCACTGAGACATAGGAAGTGCTGCTTTGATTGTAGGACCAGGAACATCCCGGTTTGAATACACCCAGGTACAGGACAATGGGTCATTACATTTATAATATATATATATATATATATATATATATATATATATATATATATATATATATATATATATATATATATATAAATCTTGGGACAGTGTTTTTTTTAAAACACAAAAAATACTCATTATGATCATTTAATGCTTGGAGTGGAGATTATGTTGATTGATAGCAAGGCAGAGTTTATGTGTATTGACTTCTGCACACCAAGGCTAGAGAGTGTAAGGCCGCGTACACACGCGCGGACTGTTGGCCCAACTTTGTCCGTCCAACAGTTTGAGCGAACAGTCCGCTCAAACTTAGCATGGACGGACATGGCCACACACGACGGACGAACAGTTTGCTGAAACCGTGCGCGATGACGTGAACGGCACGTACGACGGGACGAAAAATACGACGTCCTATACACTGCATTATAGCTTTCGGCGTGAAAATCCTTTCTGAGCATGCGCGAGACTTAGTTGGCCGAACAAGCCTACACACGAGCGAACAGTCCGCTGAAACCTTGTTTCAGCGGACAGTTTTTCGGAATTTCCGTAAGACCTTGTTCGGCCAACTGTCCGCTGAAACTGTCCGCTGAAGCCCCACACACGAGCGGACTGTCCGCCCAAACACTGTTCAGCGGACAAGGTTGGGCGAACAGTCCGCGCGTGTGTACGCGGCCTAACAGGAGAAGTCAACACATACAAACTCCTCCTCACCATCAATCGACATATGCTCTGTCCTAAGCATTGAAAAAAGTATAACCAATATTGTGCATTTTAAATAAACATTGTCAGGCATATGTACATAAAAAAAAAAAAAGAATGTTTGCTTAACATTTTTTATCCATTTAGATCTTTTTTTTTATTATTATTATTATCATTATTAAACTTACTCAGGGTTATGTGATCAACCGTGTCAGATGGGTTGGACCACAGGACGAGAATAGAGCAACTAATTTGCTATCAAACGTGAGCTGGAGCTGTCCCACCCACAAGACATGTAGGCGTGTAGTGTGTGTTGGGATGATGGCAACCTTATAAAGAATTCTGTTTTTTTATGGCAATACCCGTCATCTTATTAAATAAGTTTTTACTTTAACCACTTAACAACCGCCCATTGCCGATTAACGGCTTCAGGGCGGTTGTTTAACTCTGAGAGGCCGTTAATAACGGCCTCCCAGAAATCTGCTCTCGCGCGCCCCCTGGGGCGCGCACACGAGAGCATCCGTGACCACTGGGTCCAGTGGACCCGGCGCATCACGAATCACGGTAAACGGCCGCTCAGCGCGGCCGTTTACCACGTGATCGCTCCGTCAAATGACGGAGTGATCACTTGTAAACAAACCGGCGTCATGTTATGACGCCGGTTCCTCCCTCCCCTCTCTGTACCGATCGGTACAGCGGAGGGGGAAGAGATCGGTGTCAGCAGCGATGTGGGCTGCATCTGCAGTGCCCACATCGCTGCTCACCGAAAATTAACCCCTCGATTCCCTGCCAACACTCTGCAATACCCTGCCATTACTCTGCATTGCCCTGCAACACTCTGCATTGCCCTGCAACACTCTGCATTGCCCTGCAACACTCTGCATTGCCCTGCAACACTCTGCATTGCCCTGCAACACTCTGCATTGCCCTGCAACACTCTGCATTGCCCTGCAACACTCTGCAATGCCCTGCAACACTCAGCAATGCCCTGCAACACTCAGCAATGCCCTGCAACACTCAGCAATGCCCTGCAACACTCCGCAATACCCTGCATGCTCCGCAACACCTTGCAACACTCCGCAACACCCTGCAACACTCCGCAACACCCTGCAACACTCCGCAACACCCTGCAACACTCCGCAACACCCTGCAACACTCCGCAACACCCTGCAACACTCCGCAATACCCTGCAACACTCCGCAACACCTTGCAACACTCCGCAACACCTTGCAACACTCTGCAATACCCCGCAACACTCTGCAACACCTTGCAACACTCTGCAATACCCTGCAACACTCTGCAATACCCTGCAACACCCCGCAACACTCCGCAATGCCCTGCAACACTCCGCAATGCCCTGCAACACTCTGCAATGCCCTGCAACGCTCTGCAATACCCTGCAACACTCCGCAATGCCCTGCAACGCTCTGCAATGCCCTGCAACGCTCTGCAATACCCTGCAACACTCTGCAATACCCTGCAACACTCTGCAACACCCGCCAATACCCTGCAACACTCTGCAATGCTCTGCAACACCCGCCAATACCCTGCAATGCTCTGCAACACCCGCCAATACCCTGCAATGCAATACTCTGCAACGCCATACTCTGAGATACCCAGCCATACTCTGAGATACCCAGCCATAGTCGGGGATACCCTGCAATACCCAGCCATAGACATCCCCCCCCCTCCCGCCGCCCTCCGGTGCTTCTACCGAATCGCTAATACGATCAAAGACAGAATCTTTTTTTATTTTTTTCAGGCTTCCCAGCTTAGAGGTGAGATGTGGGGTCTTATTGACCCCACATCTCACTGTAAAGAGGACCTGTCATGCCATATTCCTATTACAAGGGATGTTTACATTCCTTGTAATAGGAATAAAAGGGATCAAAAAAATTATTTTTGGGGAAAAAAATGTCAAACTAAAATAAATAAAGTAAAATGAACAATAAAAAAAATGTTTTTTTTTTTAAAGCGCCCCTGTCCCCATGTGCTCGCATGCAGAAGCGAACTCATACGTAAGTCCCGCCCACATATGAAAACGGTGTTCAAACCACACATGTGAGGTATCGCTGCGAACGTTAGAGCGAGAGCAATAATTCTAGCCCTAGACCTCCTCTGTAACTCAAAACATATAACCAGTAAAAAATAATTAAATCGTCGCCTATGGGGATTTTTAAGTAGCGACGTTTGGCGCCATTCCACGAGCGTGTGCAATTTTGAAGAGTGACATATTAGGTATCTATTTACTCAGCGTAACTTCATCTTTCACATTATGGAAAAATTGGGCTAACTTTACTGTGTTTTTTTTTTTTTTAAGCCCAAAACTGTTTTTTTTTCCAAAAAAAAGCATTCGAAAAATTACTGCGCAAATACCGTGCGAGATAAAAAGTTGCAAAGACCACCATTGTATTCTCCAGGGTGTTTGCTAAAAAAACATATATAATGTTTTGGAGTTCTATGTAATTTTCTAGCAAATAAATGATGATTTTTACATGTAGGAGAGAAATGTCAGAATTGGCCGGGGTGCTCCAGAACGCCTGATGGCGCTCCCTGCATGTTGGGCCTCTGTATGTGGCCACACTGTGTAAAAGTCTCACACATGTGGTATCGCCATACTCGGGAGTAATAGCAGAATGTGTTTTGGGGTGTAATTTGTGGTATGCATATGCTGTGTGTGAGAAATAACCTGATAATATGACAATTTTGTGAAAAAAAAAAAAAAGTAAAAAAAATCTTGATTTTGCTAAGAATTGTGGGAAAAAATGACAACTTCAAAAAACTCATCATGCCTCTTACTAAATACCTTGGAATGTCTTCTTTCCAAAAAGGGGTCATTTGGGGGGTATATGTACTTTTCTGGCATGTTAGGGTCTCAAGAATTGAAATAGGCCGTCAGTACTTCAGATGTGATCAATTTTCAGATATTGGCACCATAGCTTGTGGACTCTATAACTTTCACAAAGACCAAATAATATCCACCAATTTGTACTTATTTTTACCAATGATATGTAGTAGTATCAATTTTGGCCAAAATTTATGAAGAAAAAATTACTAATCTGCTAAATTTTCTAACAGAAACAAAGAAAAATTCATTTTTTTACAGAATTTTCGGTATTTTTTCCTTTATAGCACAAAAAATAAAAAACCCAGCGGTGATTAAATACCACCAAAAGAAAGCTCTATTTGTGTGAAAAAAAGGACAAAAATTTCATATAGGTCCAGTGTTGCATGACTGAGTAATTGTCATTCAAAATGCGAGAGCACCGAAAGCTGAAAATTGGTCTGGTTATTAAGGGTGTTTAAGTGCCCAGTGGTCAAGTGGTTAATTAGTATTTTATAATTTTATAACAAAAAAATAAAAATAATTTAACAAAATGATCATATGACCACCAGAGCACGGCTTTGGACGGCCAATGACAAAAGACACAATCACTGCAGTGAAATGTGCAGGACATATCACATGCTGGGAATGATGAGCTCTACCTACATGTTACGCAGTGACTTGCAGTGAAGCTGTATAATGAGTATGTGACCAACTTACAAAAGATCAAGATAAAGGTTGCAATGCTACTATATACTACTCATATGTTCAAGCAGGCTACAAAAAGTTTAATTACACTTTAAACACATGCATACAAGACGGCCCAAGAATATCTCAGAAATAGATGTAATTTGCCAAGAGGAGTAGGAAAAGATTCCTACAGTAAAGCTTAAAGTGACTCTAAAGACTAACTGATTTGATTGACCGCCGTGGGAGCCAATAGCGCCGCTGCTCTGTCTCAGCCAATCAGGAGGAGTGTACTGGATGGCTGAGGGGCTTGTGGACATTGCTGGAGAGAGAAGGAGCTCAGGTAGGTAATTGGGGGTGCTGGGGAGGCTACTACACAGAGGTTTTTTATCTTAATGCATATAATGCATTAAGATAAAAAAAAACCTTCTGCCTTTACAACTCCTTTAACCGCATGCCGACGATTCACGACGATACACGTCGGCAGAAGGGCTCGTACAGGCAAACACCCGTACCTGTACGTTGCCCTTTAAGAGGCGGCCTGCGGACATGTGTGCAGCAAGCTCCGTGAGTCGGGTTGGGTCGTTGAAAACCCACGATCGTCTCACAGAGAGGAAGAACGGGGAGATGCTAATGTAAGCAAGCATCTCCCCGCTCTACCTTGTGACAATGTCACTGATCTCTGCTCCCTATGATCGGGAGCAGAGATCAGTGATGTGTCACACATAGCCACGCCCCCCCACCAGGTAGAATCACTCCCCAGGACATACTTAAGCCCTACACTGCCCCCAGTGGTTAACCCCTTCACTGTGTCATTTGCACAGGAATCAGTGCATTTGTATAGCACTGTTTGCTGTATAAAATGACAATGGTGACAAAAATGTGTCAAAAATGCCTGATGTGTCCGCCATAATGTCGCAGTCACATAAAAAATCGCTGATCGCTGCCATTACTAGTAAAAAAAAAAAATTATTAATAATGCCATAAAACTATCCCCTATTTTGTAAACGCTACAAGTTTTGCGCAAACCAAACGCTTATTGCGATTTTTTTTAACCAAAAATATGTAGAAGAATATGTAATTGGCCTAAACTGACGTAAAAAAATTTTTTTTATATATATATTTTTGGGAGATATTTATAATAGTAAAATCTAAAAAAAAATGCGTTTTTTTTTCAAAATTGCCACTTTTTTTGTTTATAGTGCAAAAAATAAAAACTGCAGCGGTAATCAAATACCACCAAAAGAAAGCTATTTGTGGCAAAAAAAAAAAGACGTAAATTTTGTTTGGAAGCCACGTCGCATAACCGCACAATTGTCAGTTAAAGCGCCACAGTGCCGAATCGCAAAAAGTGCTCTGGTCTTACACTAAAAATAGAGCATTATTCTTCCCACTGACACCAACCATGGAGCACTATTCCTCCCACGGGCATAGTGCCTTTCACTGACACCACCAACTGGACACTATTTGTCCCACTGACACCAACGATGGAACACTATTCGTTTCAATTACGCCAATGATGAGGCACTATACTTCCCACTTACACCAACAATGGGGCACTATTCCTGCCACTGACAACAGTGATGGGGTATTAGTCTTCCTACTAAAGATGTGGCATTGTTACCTGATATCGGGACTTTATTTTTTTACTCCCACTGGCCATAGTCCGAACCCTAAAGTTTCAAGGGCAGTAAACCAGACCCTTGTTTATCAAGTTTGAAAACCCCCGATGTATACAATGTTCCCCTTCCTGAGATTGTGGACAGTATTAGGTTGCACACCAGCCAGGTCTGTTGTGGTGTGATTGACGGTATTTGCATTAAAGGCAGACCATTCATAGGCCAAGAACCACAACTGAGCAAAACTTGCTCCAGCAGCATTTTTAGCAGCGCACAGTAATATATTTAATGTCTGTGCAGGTCTGATGTCAGGTAATCAGAAAGGTGCACTGGGGTGTCATTTACAATGAACTTAACTCACAGCATATCAACAATATACCACAGGTTACCAAAGAACACTGGTGTGAATAGGTCCTTACTCTACACCACACGTGTTTGGCAATTATGCCCGGAAACACAAGGGTTTACCCCATGCAATTAGCTAGATAACCATTAACACCTAAAGCATTGTGAAAGTCAGAAACACAGTGAATTAAAGAATTATGAAAAAATAACTATAGATAATTTAGAAGAGATTCTAAGAAAACAGAAGTAATCAAAAGAAAGTACTTAAAATGTGAATCTGTGCTTTAAGAGACAAAGAAAATACATTTTTTTGTCATTATTATAAGAAAATAGCATTTGGTATAGATGAAAACTGTACAGCATACAGGAACCCTGAGACACTGTGGGTGGAGGAATTGATGCTTAGATGTAATATTCTTGGAAGTCATTTGGTCTTTTGACAGGTGAAGATTTGACATCCTAAAATTGGCAGGAAATTGTCTAATCTCCAAGAGTCAGGCCAGCAACCTTCTCATCAAAGTGTCACACACACTAAAAACTGAAGTAGCATGTCAAGCACTATATTCTAGTATGTGGAGAAGAAACACAGCATTGCATGGCTTTGAGAAGTGCACAGCAACACAAAGGCCAAGGTCCATTCTCATATACAGTAACAGCATACTAGTCAGTGCTGGGTCTATTCTATTACAGAGTTTAGACATTGACAGAATCTCAGCCGGATAAAGACATATGCTACAGTAAATAATTTAAAACTGAAAACGCAAGTTACATTTACAGAGCATGCCTCAAGAAAGATATGCTCATAGAATACAATATGAGAATTCTTGACTAAAGCAGGGTATATGTGCAGTTTTAATTTTTCGCTCAACCAACGAATGGAGTTAAAAAAAAAAAAACTCAGATTTCCACATCCACACAAGCAATGTAGATGCGGGGATCTCCCCGCTGTGCTATTATATTCTGACAGTGGGGACTCCCTTCCCCTGCCAAAATACACTGATCAGTGCTGCAACCATTGGATGCATGCCCTGATCAAATGCTGATTTTTCCAGCAGGCCCCTTTGACAGAAGTTAGTCTAACAAACAGCTTCTATTGAACAGAGAGGTGCACATGGAACAAAATTTTACAGGTTCCTGCTGAACCAGCAGTCTGCCAACATGGCTTTACCTGTAAAATTGCGTTCTTGAATTACAGTACTGAACATACACTCCTTTAAATCTTGACCATGTATTTTATACTGTCCAATTCATGCGAGGATACTGGCAAACAAAGCTGATAGGCCAACACATATAACCCCTCCTGCTTCCAGTATTCATCAGTTTTTGTTAGCAAGCAATCAGGGGAAAATACCAGGACAGATGGGAAGGTGTCTTGTGTTGTGTAGTGTTGTACTACAAGAAAATAATTTTACAGGCATGTCAAATCAAACAATACAAAACATAGGCTCCTCTAAATCTTGATCATGGGACCTCCCTGGGGCAATACAATTGTGCAATACAGCAAACAGAGCAAACAGGCCAAAAACAAGTTGGTTCCCAACTGAAACAGCAGATTGAAGCACGTTACATAGAAGTCAGTTTTAGCATAGGCCTGAACATTCAGCTGATAAAACTTGACAAATGTGTGAATAGAGGACCAGGGGACAGCCTTGCATATCCGAGAAGCAGATGCTTGGTTCTGAAAGGTGCAAAAGGCATTGACTGAACAGGTCAGAAGGACCATAACATTGTAAGGTGTCTTGTCCTTTAACCACTTAAGGACCAAGCCTCTTTCTCAGATTTGTTATTTAAAACAGGTTTTCTTTTGTTAGAAAATTAATTAGAACCCCCAAACTGTGCCAATTATTAGGTCATATATATGTCTGCTCACTTTAACCACATCAGCCCTGGAAGAAATTACCCCCTTCCTGACCTGGCCATTTCTTGTGACACAGCACTGCGGCGCTTTAACTGACAATTGCGTGGTTGTACAAAGTTGTACCCAAACAAAACTGGCCTCTTTTTTCCCCCCACAAATAGAGCTTTCTTTTGGTGGTATTTGATAACCTCTGCTTTTTTTTGCGCTATAAACAAAAAAAGAGAAACAAGTATGAAAAAAAAGAGCACAATATTTTGTACTTTTTACTATAATAAATTAAATAACCAAAAATTGTCTTTAAAAAAAAAAAAAAAACTCTCAGTTGAGGCCGATTTGCATATTTTTGGTAGAAAAAAAATGTAAAAAATAAATAAAATCGCAATAAGCATATATTGATTGGTTTGCACAAATGTTATAGCGTCTACAAAATAGGGTATAGATTTATGGCATTTTTATTATTATTTTTTTTTTTTTACAAGTAATGGCGGTGATTTTTATCTTGACTGTGACATTGCAGCGGACAGATTTGAACCGGGATTTGTGTGTTTACACACAAAGATTCTGGTTCTCGCTGTGTCACGAGTGATCGCGGGAGCCCAGCGGTCATCGCGCCCGCCGGGCACTCGCATCAGCTCCGCGGACTTACTGTGGAGCGTGCACGCCTGCTAAATCATCTTAAAGAGCCGACGTACAGCTACGACAGCTTGCCATCCTGCCGCAGTAAAACTACGATGGCTCGCGTAGGGGAGCCACCCTGCTGCAGTAAAACTAGGATGGCTCGCGCAGGGGAGCCATCCTGCCACAGTAAAACTACGACGGTTCGCGCAGGGGAGCCATCCTGCCGCAGTATAACTATGACGGCTCGCGTAGGGGAGCCACCCTGCCACAGTAAAACTACGACGGTTCGCGCAGGGGAGCCATCCTGCCGCAGTAAAACTACGACGGCTCGCGTAGGGGAGCCACCCTGCTGCAGTAAAACTAGGACGGCTCGCGCAGGGGAGCCATCCTGCCACAGTAAAACTACGACGGCTCACGTAGGGGAGCCACCCTGCTGCAGTAAAACTAGGACGGCTCGCGCAGGGGAGCCATCCTGCCACAGTAAAACTACGACGGTTCGCGCAGGGGAGCCATCCTGCCGCAGTATAACTATGACGGCTCGTGCAGGGGAGCCACCCTGCCGTAGTATAACTGCGGCGACTGATTGGGAAGCCGTTAATGTCTTTTTTCAGTTTAAATCTAAAACTAGATAACATGTCTGTGCAAGGATAGCCTGAATTCTTATAAACCTGAATTCTTATAAACCTGCAATCACAAGGTGCAAATGCAGCATACCTAAAATAAGCAAAATTAGTTAAAGAGTACATATAGCTAAAATAAAATAAAAAAAAAACACCTTTTTTGGCATAACGTGTGGAAGAATTAGAAGAAATTCCTCTCACTTGCTGCTCTGGTGACAATGTTTTCACCAGACAGAAAGGAAAAATCTCCAAAAGAAATGTAAGAATCTACCCAATAATAGAATATGGGTTTTGGGTAGACTAACCTCTAATACTGAACAAACACCAGCTTATTCTCATTATAAGCGAAGTACCAACAATAGGTATTTGTTGAACAATCGTGACAATTGACTAAGCCCTAAACAGAGAAAAAGACAAGATTGTTACATTATCATTGTATTGCACAACTGCTATAAATATACTGTATCTTACCAAAAGGATTACTGTGAAAGTGTTGAGAATAAAGCTGCTCTGCTGTAGAGATGGATGTTTAGGGTTTCATAAATTTGATTTTGTGGAAAATCCTGACATATCATAATGGTGAAATCCTATTTCCTGCATCAGGCAGGACTGATACTATTTAATATCTAGTAAACGAGCTGGCATTAGCTTACAGCTTAATATATTTTGTATTGTTGTCTCTTTAACTCTTTAGCTATAATCCCCAACAGTCTACTGCGTGCATAATAGGTTTAACTCATTCTATGACCAACAAGTGCTTCATTTTAAATTGAAAGTGATACTAAACCTAAAAACATTTTTTACCTTAGTGCATTGCTTACATTAAAAAAAAAAAATGTGTTTCATGAATTAGGTTTACATCCACTTTAATCAAACAGTCTTTACAAATACAACTCCTTTTACAATAAGTCCCCAACAGTACTATTTTGGACAAACTACAAGCATCACTCCGACTAAACATGCACACGAGATAAAACACCATACAATTTTTACTAAGTGCCTGTACATTCGTTAATGTCATTATTATTTTTTTCTTTATATAAGTTAAAAGGACATCTTTACTTTCAGTACAGTTGTCCTTTAATTAGGCCACCCACCTTCTTGAGTGCAGCCTTCCTGGTAAAATATTTACCTTCTTCTCCATAAAAAACTCAAGTGCTAGATTCAGGGGTTTTTACTTTCAGTGTGTTTCAATAAGCAATGCCTTTTTGGGGTGCAGTCCTCCTCAGACTGGAAAATCCTCAAAATACTGCAAAAAACACATAGCAGGGCAAAAACACCTCATGCCATTAACCAATGAGAAATGTATTACATCTACTAAGACAAATGGATGCTCACAAGTGGATAAAAGCTATATGCATAAATCTCAAACACTTCAGCAGACCATGATGTGCTCGTCACAGGATCAAACATGACTGGATAGCTGACGTGTTTCAGGGAACAAACCCCCTTCCTCAGATCAGGTTTGGTCCTATGACGGGCACATCACGTTCTGCTGGAGTAAATGAGATTTACGTATATTGCTTTTATCCACTTGTGAACATCCATTTGTCTTGACAGATGTAATAAATGCATCAATGGTAATGCACAAGGTGTTTGCACCCCTACTATGTGTTTTTCAGTATATTGAAGACTTACCTTCCTCTGCCTAATCTAGTGTTCTTCACTGTAAGGGCTCTACACAGTGCCACACAAGCTATGTTCTTGCTGTATACCACCATGAGTACAACATATTCATAAGAAAGAATGGGAACATGTTCCAGTAATTAGAAAACCAGACACGTGGTCCTGGACCGTGAATCATGCTGGAACAAATATGAAGGGGTTTTTTCCCCCCCAAGGAGGCTGCACTTAGGGGGATGGGGATACTAAAGCCGGTGTCATTAAATAGTTAAAGGGTAACTCCACTTTCATGGGGGAGGGGAGAGATGGCAAAAAATAAATAAAAGAAAATATTATATAGTGTAAACAACTGCTACACAAGTCACATTGTAATTGAATGTTATAAAAATTACCTTATCAATCTGCAGCTCTGTAATTTTCTGTAAAATGCAATGCAAAATGGCAACCTGGAGGCATTCTCCACACAGATGGTGTACAGAACACCCCCCAGATATGCGATATCCTGCTTGCGTGATTTGCTTACTGATTTCCCCAAAAGTCTGCACTAAGATACAAATCACAAGGGTAGATACAACAAAAAAAATTTGGTATAATAATCACAAAAGGAAATCATGTCTAAAGGGATGCAGAATGTATCAATTCAACCAACTGAATTATAAAATCACTCCCATTAGACCCACTGAGAACAGAGGCACAGACAAACACACAGGTATTTCTTCAGAATAACAAAAAGTAGGATTCTGCAACAAAGTTTGGTAAAATGACTTGCAATGTATATAGATCACCCAGAGGAGAATGTTTTTTGCTCAACAAAAGTGAAGTTACTCAGTTCAGAGACATAAGCTCAGGATACTGGTAGTAGAAGGTCTCCAGGGCATCCTGGGATATGAATGCTAAGGGTGTAATTAAGGGTTTAAAAATATAGCACCACAGAGTGCTAGTTTTAGAAAGTCCTTGTAATTCTTCCTCAAAGTGAAGGAGACAACCAAGACCACTTGTGACTATACAGCTGCGTTGAGGGTTGGAAAACTTTGATTTTTGTGAAGCAGCAAGTAGGAATGGTTAGTTGAACAGAACATTAAAAGGACAGCAAGACAGACTCTTTGTGTACCTCTCCTGAGACAGAGTAAAATAAAGGGTTAGGACATCTCTCAGTACACATCCTTCCACATCCAGGGGTGGAGGAAAACCTGTAGTGTGAAGGCATCAGAGCAGGTCTGGCGAGCTTAGAGATAGGTCTGCCAAAAAAAGAGGGACCTGCAATATATGACGACGTCTGCAGGGGGCAAACTGATCCTACATATAAGGAAGAGGTGAAAACATCAATAGGGAGGTGTAATAGTTGATAGTGGAGTAAGAACGCCTTTCCCTTCATGATCACCTAATGTAATGAATTTCCCAAAGAGCAGTTCACCTTGAAAGGGCATGCACAAAAAGCACCTTTCCTTAGCAGTGTCAGCCAAACAAATTATAAGCCATAATGCAATAAGTAGTCAGATCTTGATAGAAGCATCAGTCAAATAATAACTGGTGCAAAATAGAAAAGAAAACTCTACAACGGGAGAAGGGGTGTATCACCCAAGGCCAATAGCAAAAAACTGGAGCCTCAAGGAGTGGGCAGGGTTCTATGGGTACAAGGCGGGGTAGCCCCAGCAAAGCTTTTGCCAATGTCCAAACACCTGAAGATAGCCACATATAACCCATCGTCAAAGAATCAACTACTGTGTCCTGTGCTGTACAAGTATGTACATTTTTTGTCATGTTTGTAGAATACATTTCTAGGGGTACATTACAAGACACAGAATGAAGTATTCTGGAGCTAATAGATTATACTGCCATCAGGAGAATTGGACACTGGTAAAGCAAAGCTGCAAGGGGAGCCCAGTATAGCTTCTTCGACTCCCAAGCATGCTTCCGATTATTAGCAAGCAATTAGAGCAGTGGATCAAAAAAACAGAGGGAAGGGGTCTGTTTCCTGTAATGTACGCCAATAAAACAATTTTAAACGCAAGACAAAACTCAACAGCTCCAAAATAAGGGGTCTAAGTAAATATAGCAGTCTACAAACATGCATCCAGTGGGTACAATATATATATATATATATATATATATATATATATATATATATATATATATATATATATATATATATATATATATATATATATATATATATATATATATATAAAATAAATCTATATATTTAATACAATAATGAAATATAGAACAGCACGCATAAATCACAAATAACTTAAAGTGGTTGTAAACTTAAGTCATGAAATCTGAGCAAAGCACATATCTGTGGGCTTTACTTATCTCTCTCTAAAGCTCTGAGCCCCCCGTTCACACTGGTGCGACTTGTCATGCGATTTTACAGGTCAAACCCGCATGTCAAGTCACACCCTATTGTCGGCAATGGAACTGTTCAAATCAGTGCAATGCCAACTTTGCGGTTAGACACCAATTTGCAAACGCTTTTTCTGTACTACTTTTGGCGATTTCAGGTGCAACTTGCATAGACATCTGTGCATGAAGTTGCACAGATGTCACTCAAGTCACACTGACATGCAGCTTTTTAATCGTGTAATTTCAAGTGAATTATGCACGATTTCAAAGCCGCATTCAGTGTGAACCAGGGCTAAGTGTTGTTTCTCTCTGCTGCTTTGTTCTTGTTATCAGAATGAGCCACTTCTGGTAAGTTTTCCTGACACACAAGATAAAATTTTTGTTGGGGAGGCAGCTCAGCACACAGCATGTCTATTCACAACACAGTCTGATTTGTGAAGGGGGTGTGTTCCTTTCCTCCAATCAGCTCTCACACAAATGTAACTGCAGTCTCTCCGCCCCCTCCTCTGTGATACTAACAGATGCAGAAGAATTTTAACACAATTCTGCCCTTTGGAAGGGATGTAGGGAAGAGAGGATTGCAGAGAAACAAGTAAAACCTATGTAGGAGCATTTGTTTCATCTCTGTGTATCATCTGAGGCTATTCACTTCACTGGGTATATGTGAGGGTTTAAAACCACTTTAACATAAAAATAACAATATAACATAAAAAGTATACTTACTGAAAGTACATTATGTTCCATTTGCTGGTTCCTAAACATTTACATGAGCAAACCTTCCTTAACCCACAGGCTTCGTTCACATGGGGAGTACTAAAGCATATGCCCATAGAAGGCTGTGTTTACTCTTACGGGGATGCACATGTGTTTATTAGTGTATCCCCATGCAGACAGTTCCCTTGAGGTCAACTGTGATGCAGCGGCTGAACGGACAAAGTCGCTGCTCCCAATTTGACATCTGCGTAGGTAGGACATGTCCCTGGAGCTAACACAGCGTGATATCAGGAAGATGCATCCACATGGATGACAAACTGGGAGCAACAGCTGTCTGTGCAACTGCTGCGTCCCAAATTGCAGCATTCCTTTGCAGGTAAACACGGTCCTCCATGGGCATTGGCTTTAGTACGCCCTGTGTGAACAAGGCATAATATTTAATACCATAAACAATTTATGTTTCTTTTCAAGTATTCATAAAACAGGAAGCTGGAGCAGAAGAAAAATGTAACTATTCAAACAAGTTTCAGACTGAAATGAATTATCCGATTACTTAACAGTCAATGAGAACTGTGTCAAGGCCACTTATTCTGCAGTAAATGTCATAGAAATTGTTGCATTATAAGCAAATGAAAAGGCACGTTTTAATACCTTACCAGCTAGATAGCAATGTTTCCTGGTGATTGCATCACTAAGTGTCACAGCTCATCTATATGATTAATTGACTTTTTGATTACTTTGGTTTTTCCAATTAGATGCTTCCTATATTGTGCTAAAAGGAAAAGAACCAGAAGCAATAATAATAAAGGCTGATGACAAGAGAACAGATTAGTGTCAGCTCAGCCTGCTCCTTATGAGGAGAAATTATTATACACATCCACAAGCAGATGATGACTGTCACTTTTAAAACATCTTGCAGTCCCAAGTGATATGATGTCAGCCAAGAAGGTTGATGTTCACATCTTCAGAAACTCACATTTTATACCATGATTGGCTTTACATTTTACTAGCTAAAATATTCAAAAATTTCTGGCATACAGGGATTTAAGATCAGAGATATGTAAAGATATACGGACTGTGCAAGACTTGCAAATGACTAAAGATAGACAAAAAAAAAAAAATCCACTGCCCATCACTTTTACCTCCAGGATTAGAATACAAAATGTAACTACAGACAGGCAGTTTTAAAGCCTGCACTTCTGAATATTTGTGCTTGAACTGGGTCCAACTATACAGAATAAGATTAACATCTGTAATTAAGTAGTACTTTTCAGAGGGATGTAAGAAACACTGCACACCTGCCAGTAAAAGGTTGACGATATATGTTTAGAGAGGCTTCAGATGCAGATAACATAATAATCAGGAGAGCTGCTACACATTTTTACAAGCAACTATAGTTCACCTTTCAGCTCCAGTGAGGACGATGTTAAATACCAGTTCTCACACCTATACAACTCCTATGGACCAGAGCAATATTTATACTTCTGCTATGGGCCTGTTCATTCTGCAATAACTTTGTCATTAGTTAAGATAAAGTAATACATAAATATTTATTTTTTATTTTTATCACAAAGGCTTTCTTTCGGTGATACTGTCCTACCAAAATGATTTCATTTTCTATGTAATCCATAAATGCAACAAGACTTAAAAAAAAACAAAAAAACAGGATTTTTAATACAGCTTACCTGTAAAATACTTTCCTTCATGTACATCAGGGGACACAGAGCCATAGTAGTTACTATGTGGGTTATAGGGCCACTGATAGGTGACTGACACTGGCATGCCCTAAGGCAAGAAGTGCACTCCCTATATAACCCCTGCCACTACTGGGAGTCTTTAGTTTTGTAGCCAAGCAATACAACTGTATACCAAGAAGGGAGGGAACTCTGTGTCCCCTGATGCACGTCAAAGAAAAGGATTTTACAGGTAAGCTGTATTAAAAATCCTGTTTTCTTTTCATACATCAGGGGACACAGAGCCATAGTAGTTACTATGCAGGATGTCCCATAGCAATGGCAACTGAAGGGAAGGAGCCAACAAAAAAGTAGGGCAAAAAGAAAGCCAGAGGACTCATACGGCAGCCTGCAGTACACTACACCCAAAGGCAATAGCCTCATGACCTTTAAAATCAATTTGATAAAATCTGGTAAATGTATGAACTGAAGACCAAATTGCAGCCTTACAGATCTGAGCCATAGAGGCCTGGTGATGCACCGCCCAAGAGGCACTAATCGCCCTGGTTAAGTGTGCTTTAACATGAAAAGGAGGAATTTTCCTTCTTTAACCAGTTGAGACCCGCGCTATAGCCGAATGACGGCTACAGTGCGGATCTCCTTTGCCGGGACTACGTCTATTGACGTCGTCCCGTGCGCGAGCGGCCTGCGTGCCCCCTGAGGGCTGCGCTCGGCACGCTCTGTGATCGCCGAGTCTATGAGACTCGCCCGATCACCGATCCGAGCAAGGGGTCGATCCTGACCCCTTATCACGTGATCAGCTGTCAGCCAATGACAGCTGATCATGTGATATAACGGAGCCGGTAATCGGGACATCAGTCCCGATCACGGCCAGCCCTGCCAGTGCCCACCTGCCAGTGCCCACCTGCCCCCTGCTTTGCCACATCAATAAAAAATGTGTCCCCCCTGTCAGTGCCACCCAGCAGTGCCCACAGTGCCACCCAGCAGTGCTCACAATCTGCCTCAACAAAGGTGCTGCAACCCAGTGCCACATATCCGTGCCCAGCAGTGCCGCCCAGCAGTGCCGCCCATCAGTGGTACCCATCAGTGCCCCTTAGTGGTACCCATCAGTGCCCCTTAGTGCCAACCCATCCGTGCCACCCATCCGTGCCATCTTATCTGTGCCCATCTGTGCCGCCTTAACTATGCCTATCAGTGCCCACCAGTGCAGCCTATCAGTGCCCACCAGTGCAGCCTATCAGTGCTCACCAGTGCAGCCTATCAGTGCCCACCAGTGCAGCCCATCAGTGCCGCCTCATCAGCGCACTTCAATGAAGGAGAAAAATGACCTGTTTGCAAAATTTTATAACAAACTATTAAACATGATTTTTTTTTTTTTTTTGCATCTTTTTTTGTTTGTTTAGCAAAAAATAAAACTCCCAGCTGTAATTAAATACCACCAAAAGAAAGCTCTATTTGTGGGAAAAAAAATGATAAAAATTTCATTTGGGTACAGTGTTGTATGCCCGCGCAATTGTCATTCAAAGGGCATCAGCGCTGAAAGCTGAAAATTGGTCTGGGACTGAGGGGGGTTTAAGTGCCCAGTAAGCAAGTGGTTAAGCCGTAAGCTTGAACAATCACTTGACAAATCCATTTGGAAATGGTAGATTTGGTAGATCTGTTTTGCGAACCTGAGCTGTCCCCTTTAAATAGACTCTGATCACTCTTACTACATCAAGGGAATGTAGTGCCTTCTCTTCCCTAGATTGAGGCTCTGGGAAGGAAGAATAATATCTTGGTTTACATGAAAACATGTCACCAATTTTGGTTGGAATTCAGGATGAGGACGCAAAACCACCTTATCCTTATGCATGAACAAATATGTCTCTTTACAAGACAGAGACACTAGTTCCGATACTCTTCTAGCAGAAGAAATGGCAACCAAAAAAGATTATCTTTCTTGTCAAAAGAGCCAAGGTAATTTCCCGTAAAGGCTCAAAAGGCTGATTCTGCAAAGCCGATAAGACCAAATTTAAATCCCAAGGATTTAGAGGTGCCTTCATAGGGGGATTAATCGGTGTTAACCCCTGGATAAAGCTATGCACCAGAGAGTAGGAAGCAAGAGGCCATTGAAAAAACACTGACAAGGCCGAGATCGGGCCCTTGATCGTACTCAAGGCCAGCTTCATTTCTAATCCCATTTGCAGGAAATCAAGGATCCTGCCTATGACATACTTCCTGGGGTGCCAACACAACACCAAGAAACATATGCCTTCCAGACTCTATAGTAAATGATTCTGGAAGCCGGATTCCTGGCATTAATCAAAGTAGACACTACCAAAGGAGATAACCCACGATCCTTTAGAATGTGGGTTTCAACAGCCAAACCATTAAATTTAGCGCCCATAAGGTAGGATGGAATACTGGGCCTTGTGGGAGAAGGTCTGGCCATAATGGCAGAGTCCAAAGAAACCAAGATCTTCTGGGCCACCAGAATCGCCTCCTTTCGTTCCTGCATGATCTTGCGGAGAAGACGTGGAAGTAGCAGAACTGGAGGAAAATGCATAGATAAGTGAAAACTGATTCCATGGGAAGACTAATGTTGAATCTGGACACGAACAAGTCCACATCCGGAATACCCCATTTCTGACATATCGCTAGGAAGATGTAGGGGTGAAGAGACCATTCCCTCGGAAATAATTGTTGGCGACTCAATTAGTCTGCCTGCCATATTTTCCATGCCTGGAATGAAAATTGCGGATAGGCAAGGAAAGTTGTGTTCTGCCCAAGCTAGAACATGATTCACCTCTTTTGGGCTGCACGACATCTCGTGCCACCCGGGCAATTGATGTAAGCCACAGCCGTGGCATAATCAGATTGAATCCTGACAAGACAATCCCGTAGTCTGACCGTCCAAGATTCTAGGGCCAGACGTACTGCCCGAATCTCCAAAATGTTGATAGGCAAGGTCCTCTCTAACTTGGACCATCTCCCCTGGACAATCTTCTTCCGGGACTGCTCCCCAGCCTAGAAGGCTGGCATCTGTTGACCTTCCAGGATACTGGCAGAAAAGATTTCCAGTTTTGGAGGTTGCTGGATATCAACCACCAATTTAGGCTCTGACGTACGTCAGGAGCCAAGCGTATAGGAAAATCCAAAGCCTGAATCTTTTTGTTCCAGACCGACAGGATGGTGTTTTGTAGCAGTCTTGAGTGAAACAGCGCGTAAGGGATGGCCTCGAAGGATGCCAACATTTTCCCCAATTATCTCATGCACAGCTGAACGCAAGGATTTTTCTTTGCTTTGATAAGTTGAATTAGTCCTATAATGGAACGGATTCTTGTCTGGGGTAAGAATACCTTCTTCTGTATGGTATCTATGACAAACCCCAAGTACTGTAATTAACTTGATGGATTTAAGGAGGATTCTTCTAGGTTGAGTATCCTACCCAGAGATTCCAGGTAGTTTATAGCTGTGATCAGACTTCTGGTATAGACCTGAGACTGAATGATCTATTAAAAGTAGATAGTCTAAATAGGCTAGGACAGTTATGCATTGAACCCTTAATCTGGCTAAAGGAGGTGCCAGCATTTTTGAGAACCCCATGGTGCTGTGGCTAGACTGAATGGCAGGGCCACAAACTGAAAATGATGATTTTCTATTTCGAAGTGCAGAAATTTCTGGTGAGCGGGAAATATTGGCACGTGGAGATATGCACCTTTGATATCGATTGGAGCCCAAAACTCCCCTCCTTGCAGGATGGAACAACCGATCGGATTGACACCATGCAAAAGAATCGGATATTTAAGTGCCGATTCAGATCTTTGAGATCTAGAATGGGTCTTAACTCTCTGTTTTGGTTTTGGAACCGTGAAAAGGTTTGAATAAAAACCTGTGCCCTGTTCCACTAAGGGAACCTCTGATATCACCAACTGGGTTAATAGATGATCCAGAGCTAGAAAGAGACTTCTTTTTCTCTGGATCCCTGGGAACATTTGATCTTAGAAAACGAGGAGACGTGATCGAAAGCTGGTTTTCCAGCATGACCGTTCCAACAGAAGCCAGTCATTAGGTTCTTGCTGAACCAGCCGACTTTCAGTATATGTGTACTGGCCTCTAGCTTAACTAACGCTAAACCTGCTCTCTGCCACATTCTAAACCTAATCTATACAAGCCTGTAAAGCAAAAAACACTGTACTTACCTATCCTGCAGCCAATCTGGTGTGGTCCCAGCATCAGTTGTGGCTACTGTGTAGGTGGGTGCAGGAGAGGCATCCGACAATGGAAGCCCCATAATAAGTCAGTGGGCGACATCACTTCCTGTTTATTTCACAGATTTTGGTCCTCTCCTGCACACAGCTTCCGCCGCTGGAGACCGGCCTGGATCGTGTGCAGAAAAGGCAAGTACGGCGAGTTTTGCTTTACAGGGTTAGATAGATTAAGCTTAGAATGTGGCACAGAACAGATTTACTGTTAGTTAGGTTTTGCCTGGACTTCTCCTCAAAAAAAAAAAAATTGCCACAGTAGATAAACCAGTATAGATTTTCTTTGTCCTGTTAAACCACTTGCCAATTAAGACACTTTTCTAATTTTCCTAGAAAATGACTTAGAACCCCCAAACATTATACAGAGGCCCTAAAAAATAAAATAGCATTCATTGCCATTTTTAATGTCACGCGGTATTTGCGCAAAACAACAATATATAAACACAATTTATTTGTAAAATATGAAAGAAGTCACACCAAGTAAATAGAAACCCAACATGTCATAATTTTAATAATTTAAAAATGTGCACACTCGTGGAATGGCATCAAACTACAGAACTTAAAAATCTCCATAGACGACACTTTCAAAATTTCTACAGGTTACCAGTTTAGAGTAGAGCTACTGCCTGAATAATTGCTTTCACTCTGATATTCGTGGCGATACCCTCACACGTGGTATGAACACAGTTTACATATGTGGGCATGACCTACCTTTGAGTTATTTATTTTATAACATTTTTTGTTTTTTTACACTGTGCCTTTAAAAAAATAATAATATTTGAATCACTTTTATTCCTATTACAATGATAGTAAATATAGCAGTGACGGGTCCTCTTTATGGAGAGATCCCATCTGTTCTCATATTGTAAAGCATTAGATCAAAAAAATTGATTTGATGCTTAAACAAAAAAAAAAATGCCCTTGTTTACTTTGGACACAAGCAGGCTTGCTATGAAGTGAAATTAAATTTAAAGCTTTGGGTTCGGCTCCCCCCTCCCTTCTGGCACTTAGCACCTGTGGCACCTTTAAAGAAAAAACAAAACAATCAAATATACTAAAAATCAATATACTACATTTTTTGGGGGGTGTCTTCAGTTCATTCCAAGAGTTCACCCTTTTCTTTCTCAAGTGGTGGATGGATTTCTACACGCTGCAGAAAGCAGCACCACAAACTAACATTGTTCGGCTCTCTGCAGCAATCTCCTGTAAGCCAAGGGATCTGGGCATGTTTGGTCAAAATCTTCTTGAGCCCTGTGATCACATCAAAACCTTCTTACACTCTGTGATCACAGAAGTAGGTTGAAACTGACAGATGTTCCATTATTGAACTCATAAGCCTATGGACAGTGCCAACATTGTGCCTACAAGACAAGTATAGTAGAAAGAGATGTTTAAATTTCAGGAGCTGTGGGAGAACCATTAATTTATATTTTGCCCAAGGTGGAATTAGGCTAACCAATTTTATAATTTGTTTAATTACATCTACTGGATGGGCTGAATAATATGAATATTTAATAATATGTCTAGTTCATAATAAAGAAAAACTATATGAAAATCACTACACACTGCTTTTATTATATGTGAATAAAATCTGTTAACCCACAAATTGTATCCCATAGAGATTTCCAAAGACTGTTAAACCTCCTTTCTGTCCAGCCCATTTTTCAATACTGTAAGGCCCCTTTCACATGGCCAGTTTGTTGCAGCCTCCGGATTCCTGCGGCAAAAAATCTTGCTGCAGGAAAGACTTTGTTATGCGTCTGGTAGCCCAGGCTCGGATATTGGTACCGGAACTGCAGCTTATTGCTCTGTGTGTAGCTACATGCGATCAGCAGATGCCACTGTCAGTCCCCCGTTTAGTTTAAATGGGCTCTGTGGCTGCAACGCTGTACCTGAATTTTATATCATTTTTTGAGACAGATATAAAATCTAACTAAATGTTAAAATGTGAAAATCCGAGGTGTTCTGCCACATTAGTAACCATGTAAGGTCAGCAGGTTTGCTTCTGCTTTTAAAATGTAACAGTCCGTAGGATTTACAAATACTGTATTTAAGCATATAAGCTGCATTTTGTGTTGAAAATAACTGTGAAATCTAAAACTCCAGTGGGTGTAACAAGATGTCCGCTTGCCCTCTTCTCACTATCGTTACTGTGCAGGAGTGTGGGGTGTAGCAAGATGGCAGCGACAAAACGTCACTTCCTGACGAGACAGCGGCCACCGGGTGTACCAAGATGGCCGCGGCTCCGAAGCTAGGCCAGAGCTACAGCCTTTCCAAAGCAACGCGATCAGCAGAGCGCTCCGCAGATTGCGTGATGTGCCGATCCGAACAGGCTGACCTGTTTGGATCTGGGATCAGTGACAATCCGTTGCACCCCTACTTGCTAGTAGCATATAAAGAATTGGGATTATTGGCAACGTAAACTGTTGGACATTTAGGCTACACTGCTCCACAATTAAGCTGAATAATTCTTCAGTGAAAAAAAAATACAAAAACGTATGGATATAACATTTTCTTGTTAACACCTGAATAACTGTTTGGGCTGCTGCAATTCAGCAGGATGCTTGGTGTAATGCACCTAATTCTTTTAGCACAGACCCCTTCAACCACTAAGTCAGAGGGTAGCCATTAATGAACAACTGTTGCCACAGTTGAATCCTCGGTCTCTGAATCTGACTGAGCCCTTGTTCACAATGCCACGACTTTGAATCCGGCATCCTTGCGCGACTTCATCGCAGTTTTCATATGTCTTCTTTAACATTCTTTTTTTTTATAAGTCAGAGAAACTTGATTCACAACGATTGGAATGGTTTCATTGCCATTATAGGGGCATGGCTTGTCATGCGACTTTGAACGCTCAAGTCATGCCAGAGTGAACTGGGGCTCAGGACTGCTTTCAACAATCATACTCAGAATTTTAAAGATCTCCTCAGTAGTGTACATTTTTTCATATATTTTGGGGAGTTACTTACATATACTTGGACACTGCTACTGTTCCCAGTTGGGGATCATCACACTGGTTTCAGTCATCAATGGTACTAGATGACCCTGAACTGGTGCTGGCTTACACAGCCTTTGATGACACTGAAACTGGTGAGACTTTATCTTTCATGCAAGATTATTTTGTTAAAATAAAGCTTTCCTAACAGAAAAACAGAGGTCGCCACTGTTCATCTCCTTCTCACAGTGCCACATGCCTGGCTTTTATGCAGACCTTCTGGTTTCAATAATTTCAGGCTAGGTTCACATCAGATGTGGTAGGACTGTGTTGGGTGGCTATTCCAGTGCAGTCGCACTGCATGATAGGGAAAAATGTCTCATCTTCCTATCTGCCTGGCTCACACCACTGTTTTGTGGTGGTGTGCGGGCAGTGTGCACTTGAAAAAAAAAAAAAAGCGTGCACTACTGTTTTGCAGAGCAGCGTGAGGCAATCTACTGCCTCGCACCACGCAGTCGGCAACTATATTTTATGAGATGTCTGTGACAACACTGCGCGGATCTTGGCTGGAACGCACAGTGCACCAGCCGTTGCACTACAATGCTGCAGCTGGTGTGAAGGAGCCCAAAGTCTTAGAGCTGCAACAGACATGAATATTAGAAAACTAGGGCAAAGTTAGAAATCCGTATCTATGTCTGTATTTGGAGTCAGTTAGTTAAACTAGCATTTGTAGGATTAGAAGTCAGCAAAGCCTCTATTGCCCCTTAAAAGAGCCCTTTATAATCCAGTATGTTAGTTTCCTAGCTGTAATGCTGATCCAGTGGTTCTAATGCTATCTCACATACTGGCCAATGAAAAGTATCCAATTAAGGAGTTACAACTCCACTGCCTACACACATTTGCTCTGGTTCATTGGCTCTGAGAGTATTAAAACAAAATAAACCTTTGCATTAAAACATTAAAAAAATGGCCTCCGGGAGCTAATGCCATAATGTACTAGGTTTGCACCACATATTAGCACATTATGGTAGACTTACCTGTCAAGAAACTCCCTCCAGTGCTGGAAGACTATCTTCTCCCAGTCTTCATACCAGGCTCAAACTCTTCAGCCTCTTGATTGGATGACCCAGGATAACAACACTGCTGTGCATGCGCACCAGTCACATCATCATGACACAAAGTGGTGCCGCAAATGTATGCTAAGCATACAGGGTTAGTGTATTTTAATGCCGACAGGCAGGAAGAAGCAGTTATGACTTTCTGCTCTTGTGTAATAAAGATGCCACTTGTTCAGATTTTTTTTTATGTCCAATTTGACTTTAAAGCGAAAACCTTGTTCTGACCAGGGAAGACGCATTCTAACTGTAATTGCACACTTGAGTGTTCTCAAAATCAGAAAACTTTACTCAGAATGGCCTTGCCTTGAGTCTTTGATTGATTAAGAGATAGGGTTGATAACAACCATATGTGCAGATGCTTGCTTGTTGTGCACAATGTTCACTGTAACTGTATCTACCATAAGAAATAAGACCTACACCAGTTATAAAGTACATATGTAGAAACCCTTCATTGTTCACACGTACCCTCTCCTCCAGTCTTGCCAGCTGCTCCTTATAATATTCATCCTGTCTCTTAAGATCACGCTCTTTTTCCTCCAGTTTCCTTGCCTGCAAAAGTAAATTAAATAGGTAGTAAGGCAGCGCATTTATCCCAGGCATTTTTGCCTTCAGGTCCAACAATATTCTCTTAAATTAGAAAATATAGTATCTATTTGGGACTTTATATGAGGTAGAGACCATTTAGGTCATATAGCTCTATAGCTCTATTCTCTTAAATTAAACACATGAATTTAAAAACAAGCTGTGTTGCATATGGTAACTTTAAAAAGAGCAACAGAAAAAATAAAATAAAGCAAAAAGGGTAGGGAGTCAATAATCCATCTATGGTGTATATTAAAATAACACAAAGTAAAGCGCATATAAAAATTTTAATTATGAATTCATGTTCACATTAACCAGAGTTTCTTCAAACTCACCATATGAATTAAATAACAAAAAATGTATTAATTTTGAAAAACTTTATTTTTAATGGCAGTCATGTGACCATTAAATTTCCTCTTCCTCTCCAGGTTCTGGGAGTGGAAACAGAGTCCCTTAATTACGATCACCAAGGATTCCGAACAGGAGCCGCTGCCAGGTTCTGCAGGGTCGAGCAAAAAACATCCACCCAGAGGCTGACTGCAGGCATACCGTATATCAAGATGCCATCCTGTTGGACCTATGGGAGGAAGAAGGGACTGACTATGCTAATGTGCAGAGAAAAGCAGAGATAATTTTCTAGCTTTAAGTTTAATTATGATTTAAGAAAGATTTTATCTCACTCGCTACTGCATTCCTCCACCTCATGTCTGCAAGAAATTGCAAAACATTAGGGTCCTAATTCAAGTGATTACAATCAAAATGAAGAATTAGAAAGAATGCTAGATAAAAGCTGGGAGAGGCACTCAAATAAGTGAAGGTTTTTGGTGAAAGAAGTCAATAATGTTACACCAGGGTGAAAACTTCAGTAGGCAGAAAAAGGACACACAAGCACTTTGAACTGAATGTTTAGCTCCTAGAACATTAAATTACTAATAGCAATGTTCTTGGAAGTGGGCTGGTCTGGTGTGCTATTGCTGAAGCATGTTGAAACTATAAACCCTGGGATGGCACAATATGTTCCTTGTATGCATGTTAGAATAACTTTATTACTCATTAATGCAATGAAAACTCCAGGTATGACCTTTATCGCATACTTACAGCGTGGAACAATGCAAGTATGCATATTTCATACCTGAGGGTCCACTGGAATTTGTGGATTCTCTGCCCCCTGTTCTCTCCACCGTATTCTATGGTGGCAATGCTTGGCAAGCAACCTCCCTGTGGTCGGGGTGCAGAAGAGGAAGCCACTTGGACAGGACCTGAACATTCAAACCCATCGCTGTAGCAGCAACAACTACTACAACGATTGTCGGATTTTTCAGCGGACCCCAGGGTATAATATATGCATACATCTATTTTCCCAAGCTGAAAAAACGTAAGTATGCAAAAAAGATCTTACCTAGAGTTCAGCTTTAACAGTTTTAAATATTCTATATAAATTATTAGACATTTATCAAATATGACAGAGCAGATACACAAATTATTTACTCACTTGTGCATTTAACTCCTGAAGCATTGCAAAATTAAAAGGAAAAAAAACGTCATTATGCAACAAATATCAGGTCATTATTTATTCCATTACTCACTATTTACAAAACAACCAGTGACAAATAAATTGGGCCTAAGCGTGGCTTTCCACAGCCCCGCTGCACTAGCAGGTTTGGTGCGCTTTCTGAAAGTGCACCAAAGCCACAGAACATAATTGAAGTCTATGGGTTTTACGTGTGGGTTACTATATTTTGCCCAAAGTCCAGCTAAGAAGTGTGAAGCCGCCATAAAATCATACCTTTGGAGGCATCAAGGTACAGAGAAGACAGTTTAAAATAAAAAGGTGAGGTAGACCACCTGTGTCAAATTAAAAAAAAAAATGTTACCTGAAAGGAGGCTGGGGTCAGCAACTCTACCCATAAACCACATTTATTGCTATTCTATCATCTTTACTAGACCAGCTGTTCAACTATTCCCACTACAGTAATCATTTTTTTTCATTTATAAACCATTGCTGTAACTGGATAATCTATAAAATAACCTTACATTCATCAGATTTTATATATTCATGAAATACCTTTATCTCAAAATGAAAAGAACGGTTTGCTGAAGTTTAGCTTTAATTTGTTAGTATATTTAAATCTTCTATCACATTAAACCCCCCCCAGAACAAAAATGCTGCTGCCCTGCTGTGCCCAATGTGCTCATTATTCAAGAGTGGGGTCACGCTAATATTGTGTATTAATAGCAAGATCAGAAAAGAGGGAAAAAA
Organism: Lithobates pipiens; assembly: GCF_037356315.1. NCBI lineage: Eukaryota > Metazoa > Chordata > Amphibia > Anura > Ranidae > Lithobates > Lithobates pipiens. The sequence goes on from NW_027507903.1 coordinate 144,911,065, forward strand.
AGCCTAAGAGCCGGTTCACACAGCGGGCGATGCGAGGCGACACGACTCGCCTCGCTCTCGCAAGTCGCCCCCGTTCTGTACAATGGAACCGTTCTGAGAGGAGCGACTCGAGTCGCTCCGACTCAGAAAAAAGGTTCCTGTACTACTTTTGGGCGACCTCGGGGCGACTTGCATTGACTTCTATACAGAAGTCATCTGCAAGTTGCCGCTGAGGTCGCGGCAAGTCGCGCGAGGCAAGTCGGAGTCGCCTCGCCTCGCCTGCAGTGTGAACCGGCCCTAAAGAAAAATAAAAAAAATTAACAAATAAAACAAATCCAGCCACTACAACCAATGATGGTAAGCTGCAATATTTTAAATTTTTGGTTTAATGTTGCTTTAACCACTTCCATACAGGGCATTTTGTGTCCATTCCTGCCCAGGCCAATTTCCAGCTTTCAGCACTGTCACAATTTGAATGAGAATTGTGCGGTCATGCGATGTTGTACCCAAATTAATTTTGATCATTTTTCCCCCCACAAATAGAGCTTTCTTTTAGTGGTATTTGATCACCTCTGCGGTTTTTATTTTTTGCGCTATTAACAAAAAAATAGCGACAATTTTGAAAAAAAAAACACAATATTTATTATTTTTGCTATAATATCCCAATTTTTTTTTTTTTTAACTATTTTTTTTCCCTCTGTTTAGGCCGATATGTAGTATTCTACATATTTTTGGTAAAAAAAAAAAAATATCGCAATAAGCGTATATATTGATTGGATTGCGCAAACGTTGTAGCGTCTACAAAATAGGGGTTAGAATTATGGAATTTTTATTAGTTTTTAAATTTTTTTTTTTTAACTAGTAATGGCGACGATCTGCGAATTTTATTGTGCCTGCGATATTGCGGCGGACACAACGGACACTATTTTGGGATCAGTGACGAGGTTAACCACTGGGGGTGATCAAAGGGTTAACTGTGTGTCCTAGGAGTGATTCTGTCAGGGGAGGGGAATCACAAGGGGAGATCGATCGGTGTTCCTCTGATGGGAACACACGGATCGGTCCTCACCTGAAAGGGCGAGGATGGGGCACACACACAGATCCACGGTCCTGCTCGCTTAACGGGCAATCGCGTGTGCCCTGTGGACATCGTGGCCACCGGGCACGAGCATCGGGTGCGCGTGCTCTCCACAATGCAGGGAATCCCAGGACGTCATATGGCAATAGAGCAGTAGGGAAGTGGTTAAACTAAATTTGAATCCAAAACGTTTCTTTTTAATTATGAATAGAGCATGAAATCGTTGAGACCCCAATATTTTTGCCTTCATTTCCTGTCTCTAAGACACAACAGGAAGGAAGAAAGTCACTCTAACCCTTTTGCTGCCAGGTCCTCATATGGCATGGACCTGACAGCGGGAGTTTTTACACACACCGGGATTGTGTGTTTATATATAGTATCTCACAAACGGGAGTACACCCTCACATATTTTTGTAAATATTTTATTCTATCTTTTCATGTGACAACACTGAAGAAATTGCACTTTGCTACAATGTAAAATGGTGAGCGTACAGCTTGTATAAGTGTCAATTTGCTGCCCCCTCAAAATAACTCAACACACAGCCATTAATGTTTAACCTGCAGGCAACAAAAATGAAAATGTTCAAATTGGGAATAATTAGCCATTTTACCCTCCCTGATGTAATGCGACTCGCTAGTGTTACAAGGTCTCAGGTGTGAATGGGGAGTTGGTGTGTTAAATTTGGTGTAATCACTCTCACTCTCTCATACTGGAAGTGCAACATGGCACCTTATGGCAAAGAACTCTGAGGCTATAAAAATAAAATTGCTGCTTTACATAAAGATGGCCTAGGCTATAAGATTGCCAAGACCCTAAAACTGAGCTGCAGCACGGTGGCCAAGACCATACAGCGGCTTAACAGGACAGGTTCCACTCAGAACAGGCCTCACCTTGGTCGACCAAAGAAGTTTAGTGCACATGCTCAGCGTCATATTCAGAGGTTGTCTGTCCATACGCTGTATACTGCATGAAATTGGTCTGCATGGCTGTCATCACAGAAAGAAGCCTCTTCTAAAGATGAGATCAAGACAAACCCTTTTGGTTCAGATGGTGTCAAGCATGTGTGGCGGCAACCAGGTGAGGAGTAAAAAGACAAGTGCGTGTACTACGGCTTACTGAATCAAAGCATGATCCCCTTACTACAGAGACTGGGCCGCAGGGCAGTATTCAAATATGACAACCCCCCCAAACACACCTCCAAGGTGTCCACTGCCAGAAGCTGAGTGTAATGGTGATGGACTGGCCAAGCATGTCTCCAGACCAAAATCCTATTGAGCATCTGTGAGGCATCCTTTAACTGAAGGTGGAGGAGCATAAGGTCACAAACATCCACCAGCACCGTGATGTATTCATGGAGGAGTGAAACCTCCATTGCCACTCCAGTGGCAACCTGTGACGCTTTGGTGAACTCCATGCCAGAGGGTTAAGGCAGTGCTGGAAAATAATGGTAGCCACACAAAATATTGACACTTTGGGTCCAATTTGGACATTTTCACTTAGGGGTGTACTCGCTTTTGTTGCCACTGGTTTAGACATCAATGGCTGTGTGTTGAGTTATTATGAGGGGACAACAAATTTAAACTGTTATGCACGCAGTAGTACACTCACTATTTTACACTGTAGCAAAGTAATTTCTTCAGTGTTGACACATGAAAAGATATAATAAAACATTTACAAAAATGTGAGGGGGGTATTCACTTTGTGAGTTGCTGTATCTGACAAGCAGCCTGCCACCTGTCAGATGAAAGCAGTCCAGCCCTGTCAGATTGCTTTCAAATCCCCCAGATCCGCTATGTATCCCAGGCTCCGCTTGCCCATATGCGGGGCCAAGAAAAGCATAACAGGTAGGGAGCTGAGCAAACGCATGTCTGCTCTCCTTCCCTTCTTGTTGCTGAGCCGGAAGTGACATGTTTGACGTCACTTCCGGGTCCCCATGTCAGTAAGGCTGAGAAAGAATGTATTGCAACTTCGATCTGCATTGCAATACATTTAATGGAGCACAGGGGGGACATCCAGGTTTTTTTTTAGACCCTCGATGTCTCATTAAAGAGAACCTGTCACAAAAAAAACATCACATAGCGAACATTCTGTGCACTGACTGATCACTGATGACAAAAAAAAAAAAAAGATAGCAATTTTTTTTTTTTTAATTTACGGAAAAATTAGACTCCAGGACATAACACCACCCCCCCCCCCCCCCAAAAAAAATAATATTTAAAGCTCCCAACTTTTAAGGTGAAACCAATAACTTAATAAAACGTTGCCTATATTAAATATAGGGTACTGAAGTTTGTTGCCATTTCACAGGCCAATTCAGATTTAAGGTTTGACATGTTGGGTAACTATTTACTCGGTGCAACCTGACCTTTTATATTTTATCAAAACATGGGCAATTTATTGCATTTGTGTAACCTAAAATTAGCTGTGTATGTTTTAATAATTTTTCCTACAGCCTTGCAGAAATATTGTGTAATATAAAAACATGGAACTACTACTTTTTTATTCTCTAGGGCGTCAGCTTTCAGAAAAAATATAATGTGTTAGGGTGTGCAAAAAAAAAAGCAAGAACAGTGATCACTGGTACAGGTATCCCCGTTGAAGTCCCCCATTCCTTGCTCCACTCCTAATCCTGTGACATCGGTTAAACCAATATTAACATGACAGGGATTTTAATACTTCCCCTATTTAGAAGTGAACTTAAAACCTAATTCTAAATCTACTCACAGCCACATTCTAAAACAAATCTATCTAGCACTGTAAAGAAATCACTATACATACCTTTTCTGCAGCTGCCCCGGTCCAGTCTCAAGCAGCGGATGCTATGTGCAGGAGAGAATAGACAACGGCTGGGAAATGCCTGTGAAGTGGCATCGCCCACAGACTTACTATGGGGCTTCCGTTATCGGCTGCCTCTCCTGCACCTGCCTACACACTGAAGCCCCCACTAACTCAGCGTGGGAACGGACCAGCGCAGAAAAGGTATGTATAGGGATTTCTTCGTTATAGACCTAGATAAATTAGTTTTAAAAATGTAGCTGCTGTAACTTCTACTGAGGAAGCCATGTGACCCTGTGGCATAATGGCTAGGGGAGGGATCAATCTGTCATCATGCTAAGGCACGCATTGTGAGCATAACCTGGTAATACTGTCTGATTTTCTTATACTCGCACTGTGAGGACTGAATGCTTTTTACAGTTTGGTGCACCAGGAAAATGTGAGCGTTTGTTTTAAAAGATAAAGCACTACGTCCAGCTTTCTCTCTTTCTATCTATGATTTGGGCGTATGGAGATAAGTGTCAGAGAAGGAGGATTGTAATCCCAAGATTACCAGAAAAGGAGTGAAATTGCATAAAACAGATCCCCAGAGAGGGGCAAAAGTGTATATAGACCATTGGTTGGTCTTATCCCTCAACAACCTTTTTTTTTATGAAAGCTTGAGCATATGGAAGCAAATTCATACCAAAGGACACTTTAAGGACTGATGCATGATTTGTTTTGTTAATGTTATATTAAGGCTGGGCGATTTGCCCCCCCTCAAAAAAAATCTGCATTTTTTATATAAAAAACTCGATTTACGATTCGAATGGATTTTAACTGCTAGGAACTGCTAACATAAATCACAGCTGCGAGCAGGATTATTAAGGAGAGGCCACGGCTTCGGCCTAGCCCGCAACGGCCGGGATCGCAGACGGCTGACTTAAAGTTCAACTTCTCCTCTGCACACGGTCACACACCGGAGAGGCTAGGGGACACAGGAGGGCCATGTGTAAGGCTAATAAAAAGAGGATTAAGCTGGTGGAGTGCTCAGAGCGTCAGACACAGTGCACATGTCTGCTCCCAGTGTCAAGTGCCATTCCGGACATGCCCCCTGCTACGGAAATTCTGAAGGGAAAAAAAAATAAAAAATCTAAAAAATTTATTTTCTTCAAATCTGAATCGATTTTAACTCACAACTCGATTCAAGATTAAAATAGAATTTTCCCCAGCGCTATGTTATATATGGTTTAATATGATATGCCAATTCTGAAAATAGCTATGCAAACAGATTAAAAGGGATACTAGCACATTAGCATTTGGGAGCGCGATACCACTTTTGAATTTAATATTACAGAATGTTGTTTTCTGATAGCTTGAGAACCTTTTTGTTATACGATAGTCCTCTGACACACTGACTTGATCATACCCAAAAGTCTTCTGTTGTATGCCATTTATTTGTATTGTAAGAAACAAAAGGTCAGGGAACATAAAGGAACATATGATTGGTTTGACTGATATACAAGAAGAGAAGGTCAAGTTCATGAAAGGTCAAAAGAGGAGCAGCTGTTACATTGGTGACCTTCAACTTCAGGACTTTCCAGAACCAACAAAAAAAAAAAATACACAACAAAACCAAGATTACCAAGAGCTTTATAAAAGAGAGGGCAAGTACAAATGTGCAATAAGAATGTATTTTTTATTTATTTAGGGAACGGCACAAGGGAAAAGGACAAACAGTTTTGCTTCAAAACAGGATAAAAAAAAAAACTATGCCAAGGAATGTGGTTCCCTGGCAGGAGATGGTAAGCAATGTGTGTGGTTCAAAGAAACAGGCTAAGCTATACATATATAAAATTCAATTTAAATTCACAGCTGGACAAATAGAAGGGTAAAAGGAAAGTGTATGTGGTGGCCACATTTCAAAATGGATTAACGCAGCTATTCAATGAAGATTCAACAGAAAAGGTCCAATACTGAAGGTGTCTCGGCAGGTACAATTACATACTTATTACTTCAAAAACATGACAGTCTATAGCGAAATGATGGCTATTCTTACTACAGAAAACAATTAAGATAAGTCTTACATATCAAGGGGTGGCATGGAGGAGGGAAAAATATTACGCTGGAGCACTACCTGTCTGCATTTACTATCTTGTATTCATAGCCAATTCCCAAGCATTTTACACTAGACACCTGAAGGTAAAATAAAAAATAGAACTCTAAAAGGCTTGTTATGAATAGTTGAATCTGCTTACTAAAAAGGCATACAACATTTACTATAGTTTGGCACTGACACTGCACAACAACAAAAAGCCTTGATGGGAATTGATCAAAAATGGAGCAGCCAGAATCTGGAGCAGTTTGTTTCTTGAATCCAATAAGCTTCTATCTTTAATTTTTAAAGCTTTAAGGGTAAGTTCACCTTTACAAAAAAAACTGCCTAAGCAGGTAAGGGGCACCTGTAAATAAAATCTAACTATTTAGCTTTGACTAAAATTGGCTAAAACTAGAGCTGCACAATAGTGGATAAAATAAGAATCACAATTTTTTTGCTTAGAATAAAGATCAAGATTCTCTCACGATTCTCAGCGTAACATTATCATCAACATTAAAAAAAAAAAAAAAAATGGGCTAAGGCCCCTTTCACACGGCTTTCTGATCAGGTCCCCCTGTCAGTTTTTCAGGCAGACCTGATCGGACGCCCCCTGCACCTCTATAAGCTCAGATCCTGTCCATGAAATCCAGACAGATGGAGACCCTATTTTCCATCCGTCTGACAGATTGGATCGGATGAAAATGGACAGGGGGGGCCCATTTTCATCTCATCTCCCCATAGACGAAAACGGGTCCATCTCAGCACAATGAACGGAAACGGACCTGCCATCTGCCTGCTCAGCAGATCAATACCCCGCTGAGCAAAGCGGAGTCCGCTGAGTGTAAAGCCTGTGTGAAAGGTTAACTTAATGGTTTTGTTTTATTTAATTCATTGAAGTTTATTTTTTCCCTTAATAAATTGCTTTTTAAAGACTGCTAAGCAAATACAGTGCGATATAAAATAGTGCAATGATCTCCATTTTATTCTTTAGGGCAGTGATTCTCTGCCCTGTTTTCAAGTACCCCCAACAGGCCATGTTTTGGCAATTTTTCTTAGATAAATTAGCAGCCCAAAATACCAAGCCATTGATTTAAAGCATCTGTGCAACATAAAGGAAAACCTTCAAACATCGCCTGTAGGGGGTACTTGAAGACAGGGTTGAGAACCACTGCTTCAGGGTCCAGGTGTCAAACTGGCAGCCCTCCAGCTGTTGCGGAACTACAAGTTTCATGAGGCATTGCAAGGCTGACAGTTACAAGCATGATTCCCACAGGCAGAGGCATGATGGAACTAGTAGTTCCGCAACAGATGGAGGGCCGCCAGTTTGACACCCCTGCTCTAGGGTCTCTGCTATAAAATATATATAAAATGTTTGGGGGTTCTAAGTAATTTTCTAGCAAAAAATATTGATTTTAACTTGTAAGCAACAAGTGTCAAAAAAGGTTGTCTTTAAGTGGTTAAACTGACTTCCTTTACAGACGAATGTTCATTCCTTTGATCTAAAAAAAGGAAGAGATACAGTGTCTCTATCGCTGTTGATAAACATTTGCCGGCTAAGTTTTTGTTTTTTTTGTTTTTGCTTTATTTTATTTTTTTATTCTTTTCAGTAGCTCTGCACTTTAACATGAATCAGGGACATGCTGTATTAAGATCGTGAGGGGGGTTGAATCGTGATAACGATTTTTTTAATGATTAATCGTGCAGCTCTACATAATACCCTTTGCTATAGGTGTAGGCCATCTACATACTTTTTAAAGCTTGGCTGACAAACTCCCAGAGATGGAATCCCCCACTCTACCTTGTTGCTAGGATGTTGCTAAGATGCTCCCGACTGTTACTGCTCACCCACCCTTTGAGCAAGCTCTCAAACCCCTGCACATGGGCAGTTTACCATATTCTACTTCAATGGTAGAGAGCGCATATATACAATGGGTGGAATCGGAGAAAAAGCTCACTCCTGTGATGGTATTGGTGAGCAGAAACAGCTGGGAAAGTATTAGCATTCTTCAACTTTGGTCAAAGCTACATAGATTGTTATGGTCTACAGGCACCTGCCTATCTGCATAGGTAGGTTTCAGGTAAAGGTGAACTGACCCATTAAGGCCCCTTTCATACAAGAGGGCCGATGGGGTTCGGCTGCTTGTTTTTCAGCTGGACCCAACCACAACATTCATTCTCCTCTATGGAGCGCCAGATGTAAACACGCCGTGTCCGTTGTGTCCGTTTATACCACGCTACCTCTGGGTCTGATCCCATGAAAAAAGAAGGGGATCCGTTTCCCTCCGTCTAGCCAGGTTGGATCGAAGGGCAGTTGGGTGTAAACAGACAACTGGTCCGCTTACATCTGTTTGCCCAGAGAGCACAGTGGGCTGTGTCTGTGCCCGTTCTAAATAAGCCAAGCGGGCATAACAGACCTGTCATCCTGGCCGCTCAACTCAAAAAGGGATAAGTGGATGGATCCCTTGCTGAGCAAAACCGGATCCGGCTAGTGCGAAAGAGGCACAACTGAACAAACTAAAAGATACAAGCCAACTGATTGCCAAGCACAGCTGCTCCACCCCCAATCTTTTTATTCAGTGTGGGGATACTGCAGATCTTTACAAACTGTTTACATCAACAGGCAGTGGAATCTAATGAACCTTACTACTTTCACACAAAACAGCTAACCAAAGATTGTCAGTAGAATTGTAACCTTCGGAAATAACCAAAAACCTCAAAGAAATGAAGATAAACTCCATGCATACATTGCTGTAATTGGAAATAAACAAGAGATTTCTGTACAACTTAAGACAAAATTAAACTGCTCACAAGCAAAAAACACAAAGTTATGTTAGGCTTTAACCACTTAATAACCGGCCTATAGCCAAATGACGGCTACAGATCGGTTTGTTATCTCTGGGAGGCTGTCATATGACGTCCTCCCGGAGAATCGTTCCTGCGCGCCCCCCGGGCGCGCACACCGGAACATCCGTGCTCGCCGGGTTCACGGGACCCGGCGCAACACGGTTCGCGGTAAAGGGCCAATAGCAGCGGCCCTTTACCACGTGATCGCTCCGTCCAATGACGGAGCGACCACAAATGTAAACAAAAATGTCATATGGGGTGATCAAAAGTTCATCTCTCTCCTCTCCTCACACCGATGCAGCGTGAGAGGAGAGGAGAGCTATCCAGTGATACAGTGAGTGCCACAACATTGCCCAATAGTGCCACAACAGTGCCCAGCAGTGCCACAACAGTGCCATCTGTCACCTCTTTGCCATCTGTCACCTCTGTGCCACACCTGATCCACACCAGTGCCCATCAGTGCCACCTGTGCCCCACCAGTGCCGCCTGTGCCCCACCAGTGTGCTAATCAGTGCCACCAGAGCCACACCAGTGCAACCAAAGCCACTATTGGTGACATCAGTGCTGCCTGTGCCCACCAGTGCCGCCTGTGCCCACCAGTGCCACCTGTGTGCCCACCAGTGCCACCTGTGTGCTAATCAGTGCCACCAGAGCCACACCAGTGCAACCAAAGCCACTATAGTGCCCAGTGCCACCTGTGTCCACCAGTGCCCCCTGTGCCCACCAGTGCCCCCTGTGCCCACCAGTGCTCTGCAGTGCAGCCTCACCAGCCACCAGTATGGCAAAAAAATATTTTACTAGCGAGGAGGCCTACCAGCTTCTAAGTATAACCGATGAGAGCAGCGGGGAGCTCTCTGATTCTCAGTCCGATTCGGATTCTGCCTATGAACCCATTACAAGCAGCGGGTCTGATACTGAATCAGAAGAGGAATATGTGCCCGTGAAAAGAATGCGTTCTGGCATGGAGCAGCAGCCTACTACCAGCAGCGCAGAGCCGCCCACCCCGAGAGCAGTGCCGTCCACCCCGAGAGCAGTGCCGTCCACCCCGAGAGCAGTGCCGTCCACCCCGAGAGCAGTGCCGAGAGCAGTGCCGTCCACCTCGAATAGGGGCCATGCCAGCCTTCCCTATGCCCTTCAACACCCCCTGTGGCTGCCCTCTAATTCCGGAGAAGCAAATATCCCCCCTCCCTTCACCGCCCAGCCAGGTGTCCAGGTGAACACCGATGATTTTTCAATGCTAGATTTTTTTCATTTGGCTTTCACCGAAGACTTACTATCGTCCATTGTGGCCCAGTGCAACCTCTACGCACAGCAGCACATAGTAAGCAACCCTGGCTCTAGTAATGCCCGTCCCTTTCAGTGGAGAGAACTAACTGTAGAGGAATTAAAAATTTTCTTAGGCCTAACTTTTTCTATGGGACTTTCAAAAAAAAAACAAAAAAACAATTGTACTCCTATTGGTCTACCAAACCTGTCCACCACATGCCACTCTTCTCATCCCTTATGCCAAGATCACGATACCTAATGATTATGCGGTTCCTCCACTACAATGACAACACCCAGTGCCTTCCCCGAAATGACCCAGCTTTTGACAAACTATTTAAAATTCGGCCACTCCTAAACTATTTCTCTGAAAAATTTCCCCAATTATATACCCCCGAACAGAATATTTCCGTGGATGAGTCCCTTGTAAAATTCTCAGGCAGGCTTGACATCAAACAGTTTATCCCCAGCAAAAGGGCCCGATATGGGGTTAAAATGTACAAACTTTGTGACCGAGCCACGGGATACATCTACTCCTTCCTGGTGTACGAAGGGAAGGACTCCCAACTGCACCCCCCTGAATGCCCAGAGTACATTGGAGCCAGCAGAAGAGTGGTCTGACAGCTTGTCTATCCACTCCTTGGAAAGGGATACCATCTTTATGTGGATAATTTTTATACGAGCTTGCCCCTCTTCCGCAATCTTCACCGGAGAGACACCCCAGCATGTGGTACAGTGAGAGCCAATAGAAAGGGCTTCCCGCAAAAACTCGTCAATGAAAGGCTACGAGGGGAGATGGCATCTTTGCGGAACCAGGAGCTATTGGCTGTCAAGTGGAGGGACAAACGAAACGTCCACATGCTGACGACAATCCATAATGACACCTACAAAGAAGTCTCCAGAAGAAACGGCCCAATCCAGAAACCAGCCTGCATCTATGATTACAATTTGTTTATGGGAGGAGTGGACTTTAACGATCAGATGATTGAACCCTACCTTCCCACAAGAAAATCCCACCACTGGTATAAAAAAGTGTCCATTTATCTTTTCAGTTTGGCCATGTATAACACTTATGTTCTTTACCAAAAATCTACAGAGAACCCTGTATCCTATCTGTACTACCAAGAAGAAGTTATTTCCGCCCTTTTGTACCCTGAAGGCCCACCAGAAACGATTCGCTCTTATTGTGTGAGTGCCACTTTCCTGACAAAATCCCCCCCTCCCCCCCCGTGAAACAGGCTGCAGACGCCAGAAAAAATGCCGGGTGTGCTCCAGAGGAGGAATTAGAAGAGACACCACATTTTATTGTCCCGATTGTCCTTCCCAACCAGGCCTCTGTATAGGTGAATGCTTCCGCCGTTACCATACTTCTGTACATTATTAGGGAAGTATGGTAAAACGTAATTCTTATTTCCTGTCATTTTCCTCCACACACCTTATGCCACTGCACTGAACTGTACATACCTCTGCCTTCTCCGGAACCGACCCTGGCCTATTATACGACCAAGCTTTTGCCTAACGCTAAACATACCTCTGCCTTCTCCGGAACTGACCCTGGCCTGTTATACGACCACGATTCTGCCTAACGCTAAACTGTACCTGCCTCTGCCTTCTCTGGAACTGACCATGGACTGTTTGACCACGTTTTTTGCCTGCCTCTTGGATTGATCTTTTACCCTGCTATGCTAGTGGGAACAAAAGGGGTCTCACATATGTGAGGGGCTCCAGAATAGTTTTTCTGGATGAAGAAAACACATTTTTTAGTTTTCTTATTCCCGAATTAGGGACTGGAGACTCAGAGGCTTCAAAGAGATTTGGGCGGGAGAAGCCTCTACCCCCTTTCCCCATTATTTCATAGCCTGCTACTTGGACCATGTTCCTGCTTACTACCAGGATGGACAATATTCCTGCCTGCTGCCTGGACAATTCCATTCACTGTCGCTGACCACGTCCCTGCCTGCTGCCTGGATCAGGGCTCTCCTGTGGACAATTGGACTACTAAAACCACAGGTAATTTTTTGTTTACCCCGTACTTGGTATGTACGTGCTATGTTAGAATTATGAAGGGCCTTCAAAAATGTGATAGATTGTAAGGAAATTGGATGCGCAAGTTATGTTCCTAGAACACCTGATGATGCTTCTTAGATGTTGGGCCTCTATGTGGCCAGGCTGTGTAAAAGTCTCACACATGTGGTATCGCCATACTCAGGAGGAGTAGCAGCATTTATTTTGGGGTGTCATTTTTGCTATGTACATGCTATGTGTTGGAAACATCTTATAAATGGACAACTCTTTGTAAAAAAAAAATGCATTTTCATTTTTTTTCACACATTTTCCAAAAACTTTGGGGAAAAGATGAACCATTCAAAGGACTCATTATGCCTCATAGATTATACGTTGGGGTGTTTGCTTTCCAAAATGGGGTCACTTTGTGGGCGTTTCCATTGTCCTGGTGCTCCAGGGCCTTCAAAAGTGTAATAGGTGGTTGAGAGATTAGATGGGTAATTTATGCTCCTAGAACGCCTGAAGTTGCTACTTCAATGTTGGGCCTGTGTATGTGGCCAGGCTGTGTAAAAGTCTCACACATGTGGTATCGCCATACTCAGGAGGAGTAGCAGAATATATTTTGGGGTGTAATTTTTGCTATGTACATGCTATGTGTTGGAAATATCTTATAAATGGAAAACTTTTTGTAAAAAAAATGCATTTTCTTTTTTTTTTCCACATTTTCCAAAAACTTTGGGAAAAAAATGAACCATTCAAAGGACTCAATATGCCTCATAGATTATACGTTGGGGTGTTTGCTTTCCAAAATGGGGTCACTTTGTGGGCGTTTCCATTGTCCTGGTGCTCCAGGGCCTTCAAAAGTGTAATAGGTGGTTGAGAGATTAGATGGGTAATTTATGCTCCTTGAACGCCTGAAGTTGCTACTTCAATGTTGGGCCTGTGTATGTGGCCAGGCTGTGAAAATTCTCACACATGTGGTATCGCCATACTCAGGAGGAGTAGCAGAATATATTTTGGGGTTTAATTTGTTGAATGTACATGCTGTGTGAGAGAAATAACCTGTTATAATGACAATTTGGTGTGAAAAAAAAATAAATTAAAAAAAATCTTAATTTTGCAAAGAATTGTGGGAAAAAATGACAAGTTCAAAAAACTAACTGTGCCATGTACTAAATACATTGGAATGTCTACTTTCCAAAATGGGGTCATTTGGGGGGTTTTTGTACTTTACTGGCTTGTTAGGGTCTCAAGAAATGAGATAGGCTGTCAGTACATCAGGTGTGATCAAATTGATACATTTTCAGCGATTGGCACCATAGCTTGTACACCCTATAACTTTCACAGAGAATAAAAAATTTCCACTAATTTGGGTTATTTTTACTAAAGATATTTAGCAGTATACATTTTTGGCCAAATTTATGAAGAAAAATTACTTATTTACAAAAAAAATTAATAGAAATGAAGAAAAAGCCATTTTTTTACAAAATTTTCGGTATTTTTTCATTTATAGCACAAAAAATAAAAAACCCAGAGGCCATCAAATACCACCAAAAGAAAGCTCTATTTGTGTGAAAAAAAGGCCGAAAATTTCATATGGGTACAGTGTTGCATGACTGAGTAACTGTCATTCAAATTGTGAGAGCACTGAAAGCTGAAAATTGGTCTGGTTATTAAGGGTGTTTAAGTGCCCAGTTGTCAAGTGGTTAATGTAATATTAAAACCTTTTTTTTTATTTTTTTTTATTTTATTTTTTTTAAATAAACATGTTATACTTACCTGCTCTGGGCAATGGGTTTGCACAGAGCAGCCCAAATGCTCCTGTTCTTGGGTCCCATGCCGGTGCTCCTGGCTTCTCCCTCCTGCAGGTACCCCCACAGCAAACCGCTTGCTCTGGGGGCACTGAAGCAGGCATGCTCCCAGGCTGCGGCTTTGTGTGTCCATTCTCACACGGAGCCACAGCTCTGCCCTGCCTAGTGTGGGTGGGACTATGGGCAGTGGATAGGGGAGGAGAAAATTCCCCCCAACACCATTACTGCACCTACGTGTTATTTACAATGTTGGTGCTCATTGCCCAACTCTCCAGACTACCAGATGATTGTGCTAGAAATGTTGACATGGTTGTAGTTCTTTGAATTTACACAAAAATACAACAAAATAATGTGGGCTACCGGGGGCACCATTAGTGCTGGGCACACAGGTCACCTTAAGCACTGTTCCCGGGTCCCGAGGCCATAAACTGCCCATCACTTTATTTCCAAACTGCAATGGGGTGACTCAGTCTGCCTGTCAAGGCGTAAAGTGACAGGCTAACAACCAGTGTAGGGAATCGACTGATTATCGGCGGCCAATATTCACTTTTTTGAAGTATTGGTATCGGGCACAAACGTACCTGATATTACCGATATTGTTTTAAGGGGATTGATGGCTGCAGCTGCAGGCATCACCCCAGTACCATTATTTAGAGGACAGGTGGCTTTATTGTAATAACAACCGATGCGGCTCAGCAGCCGCACGGCTGTTATTACAAGCAGCGGGAGAGGACATCCTGCCGCTGGCCTGGGCTCTCCCGACCCAACAGCTGGCATGTCTGCCAGCTGCATAAAGTCTCAGATCTAGTAACCTGGAAGCGATGTCATGACATTACTCCCCGGATTACTGGCATCTTAAAGGCACCAGTTTTAAAAAATATAAAGTATTCAAAAACGCTGATCTTGATGGTTTGAATTTAAGTGCAGAGTAGGGGTTTGGGGTCTTATCGAACCCCCCATACCTCCATAACGAGTACCTGTCACTGCCTATTACTGTCACAAGGAATGTTTACATTTGCTTGCGACATCAATAACAGTGATAAAAAAAAAAAGCGTACATTTTTTCTTTAAATGTACAGAATATATCGGCACACATTATCGACCATCTGTCTGAGAGGTGGTTGAAATATCAGTATCGTATCGACACCGAAAAAATTATATCAGTCAATCCCTAAACCAGTGTAAGGGGGCAGGCTGACTGCTAATATACGGAAACCACTGCAAGCTGCACTGCGCAATTACATATTTTTGACTGCTGCACTTGATACAGTACATAGTCCTGACAGTAAACTCTACACAGTTGTATGTTACATGATCCGGATTTATGAAATCTTCAGGCTACATAGTTGCGAGACACCTATACTCTTTATGCCATCTTACACAGTTCTGACACTTATAATCTATAAAGTTACATAGTCCTGACCTCTGCACTCCATACTCTGAGTATGCTACCTGATGAAGGGGCAACACTGAACACACAGTCCTGTGTGGTATACTCTGTTACATAGTCTTGAACACTGCACCTTGGATGATATTTTATATGTTACACTGTCTTGACCACTGCACTCTGTATGCTATTTTTTTTTTTTATTACATAGCCTTGATCACTCATCTAATATGTAATGTTGTATGTTACATAGTCCTGAATGCTATACGCCATCAGGGATATATGTAATTAGCAAACCTCCAGCTGTTGCACAACTACAAGTCCCATGAGACATAGCAAGACTCTGACAGCCCCAAGCATGAAACCCAGAGGCAGAGGCATGATGGGACTTGTAGTTTTGCAGCAGATGGAGGTCCACTAGTTGCATATCCCTGCTCTATATGCTCGATAGTTAGCTAGTAACTTCAGAAAAAGAGAATAAAAGCTTGCATCCATATTGCTCTCCACATGTGATTTTTTTGTTAAAACTGCTGACCTATAACCAACAGTTTTCATTGCAAATATAACTAATGGGAACAAAAAAAAAAAAAAAAAAAACAGTGCCCTAAAAATCCATTTTAAAAACAAAGGCAGTGATAGATAGTGGTCCCTATATTTCTATAAATGACAAGTTTCCCTTATTTTCCTGCCAGTCCTTACAAAATCACATATTTCCATAAAAGATCCTGATTGTTCTCAACAGATTTATAGTAATTTCCTAGGGTACATAATACTTATATCTCCTAAACATAGTAAATGCGTTATTACTACAAACAACTCTGGCACGTCTTAAACAAGAGTTAAAAAAAAAAAAAGATATAGAAATATATGCTTAGACATACAATAGTACTTTAAAATCAGCAAAATAAGAACCATAGCAAATAGCTAGAAATTGGATTCACACAGCAGATGTTAACATTTTGTTTTAAGTCTGTAAATAAACTTAAGCCGTCTACCAACACTACTCAATAGTGCAAAGAGCACATCCCCTGTAACTTATCTTCTGCAATCTGATTTGCCATGTGCAGAGCCTTACATAAATCAGATTACAGGTTTTGATGTGGGAGGCCCATCTATCAAGATGGCACTCATATATACACAGCGAGGAATTTGTCTACTGATACATTTATCAAGAACGGAGGTGATAAAGTGATTTTCTGCTTTAGAAACAGCAACACAATTTTAGCAAAAGTGGCTTACACTAACTATTCTATACCAATAACACCAGATAAGAAATGAGAAAAAAAAAACAAGGAAGGCTCTTTCCAATAACTGAAGGAACAGTAAGAAGTTGATTTATGAAAATGTCACAAAAAAGAAAAAAAATAGGAATTTTGACTAAGGCCCTTTTGCGAATTGCCATGCGATTTTGCAATCCCAACTCCTATCCCATGATTTCTAATGAGTACCATTCATATCTGTGCGACTTCAATTTGCACCGACTTCAAAGTAGGCCCTGTACTACTTTGGTCTTACTTTGATGCGAGTTGAGGTCTATAGACCTGAAGTTTACACACATTCCCAAAATTGCAGCAAAATTGATGTAAAATCACAGCAAAAATCACACGACTTTCAAGTTGGGCAGTACAAATTCCTTATGTTGGAGCACAGTACATGACACAGTACAATACAGGCATGTATTAGCAAGCAATAAATTAGTAATCAAAGAGTGTAGGGGCCTGTGTCCTGTTCTGCATTCCAAAATGAGAAATTTAAAAGCAAGTCATAATTGCTTTTAGCTTACTCACACAGCACAGGACAAAAGACTTGTATTCATAGAACAAGGAATGTACCAAAGCAATGCAACTTCAGATACAGCATACTTTATTATAACTGAGGGGTGGGCGTAGCAACATTGAACTGCCAAAAGGCCCACAGGAAACACAAGGGTTTAAGAAACCCAAATAAAATAATCAGATAACAGCTTGAGGAACCATGAGGCTGAAGCTCACATCAGCTGATACATGAATATCCACCTAGCAGTACTTGGAAAATGCGTGAACAGAAGTCCAGGTGGCAGCTTTGCAAATCTGAGATACAGATGCTTGTTATACGAAAAAGCCCAGGTCATACTGTCCCCTGGGGGTACCAGAGACTGAGCCTAATAAGCTGTTAAGGCACATCTAAACCATCTTGATATAGTCTTATTAGTTGTTTTTGTTCCCTTATCGGGACCACAAAAAAAGCACAAACATGTTGGTGGATGTCCTTCAAGATTTATTGGGCTCCAAATAATTGAATATACATCTCCCAAAGGTAAAATTTGTGAAAATTCGTCTTTTTATTGTTCAATGGGTTGGCGAAGAAAGATTGAATAATAATTTCTTGTTCCCTATGAGAATTAAATGTTAATAAGGAAAAATGCTGGCTCTAGCCTCAAAATAATCTTGCCTGGAAGTTGAGTGCAATATGGTGCAGTCATATTTAGAACATGAATTTCACTGGCCTTTTTGCCGACACCAGGGAAACTAGCAGAACCCCTTTCAATGTCAAAACCTTCTCTGAACATGATCCCATGGGTTCGCAGGGAAGTTGTAGAAATTTCTTTAGGGCTGGTCAGAGGTGTTTTTATTTTTTTTTATTTTTAGAGAACTTGTGTATCTGAGCCCAGGGCATGCTATGGATGACTGATGTCATGAAACAAATAACCGTCATCATTTTCCTCAGAAATTTCTGATGATAGCTGGAATATGAGAGTTGCTTCTGTCGATTTTACTATTTTTTGTTTTAAGAAAGTTACTCTTTGTGAAGGGCCTAGAACTTTTATTACAATTTCCAAATTCCTTTCCAGGGTTTCTTCTGACTCTGCAAAGAACAAAAGATTACCCAGGTATGTCACTTTTTCTTTACCGTTGCAGCTCAGTACTTGCCTCTGCCACTACCTTCACAAAAATTCTGTTAATGGGTGAGGCCAAAAGTCAGGGCATTTAATTGATAAATGCAACATTTCCCCTAGACCCTTTAATAAGAATCTCAGCATTCTCCTTGACATTTCCATCATAGGAATATATAAAACAGCATCTTTTTTTACTTATGGGATAAAGGTTTTACATAAAATGACCACTGTTTGCACCCCTGTCAAATGGTTTGTCTCATCTCTGCAACAGATAAAATCCATTCTGCTATTCCATTCCATTCTGCTTTTCAAAGGGTAATCATGATTACCCTTTGAAAAAGTCATGTGATCGTGACGCAACGCGTCAGGGAAGGAGCTGTGGTGTTGCACTTGTCACTTCCGGTCGCGGCCGAGACCGGAAGTTCGGACTGTACTACATTTACTTGCTGTTTTCTACTTCAATGTAAGTTGCTATTTTCGTTATTAAAAACTTCATATTTTCATACTACACATGAGAGCCCCCCTGTCCTTTTGTTCCACACTGTATGTATCGCACACCTTAACGAGTGAGATGTGAAGAACCTGGGAAAGAAATATACAGGTGGATACTAGCCGCTGGACGAATGTGGATGGATTAGCTTTGGCTTTTATATTGTGTTTCTATACCAAGTAATTGAGGTGAGAGGCTGGGGGAAACTGGTGGTGCACTGGCTTGGCACTGAATTCAGTCACTGGATTAGCACACACTTTGGAAGTCACTTTTTGTGCATGGATTTTGATTTGTGCTCACGAAGCAATTGCATGAACTGGAATTAATGAGCATTATTTATTAATATTTTTTGATTTTTGCATTTTTTGCACATTTTCTTCTCAGCAATTTCTCTGGATTTTATATTTTTGCATGATTGTGTTATGCAAGCACATGTAATATTGTAGTAAATATTTTATTTGTATTGTCTTTATCGCACATTTTGCACTTTGCGAGGTGATTCACACTCTTTGCACTTCACATTTTTTAGATAAGAATCATTTTTATTTAGTTGTTTTTTGCTGTTAGCGCCGCAATTTATTCACTTTTATAGTAATTAACTAAAACAATGTATATGGATGTGAAGATTTCTCCACTGGCTTCAAAATAGTCACCTTAAGGCCCCTTTCACACGATCTGGGTTTGCCTGAAAAACAGACAATTCGACCACCCATTGCCTCTCATTTTTTCACATGTCAAAATGTGCGTTTGCTTCTGTGTTTGATGTCCTGTTAATTAATGGCACTGAAAACACAACTAGTAATTTTAGGTGTATAAACATGGCCATACACCATGCAATCTGATTGTATATTGTGTATTTAGTGAGAAGGGCGATCACTGATAGATTGAATTTTATTTTTTTTAAAAACGTGCACCTGTGAATGGGTGGGTGGATGATGCAGGGTGTGTGCTAATGAGGTTAGTTGATCAACTCCTTCCAGTGTCATGACCTAAAGTCTGATCAGGAAGAAAGACACTGGCCCCCCAGCTGTTAAAAAAAAAAAAAAAATTGTCACTTTTAGAGTAACCAGGCACGGGACATACAGTGGTCTATGGGAAGCTTCCCAGCCTGCAATCAGCCCGCAAACACCCCCACTCTACTGTGATTTGTTAATATGCCATATTAACTGGCTAGGATCAGACAGTGGGCGGTGATTTTTTTGGTCAGTGATATGTGGTGGAGTCAATTGGGACAGGAGAGGACACTCGTCACTTTCCGTTTCCCGGATACAGTGGGGGTGGAGTCGACTGGTGTGCGCGCGGTAGATTCAGGCAAGCGGAATGGCACCATTGAAGGTAAGTGCTGGCCTGTTGCTGCAGACCCCAGACAGTGACACTCTACTCTCAGTCTCCCTGAGACCTTGCTGCCTACCCCTCTATTCCGCACAGCCAGCCACATGCTGACAGCGACTGACTCCCTGTAACAGGCAATACTATGAGACCTTGCTGCCTGCCCCTCCCTTCTGCACAGCAACACGCTGGCTCCCTAACTGTCCTAGCTGGGTAATGGTTCCTAGTCCCAAATGCCAATGCATGAATGCCTGCCACGCCTGGAGTATATAGTCGTTTATGAGACGGCACTGGTGGGCACAGATGAGACGGCACTGGTGGGCACAGAAGAGATCGCACTAGCAGACACAAAATGAGACCACACTGGTGGGCACAGATAGGCTGCACTGATGGGCACAGATCAGGCTGCAGTGATGGGCACAGATCAGGCTGCAGTGATGGGCACAGATGAGACTTCACTGATTTGCTACACTGAGGCGGCTAAACTTATGGGCACTGATAAGCAATGGACACCATCCTCTGCCCTATTGACACTGTCCACTGGTTTCCAACTTAAAGCATCTCAGTGAAAAGTGCAAGTGGCATGAAAGTACCCGAAGCCATCTTGACAATGCTCTGAAGCTAGAGATTTTTGGGAAGTGTAGCATTGTTAAACAGCAATATGAAAGCTACAGAATTGGAATTAGAAGGCACGATGAAAAGGTCACAAAAAAAAAAAAAAAAAAAAATCGACACATCTTGTCTAGAATAATAGACTGTAAAATTTTGTGGTGAATTTGAGCTGGCTTTGCATGGCTATGATGAGAGTGAGAGATCAGAGAATCCCGGGATATTCAGCGGCTTTGTTGATTTTGTTGCTTCTCTTGATGGAGTTTTGAAAGAGCACCTCGAGAATGCCACTGTGTTTAAAGCGGGAGTCCACCGGGACTCGGCGTTTTTTTTTTTTTTTTTTAAAAGCCAGCAGCTACAAATACTGCAGCTGCTGACTTTTAAATAGTGACACTTACCTGTCCAGCGCGCCCGCGATGTCGGCACCCGAAGCCGATCGCTCGCTCGGCTGCCGGGTCCCGCCGCCATCTTGGGTATGGGAATCAGGAAATGGAGCCTTTCGGCTTCATTTCCCGGTTCCCTACTGCGCGAGCCGCGCGGTGCAATCCGGACGGTCCCCGCTGCCTCTGGGAGCTGTGTGTTTCCCAGCAGGCAGCGGGGCACTTGCTGAAGGGGGCGGGCGCTTGCGGAACGGGGGCGTAACCTACGCTCGTTCCGCAGAGAGCTAGCCCGGAAGTGGGTGCAGTTACCTGGATTATCCAGGTAACTGCACCCCCCTCCCCCCTGAAAGGTGCCGATTGTGGCGCCGGAGGGGGGGGGGGATTCCGATGAGCGGAGGTCCATTTTAGGGTGGACCTCCGCTTTAAGGGAACTTCGAAAACCGTGCAGAACGAGCTGTTGGACTGTATGTTGTCTGTTGTGAAGGAGCACATTATCCAAGAAGCACAGGTTTCCAAGCACATATGATTGCTAAAGAGGCTTTATTGGAAAAATATGCAGTTTTTTTTAGTACATTAATTTGATACAGAGATTGGCTTGTTTTTTTTATATTACTTTTATTCATGGCTTCCATAATTATATATATATATACACACATCTATCTATCTATCTATATATATATATATATATATATATATATATATATATATATATATATATATATATATAGATATATAAATTTACTCAATCTGAATATACAGGTCTCAGTAGAAAAACATACTGCTAACAATTGAATATATCTGACATCTCAGTAATTGCACGTAGCTGGCAATTGAGAGAAATATTAGACAAATCGATGCTGTAGAATAAGCATTCCAGAATAAAGGCCAAGTACGATTCGTTTTACATCAGAATAAATTTTCCCACTTTTGTTTAAAAAAAAAAAAAAAAATCAAACTGTAAAGTAGCATGTACCAATGTCCGAAATATCTGCTAAGAAGAGAAAAAAACTCCATAAATAACGTGTTCAGAAGTTGTAAAAAACATGCTAATGCAAAAGTCTTCACTGCAGTTCTTTTCCCACAGAAATATAAAGGTCAAGTGCCGAGTCCCCTCTGACCATTATTCAGATTTACACAAATGGTTAAGGGCATAAAGTCAAACGTTCTAAATGGCGATCCATCTTAACTGCATCATACATTACACAAGCAGCATATTCCTATTGAGGCATCACATGGAGTCATCAGTTAAGGGAAAATGCAAAAATGTTCACAAAGGTATATCAAATTGCACATGAACAAGACACCGGAGGAACATGGAAACGATAGCTCAATTACACATTCAACAAAGTGTACAATAAAGCGTACAAACAAAACTAGGCTTAAGCCCTATTTGCAACTGGACCATTAAGAATAGCTGGCAGAATTGGCAAAATTCAGATTTTGATCCCAAATCGCAGCAAAACATGACACATATTTGGGTGCCATTCAGTTAAATATTTTGCCACGATTGCTACTCAACAAAAAGTTTGTGTAAATTCATGCCTGGCTCAGGGCTAAAATTTGGTCCCAGAGCTTCTTTGGAATAAAAAATGCAAATAGGGAAGCCCTTTCAAATGAATTGGCTGCCCAATATGTGACACCCAGAAAAATGAGTGCATCACTCTAATAAAATATCTGGCAGAAAACGCATTACCACTAAGCAATATGTGAACCGGACCTTACTGTGATGGTGTTGGATTGTCTTCTTTCAAAGCATGGTTATTCTTCGACTGTCCATACTAAAATAACTGGATATGTGCTACAGAACAATGCGGAACAATCTCCCGACTGAGCCTGCCTGCACTGTCACATACTGCTACAGGAGGCATTTGAACAGCAGCTGTGAACGAAGCTCTCAAGCTTGGCTCTCATTGGTCCATGGGTGGTGCCTGCATCAGCGAGAGGAGGAAAGATTGAGGCAGGCCCGCACAATGAAATCATTCCTGTGCGTGCGCCGCGATTAGTTGCTAGGCTCGGCTAATTTGCCTAGCAACTGAGTGTATTGAGGCAGGTGTACAGAAGAGAATGACAGTGATTGGATGGTCAGAAAAGATGGGGCGTGGCTCAGGCTTCTTTTGTCCTCCCTGACTTTACCACATTCAGTGATGGCCCGGAGCGGAGGGCGGCTCGATGTGTCTAGTGTTGGGTGTATACTAATGTCACAGGAGGGGAATAATAGCACGGTGTGCCACGTGTGCAGCTTATATCCTGGCACTGAGTAATATATAATAATGACAGAGTCAGTACAAGGAAACCCTGCATTTATTTGCCCAGCACCCTGTGTTAGTCACAGCTTTGTACTTCTTGGCAACAGCACACTTTTCTACATCTTTACTATGGAAAACGTAGGCCTCATTCACACCAGCAGCATGGTACCTTTATGTATGTGTGGTAAGACCTCATTCACACTGGCAGCATAGAACCTTTATGTATCATGTAACTATCCGCCCCTCACCTACATGAACGTGCCTCGGCAATGCAAGACAACAGCTGATCGGAAACTCAGCTGTTCTGCAGCTTCGTACTGTGCATGCGTAGAAATATCACATGGCCCCACCTCAATAGCCTCAGTTACTAGGCAAATTAGCCGAGCCTAGCAACCAATTGTGGCTCACGCACGGGAATGATTTCACTGCATGGGCCCGCCTCCCTCCTTTCCCTGACGCAGGCATCTCCCATGGACCAATGAGAGCCTAGCTCGGGAGCTTCATTTGTAACCGCTGTTCAAACGCCTCCTGGTGTCCGTGAGTCCTGTCAAATGTGGGAGACTTCCGTGAGTCACAGGAGACTTGAGATGTCTGCACGGGTACAGCTGCATTTAATTGGCATTGATGAGGCATGAAACTTCACCTCCCTGAAATTAGTTTTCCACCTCTCTCTTTTGCAAGTTGGGATGTCTGATAATCTATGAACATATGCACAGCTAGACAAGAATTGGGTTTCGAATTAAGATTAATTGGGTTAATTATTAATAGATCAAAGCACTTTTATTACACAGTGAGAAATACAAAATGGAGAACATTTGACTCTAGAAAAACACAAATAAAAGGCTTGTATAATAAAAAAGGAATTCATATGCAAAATTGTAATGTAAATGCATACAAGTATTGGGGAAAGATAATAGATGTGCCTTCTGCAGCACAGGTGCCAAGGCTCAGTGTGTCTAATCACACTAAAATACAATATATAAGAGAGAAGAGTCAGCAACTCCAAAGTACTTGGTACAAAAATATATTGGCTACATATGAGCAATAAAAAGCAAATAGCAGACATGTTTAGTCAGGAGCCGAAAGCCTTGTACACACGGTACGATTGTTGGCTAAGCGAGCATCTGATTTTTTTTCAAAAGGGTGTGTGCCAGGATCTTGTCTTGCATACCAACGGTACACAATTGTCGTGTCACAAACATGAACGTGGTGATGTACTTTCAGCTCTTGAGCCCCATCTGCTAATTTCGTGTTTGGTGAGCACTGATTCCGAGCATGTGTGTTTGTACCTTCGACTTGTGTGATGGATTTGTGTACTGACCATAGGAAAATCAGACGGGGCTCCGTTGTCCGCTGAAATTTACTTGACTTTAATTCGTAAAAAGAAATACTGTATTTACCACTGTCAGTGTCCTTGGAATTTTTAGACAATGATACAAAATTTCTGAATATTTACTGTTTGCCAACCAGATATAATAAACAGTCTAACAGCGGGGATAGTTTTTCTCCCATGTAAAAAAGGAATAACAGAAAGACTCCTTTTATTTCTCGTGATGAAAAGGAATCCATGCCCTTTGAAGTAGGATATGTTTAGTCTTTAAAAAAGCTCTTTTAGACCCTGAGGGATCTATAAAAGACCAATCTTTTAGCTGAAAATAAAAAATTAAGGTTATTGCCTTTTTAAAAATGAGAGTAAATGTTAGAAATGGTGTGCTGGGAAAATGTAAAATTAAAGGATAACAAGTGGCATTTATTACTTGTAAAATGTGGATTAGCTCTACCTGCAGTGGTACAAAGAAAAATAAAATAAAACAAGCATTAGAAACTTCAGAGGATGCAATAAAATGGTCATGCATTTTGCGCTACAAATAAGTAAAAAGTAAGAGCCATTCAAGAAAGAAAAATGTGTTTAAACACTTCCAGGTAATTGGCAAGTAATTATTTTGTATATGGCTACTATCAAACTGTATACTGAATAGCAGTTATCATATGCATACAGTGCAGGTTAAAATTGCAACTAGAAAGCTGCACCTTTGTATCTGTCACAGAGGCTTTACAGGCAATACTTGAAGTGTTCATCCACTTTTTTCATAAAAAATGAAAATATGACGTAAGGCTCGGTTCACACAGGGGGCGACGCGAGGCGACACGACTTGCCGTGCCGCGACCTGACAAGTCGCCCCCGTTCTGTACTACGGAACCGTTCTAAGAGGAGCGACTCGAGTCGCTCCGACTTAGAAAAAAGGTTCCTGTACTACTTTTGGGCGACCTCGGGCGACTTGCATTGACTTCTATACAGAAGTCATTTGCAAGTCGCCGCTGAGGTCGCGGCAGGTCACGGCGCGGCAAATCGTGTCGCCTCGCATCGCCCCCTGTGTGAACCGAGCCTAAAGCTGTTCACACTTAAAGTGGATGTAAACCCAATGTCATCCTTTCTAAACGACTACCATAGGGGTTATCTATAAGGATATATATGCCTCCTGCATGTATCTTTACCTGTCAAATGTCTCCCCTCTGTCTGTTATGGGACCCGAAAAACTGCAGATTCTGTGGGTGGGTCTGTTGTCTGGAGCTCGGTGGGTGGAGTCGTGATGTCAGACTCCCCGCCCACCTCTACACTCCCCTTGTCAATATGTATTTCTTACACTGAACTTCTGCTATGATCTCTAACATCCAGTGAAAAGACAGGAAAATAACCACATGACTTCAGCATGCCCAATTATGCTGAGGTGTGGAACATCCAATCATGGCAGAGCAGCAGAAGAAAGGAGTGGGAGGGAAGTAAAAAATACATGTCTCTTAGGCTAGTGCACAAGATATGTAAATCACCTGTCACTCACAGAAAGGGGGAGGATTTGACAACGTTTTTCTCTGTTGTCAAGATTTATCTGACTGAACAATAAAAGACAATTGCTCAGAGCTGGATTAACTCTTTGTGGCAAGACTGGGCTCAAATGAAAGGAAATCGTATACTCTACATTACGACATCAAATTATGACCACCCTTCTCTGTGCAGTGCTTCCAGAACGGATCAAAATGAATCTGATTGGTCAACACTGGCACAGCACATTGCTCTAAACCATTGTTCTGGAAGTTAGGCCCCTTTCACACTGAGGGGCTTCTCAACGGCCAATAAAACACTGAGCACTTTTGAAGAGCTTTTCAGATGCTTGTGAAGAGCTTTCCATTCATTTCAATGGAGAGGGGCATTTTTTCAGCGCCCCGTCAGTGCACTGCCCCAGTAAAATGAATAAAAATGCCATAAAACTATCCCCTATTTTGTAAACGCTATAACTTTTGTGCAAACCAATATTATTGCGATTTTTTGATCAAAAATATGTAGAAGAATGTGTATCATATATATCAAAAAAATTTTTAGGGGGTATTTATTATAGCAAAATGTAAAAAATAATGCGTTTTATTTTCTGTTTATAGCGCAAAAAATAAAAACTGCAGGGGTTATACAATACCACCAAAAGAAAGCTCTATTTGTGGGAAAAAAACTACGTCAATCTTGTTTGGGAGCCATGAAGCACGACCGCGCAATTGTCAGTTAAAGCGACACAGTGCCGAATTGTAAAAAGCGATCTGGTCAGGAAGGGGGTATATTCTTCAGGGGCTTTAGTTTGCTTGTGTCTGTTTTGTGTTTACAAAATGGACTCGACATTTCCCTCTGCTGTTTTCCAAACCAACAAAATGGCCGCTTGGTTGTTGGAGACACCGTCTTCAACAAAATGGCAGCCAATCAACTATCTGCTACCACATTATAAATATGATAATTTAAGATCCAATCCGGTACGCCTGATGAAGTCACGTGAGGCAATGTGTGGGGCATGGCCGGAAATACAGAGCGGACCGAAAGTGTTGTAAGAGGTGGCTGGAACGTTGCTTTTGTCCTTACCATTCACTTTTCTAACTTTGCCTATGTAAGAATTAATTTGGCTTTTGAATAAATCTTAATGGGAGGCATTTATTTTATTCTCACATGACACCCAGAACTCTGAGTGACCTAGTAACTGGGAGTCTGGAAGTAGAAGCCTGCTACCACCATAGCATACCTATAAGGCCGATTCAATACCACATAGAGAAATCCGGAACTCCGAGTGACCTGGTAATCGGGAGCCTGGAAGTGGAAGCCCGCCACCATAAGATGAGCACTAAGCAATTGTGTGAAATCATGGGAATTTTGTTTGCAAGGAAATTCAATTGGAGTGATTGCACTACAGATCTAGCAGCAGTTTCACTTAATTTATAATTTGTTTCGTTTTATTCACTTGGGACTACACGTTAAATTTTCTATTAAAATTGTACTTTTATGGTGACAAGGGGTGTAACATAGGCAGGCTAAATTCTAATCAGGACTCAAAAGGGTGCAACATGCAATAAAAACCTTGTTAGTGGCGTTTGCACAGTGAGTGCAGTGTGCAATAGGCAAAACATACAATAGAAAATACAATTTTATACAGAATTCACACATTTCTTTACACCGTTGCAGAGGCACTGCAGAGAGAAGAGAGAAAAAAAAGGGCAGGGATTTCAAATCCCTGTACCACTACATGAGATGGGTGGGCAAAGACCATTCAACACCCAAGAAAAAAGTACTGTGGGGACCTGGGGGGTGGGGAGGTTGTTCAGTGTTAGCTCACCTTTAATTTTGTTTCTCAAAACGTGAACACTTTAAACTTAACACCCAAAATTATAAAAGAATGTGATGGCATGCCTTCACATTTAGTAACATGCAGACCAAAGGGCATATTTTTACATTGATGGACGTGATAATTGCCAAATATTTCTTGCAAGTGAATGTCCCTGATGCAGGTTTTAGCCTGCAGTGAATGTTTGGTGAATATCACACTCGCTGCTTTATAAATATACCCTCTCAAGTGTCAGGATAGGAATGGCAGGCTTCATTTACATGAGGCAACCTTCCATATTAATAACCAACCAATACTGAACATTATGCTACAGGACATGCTTTTACCCCAAAGAAACGCTTTTCCAAAAGATCTGCTATCATTCCTACACCAATTTAAAGGGGACCTACAACACACAGGAGATACAGTCAGTTACATAGAGAATAAAACGGGCAATTATTCAAAAGCCCATAATGACTTGCTAGACTCCCAAATGGATCTAAAAGAAAACCTACAAAAGGCTAGTACAAAACTGGGAGATCTAGAGGGGCAATTGTCACCACAATTACATCCCATTTCATTGCATCAGCAAGGGCATACCTCTGGCAGACCTTAGTCAAAATTTCAAACTCCTCCATGATTACCACCACCCTCGTCACACTATCTCCACACTTGAAACAGGTCTTCATCTTTTGAAATCTTGGGGCATTCAATCTGAGAATCTCCAAAAAGCAGAAACTTTGAGACTTCTAAAAACTGCACACCCTGCACGAGTGTACACCCTCCTCAAGGATAACATATTTCTCTGAGGCCCCTTTCACACTGGGGCGAGAGGTGTGTCGGCAGTAAAGTGCAGCTATTTTTAGCAGCGTTTTACAGTTGGATTTGCTGCACTAGTCGGGCGCTAGTGGAGCGGTTTTACCCATCGCTAGCAGCCGAGAAAGGGTTAAAAACCACCGCCGCAGTGCCCCATTGATCTCAATGGGCAGTAGCGATATACACACTGCTTCTTCACCACTTCAAAGATGCTGACTTTTGTTTACCATCCTGCTAGCACACCGCTCCAGTGTGAAAGCCTCTGGCCTTTAACACTGGAGACACAGCAGCGGCTGTTTCAGATCGGTTTGCAGGCGCTATTTTTAGTGCAATAGTGCCTGCAAAACGACCCAGTGTGAAAGGGATCTAAAAAAAAAAAAAAGTTGTATAAACATGCCTCAGTATAACATGGCATATATTTTCCCTTATGTCTCCACGATAAGTAGCATTTTACTCTTTTTAAAAACTCTTTTTGGGTTTCTTAATTTTTTAATATTGTTAATTAAAAATACTTCAGTTCCCGGCGAATCAATAGGTTCTCAGTTTCACCTTAGAACCTACTGCAACGCTTTTTCGATACTACAGACACCAAGATAAGAACATATCCCACCATCGTGTGTCTGAATGTCTAGGACTGCTACAAATGCCAAAGCTCATTGAACCCAATATCTCTGGATCACCTTGAAGACGCTACAATTCAACTCTTTAGCTGCTACATCCCTTTAACAGGTAGGACTCCTAAAATGATTGAGTTAGTCCATACTAATGCAGAACCCTCTGAAAAGAGGCCATAATAAAACCTTACTACATTATCTGTGTTCTAGAAACTAACTTGATGAGAGGACAAATGCAATACATTAAGGACATGGTGGCTCTTTCTTTTAAATCTTTTGTTGTTGACCATTTGGGAAGATATAAGTGAAAAACTTAGAAAGTGGGGTCAGTGGCGCTACCCTTACCATAAGTTCATTTTCTCCAGTCATAACTTAAACCGGAGTCTCCAGGACAGGTAAGTGTCCTTATTTTAAAATTATTTTTTCACCCAAGCTGGAACTCCGCTTTAAGCTTTCTTCCCCATTTGGAAGATCTTTACAATATATGGTAATTTCTCCACTCAACAGAATGGCGACTATACTTACTACCCATCCTCCCACAAATCCTACTCAAAGATAGACTTTTTCTTACCTTACAAATGGCTATTAAAACAAACTAGTAAAATGACAAATTACAGACATCACCTGGTTGGGTCATGCATCTATAGTACTTGAAGTAGATGGCCAAGATAAGCTCCCCCCTACCCGCTACTTTTATTCGGTGCAATAACACATCACTTTTTTCTGATCAAAACCATCAAAAATAATAAGTGAGAACTTTTGTGAATACTTTGACCTAAATTCTGTACCCAACCAGGATCCACTCTCTGGTGTCCACACAAAGCTTATATCAGAGGAATACTGATCCCGATCAGCACAAGAGATAAGAAACTGAGGCAACACTGAACTTAAGTACTAGACCATATTAAAACAGGGCTTGACAAATTTGCTTGGAATTTAAGAGCCAGCTAAAAAAGTTAGGAGCCAGGTACGTGACGGCGATCCGTCTCCAAGTCATTGCTCTTAGAGGGACATTTTATTTATTTATTTATTTTCAAATGACAATTTTTTTTAAATTGCATTTTAGTGTAAATATGAGATCTGAGGTCTCTCTGACCCCAGATCTAGTATTTAAGAGGACCTGTCATGCTTTTTTCTATTACAAGCGATTTTTTCATTCCTTGTAATAGGAATAAAAGTGACACCATTTTTTTTTTTTTTTAAAGAACAGTGAAAAAATAAAAATAAAGTTAAAATAAGAAAAAAAATTAATTTTAAACGCGCCCTGTCCCGCCAAGCTTGCGTGAAGAAGCGAATGCATAAGTGATTGGCGCCCGCATATGAAAGCGGTGTGCAAACCACACATGTGAGGTATCGCCGTGATCAGTAGAGCGAGAGAAATAATTCTAGCCCTAGACCTCCTTTGTAACTCAAAACGTGCAACCTGTAGAATTGTTTTAAACGTCGCCTATGGAGATTTTAAAGGGTAAAAGTTTGTCGCCATTCCATGAGCAGGCGCAATTTTGAAGCATGACATGTTGGGTATCAATTTACTCGGCGTAACATTCCAGAAGGAACCATAGGACCCCAGAAGACCTCAATTACCGGCCGTCGGCGGCGTTGCCCAACGCAATCACACCGGGAGGGGTCCACGGAGACAGGATACCCCCAACTGTGCTGCCCCAGGTCGCTAATTCTAGTCGCAAATGCGACCTGGCGCCCGGGTTTTGTCGAGCCCTGTATTAATACTTTAGACACTCAAAATAAATCAACACACAACTTAACATCTAGTGAAATCTTAGCTTTCAGAAAAGAACTAAAAACACTACTAATCAATAGTGGCGCACCGAAATTTCAGCCGCCAAAAATTATCGGCAGAAAGAAGAAAAATGCTGATAAAGTAGACTAAGAGGGGGCCGTCCTAAAAGGGGACTGTCCACTCTGGGTGCCACAATGGTTCCCCCCCCCCCCGACACGCCCGTCAAAGTCCTCCCCTCCATTCTTCCCTCCCTCCTCTCATTGTGAGTGTCGTGCTGGCGCCGCAATCTCATGTTGTTTCATGGAGCAGGACTGAATTGCTGGGCGGCTGCTGTAACAATGACCCAGCTCTTGTGAAAGGCTGCACACTGGTCCAATGCTAGTCTAGGAGGTGGGACATTGTTACAGTGGCCGTCCGGCGATTCAATCCAGCTCCGTGACACAGCACGAGATCGAACTACTAGCCACTGGTAGGCTGCATCTCATAGGCTCTGGTGAGAGTGCATGGCCACTGGTAGGATGCATCTGATTGGCTCTGGTGAGGCTGCATTGATCTCCTGTACTATGTCTGCAGCCTCTGACCATCTCCTGTACTATGTCTGCAGTCTCTGGTCACCTCCTGTATCATGTCTGCATTCTCTGACCATCTCCTGCTAGAAATTTTGCTAATGCTATTAGCAGTGTGTTTAAGTAAGAGATTGCAGACATACTACAGGAGATGGTCAGAGACAGATTTTTTTTTTCTTAAAGAGAAAGTAAAGGCAAAAAAAAAAAAAAACACAACCTTTAAGGCAAAGGCATAATGAGCTAGTATGCATAGCATACTATGAATACATACATAGCTCATTATGAATAACTTACCTGAGAACGAAGCCCCCGAAGCATTTCTCCGTCTTCCTCTTTACCGCTGCCATGTATCCCGAAGCGACTTCCGGGTCTCGCTGCTCCGGCGCTGTGATTCGCCGGAGCCGCGATGACGTCACTCCCGCGCATGCACACGGGAGCCGACACTCGTGGCATATCGCCACGATCTGCGGCCTGCCCAGTGCGCCGCTGTCTACGGCGCATGCTCTGTTGACAGCGGCGGCTGTCTTCTGGTAAAAATCTCCTAAACCGTATAGGTTTAGGAGATATTTCTTGGACCTACAGGTAAGCCTTAATCTAGGCTTACCTGTAGGTCAAAGTTCGTTGTAAGGGTTTACAACCACTTTAAGCTTTTCTTGCACTAAACCAATAATGGCCAACAATAAATTCATATCAATTTAAATTAATGATTTTAATTAATAGGGTCAAATATAATACAATTTGTTAAAAATATATAAATACTTTTTAAAAACTGTCATTTTCTTTTTTCAGCACCAAAATTTCCATTCGATGCACCCCTACTAATCAACAAATTAGGAGTTCAGGGTGCCTTAAAGTAACCCATTACCATCAAGGCAATTGGGAAATTACCAGCGGTCTAAACAAAACAAAGCAACATTAAACTAAACTACAGTATAAAATCCATCCAATCACTCAGCATAAACTGATAAATCCTAAAGATATAGCAGAAGCTTTTGGAGCATATTACAGTACACTGTACAATTTTTTAAAGCCTCAAACTGACAAAGTTGTTAGATTCCTTAAATCCATTAAACTCCCATAGATCCCAGCAACAGTCTCACAATCGCTCAATTCCCTTTTACTAAATGGGAAACTCTTAAGGACTATTCAGAGCTTATCCAACAAGAAATCTTCTGGAGCAGATGCCATTTCCAGAGAATATTATCAAAACTTTAAAGATAAACTGGTACCTCACCTAGTGGATATTTTCAATAACATGGCAACCTCAGGTGACCAAAACTGCACTGCATACTCAAGATGTGGCTGAACCAGAGTAAATGGCTAGTTTTAGCTATTACAAAAATACTACTGAATGCTTGCTAATAGTCTGCTAGTCTTAACCACTTTCAGACCGGACCATTTTGCTGGTAAATGACCAGAGGTCTTTTTACACTTTGGCACTGCGCTGCTTTAACTGGTAATTGCGCGGTCATGCAATGTTGTACCCAAACAAAATTTGCGTCCTTTTCTTCCCACAAATAGAGCTTTCTTTTGATGGTATTTGATTGCCTCTGCGATTTTTATTTTTTGCGATATAAACGTAAAAAGACCGCAAATTTTGAAAAAAAATGATATTTTCTACTTTTTGTTATTAGAAAAATCCAATAAACTCAATTTTAGTCATACATTTAGGCCAAAATGTATTCAGCCACATGTCTTTGGTAAAAAAAAAGTCAATAATTGTATATTTATTGGTTTGCGCAAAAGTTGTCACATCTACAAACTAAGGTACGTTTTCTGGAATTTACGCAGCTTTTAGTTTACGACTGCCTATCTCATTTCTTGAGGTGCTAAAATGGCAGGGCAGTACAAAACCCCCCCAAATGACCCCATTTTGGAAAGTAGACCCCCTAAGGAAATTGATAAGAGGCATGTTGAGCCCATTGAATATTTTATTTTTTTGCCTCAAGCGATTGAATAATGACAAAAAAAAAATTTTTTTTTTTTTTTTACACAAAGTTGTCACTAAATGATATATTGCTCACACATGCTATGGGCGTATGTGAAATGACACCCCAAAATAAATTCTGCTGCTTCTCCTGAGTACGGGGATACCACATATGTGGGACTTTTTGGGAGCCTAGCCGCGTACGGGGCCCCGAAAACCAAGCACCGCCTTCAGGCTTTCTAAGGGCGTAAATTTTTGAGTTCACTTCTCACTACCTATTACAGTTTTGAAGGCCATAAAATGCCAAGATGGCACAAAACCCCCACAAATGACCCCATTTTAGAAAGTAGACACCCCAAGCTATTTGCTGAGAGGCATGTTGAGTTCATGGAATATTTTATATTTTGCCACAAGTTGCGGGAAAATTACAAACTTTTTTTTTTTTTTTTTTTTTTTCACAAAGTTGTCACTAAATGATATATTGCTCACACATGCCATGGGCATATGTGAAATGACACCCCAAAATAAATTCTGCTGCTTCTCCTGAGTACGGGGATACCACATATGTGGGACTTTTTGGGAGCCTAGCCGCGTACGGGGCCCCGAAAACCAAGCACCGCCTTCAGGCTTTCTAAGGGCGTAAATATTTGACTTCACTCCTCACTACCTATTACAGTTTTGAAGGCCAATAAAATGCCAAGATGGCACAAAACCCCCACAAATGACCCCATTTTAGAAAGTAGACACCCCAAGCTATTTGCTGAGAGGCATGTTGAGTCCATGGAATATTTTATATTTTGCCACAAGTTGCGGGAAAATTACAAACTTTTTTTTTTTTTTTTTTTTTTTCACAAAGTTGTCACTAAATGATATATTGCTCACGCATGCCATGGGCATATGTGAAATGACACCCCAAAATAAATTCTGCTGCTTCTCCTGAGTACGGGGATACCACATATGTGGGACTTTTTGGGAGCCTAGCCGCGTACGGGGCCCCGAAAACCAAGCACCGCCTTCAGGCTTTCTAAGGGCGTTACAGTTTTGAAGGCCATAAAATGCCAAGATGGCACAAACCCCCCCCAAATGACCCCATTTTGGAAAGTAGACACCCCTAAATTTAGGGGTACACTAGTGAGACTAGGTAATAAATGGCGGGTGCCCTGAAACTATAAAAAAATAACTAACCAACCAGCGTCACCTGTAACAGTTATATGGTGATCACTGGTGAAAGGGTTAACTAGGGGGCAATCAGGGGGCTTTATGCGGTAGTATATGGGGGTCCCTGGCGCTATAAAAAGCTGCGGCGAACCTAAATACCTACTTGCCTAACTAGCGTCACCTGTGACACTAATACAGCGATCAGAAAAACGATCGCTTATTAGGCTGGGTTCACACTGGAGCGATGCGGGAACGCCACGAATGCGCGGCGGGTTCCCGCATCGCATGCCTCCCGGCGGCAGTTCACACTGCCCTATGCGAACTGCTGGGAGTGTCAGTGAAATGTTACTGACACCCCCAGATCAGTTCGCATATCGCAGTGCGATCTGCAAACTCGGATCGCATGGTGTGAACACCCATGCGATCCGATTCTGCTGCGGGCCAAAAAAAGGGTCCCGTGCGAATTTGCGGCGGGTGCGGCGGGTGTGGCGGGTGCGGCGAATGGCTGAACTCGAATCGCACAGAGATCGGATGTGATTTGCACTGCAGTGCGAATCACATCCGTTCTCAAACCGCTGCAATCTGAACCCAGCCTTAGTGACACTGGCGACGGGGGGTGATCACGGGGTTAAACCTTTATTGGGGGGGTTAGGGGGGTACCTTAGAACTAAAGGGGGCTAACCCTAACTGCCCTAACAGTTATTAGTCACAAATGACACCCGCCGGGTGATCAGGGGGTTAAACCTTTATTAGGTAATAAATGGCGGGTGCCCTGAAACTATAAAAAAATAACTAACCAACCAGCGTCACCTGTAACAGTTATATGGTGATCACTGGTGAAAGGGTTAACTAGGGGGCAATCAGGGGGCTTTATGCGGTAGTATATGGGGGTCCCTGGCGCTATAAAAAGCTGCGGCGAACCTAAATACCTACCTGCCTAACTAGCGTCACCTGGGACACTAATACGGCGATCAGAAAAATGATCGCTTATTAGGCTGGGTTCACACTGGAGCGATGCGGAAACGCCGCGAATCCGCGGCGGGTTCCCGCATCGCATGCCTCCCGGCGGCAGTTCACACTGCCCTATGCGAACTGCTGGGAGTGTCAGTGAAATGTTACTGACACCCCCAGATCAGTTCGCATATCGCAGTGCGATCTGCAAACTCGGATCGCATGGTGTGAACACCCATGCGATCCGATTCTGCTGCGGGCCAAAAAAAGGGTCCCGTGCGAATTTGCGGCGGGTGCGGCGGGTGTGGCGGGTGCGGCGGGTGCGGCGAATGGCTGAACTCGAATCGCACAGAGATCGGATGTGATTTGCACTGCAGTGCGGTGCGAATCACATTCGTTCTCATAAACCGCTGCAATGTGAACCCAGCCTTAGTGACACTGGCGACGGGGGGTGATCACGGGGTTAAACCTTTATTGGGGGGGTTAGGGGGGTACATTAGAACTAAAGGGGGCTAACTCTAACTGCCCTAACAGTTATTACAGTCACAAATGACACCAATGCAAAAAAAAAAAAAAAAAAAAAAAAAAATGACATTGGTGTCACTGTGACTGGGGGGCAGGGGTAATTGGGGGGGTGATCGGGGGGTAAAGGGGGGGTGTGAGTGTGCCTGGCATGTTCTACTGTGTGTGGGATGTGTTGGTGCAACTCACTGATCCGCTCTCCTCCGTGTCGGAACGAAAAATACCGACACGGAGGAGAGAATACATCACTTCCTCTCCTGTGTTTACATTACAGGAGAGGAAGTGATGTCACCGGGGATTTCTATTCGTCGGGAGCGATCGCGAGGGGGTGGCCATGAATGAATGGCCGTCCCCTCGTCCGGGATCGCTCCCGAACGAAAACCGACCGCCGCAGGCACCGGGCGGGGGCCCGATCGGGCCCCCGACCCGCGGGAGGCAAATCACGTACATGTACGTGCTTATGCCTGCCCGTGCCATTCTGCCGACGTACATCGGCGTTAGGCGGTCGGCAAGTGGTTAATTGCTGCAGCTTGCCACTGCATGCTATAGCTGAATCTGATCTACTAGGACCCCCAGATCATTTTCCATTCTCAAATCCCCAAGAGGCTCTCCTTAGTGAGTAACTGGCATTCATATTTTTAGCTCCCAAATGCATTACTTTACATTTTTCAAAAAAATGAGGATTGCTGGGATTGGGAGGGGTTACGTGGGCTGTCCTAACAACCTTGTTTACCAGTGTCCCCACCCGAAAGTGGAAGCATATAACCTATGGTTAAGACTTATAGCGACTGTGTCCTATACTGCACAATTAAAAAAATAACAGATCTACTGACAGAAACAAAACAAGTAGCACAACTGTGTTGCAGGTGGGATTTAGAAAAAGACTGCAGTGCAAATGCTACTATAGATTAGATTGCATCATATACAGTATGCAGTTTTTTATGTCTCATAATTCTCCTTTAACCCTTTAGCATTTAACGAAATTGCAACACTTAAAATAACCACGTGTTCATTTGATTGCCACCTGTGCTTTCAACAAACTGTAAAAGTTCCATAATCACACCGATTGTCTTTAAAAATGGCTATAGGCAATTTATATGTTTATTATATTTCCCTGCACAATTATTTCTCAATATTGTTGAGTGCATTAAATAACCCATATTTCACAGTGCAGTAGTAATGCAATAACAGCCACATGAATTTTAAAAGAATTCAGCTCGCATAATAAATGTATTTATAATGTCATTATTTCCTTCTCGGCACTGACAGAAATATGCGGCTGCCAGGTCTAACATTTTAATGGGGGCTTTCCACAAACCAGATAGTTCTTTTGCTTCTGGCAATTAGCTGCTTTGGTTAATATGATCTAACATTTACAAACAGCAATTTAGCCCATACATAAAGGCGTTCTGGTAATTTGTGAAACAATGTTATTGATTAAGATATAATATAGTGGTGGGTGTAGTCAGTGTACTCCATAAAAGGAATGAGCTTTAATTTGTCAAAGGACATCCTGAGTCACAGTACTTTACTGACATTGAGCAGTTAGAAAGTAAAATTATATTTAATACAGGGGTTGACAAATTTGCTTGGAATCTAGGAGCCAGCTAAAAAAGTTAGGAGCCAGGTCCGTGACGGCGATCTGGACCTGTCCCTGGCCTGACATGGAGACGAGTGAGGGGAAGATAGCCCCCAGCCCCCCACATATGAGATCACCTCTCATTGGACACACCGCTCGAGTGCTAAATGGCCACTGTGATTGGTCATTTAGCATGATCTGTGATTGGCTGTATCCAAGGGACACGGCCAACACAGAACTTCCCCGATGCTCGCCCATGGCGGCGTGCAGAGGGGAAGTAAACAGGAGGATGTCTAGGGACGCCCTCCCGGCAATTGGTGTCCGCGCTGTAGACATCTTTCGTCTATAGCGCGGGCACGAAGTGGTTAACAAAAGAATGTGACTATTATTTTCGACATATTCCCGCTCATTTACTGCCATTTCCCTGCTAAGGGTTCGATCAGGTCCGCCTGAAAAACTGACAGGTGAACCTGATCAGACAGCCCTTGTGAAAGGGGTCAAGCAGGGAGGATTACAAATAATATTTTTTTTTTCCTTAATTAAAATAATTTTTTTTTTTTACTTTTTACAAAAAAAAAAAAAAAAAAAAAATTACAAAATATTATATATATATATATATATATATATATATATATATATATATATATATATATATATATATATATATATATATAATTAAATTAATAAATTTAATAATATATATATATATATAATATAATGAGAAGCCATTTACCAGCCACCACACTCACCGTTGGGCAAAAAACAGGCAGGGGAGCTTCACTCCATTAGGAATTAGCATTATTGGAATAGGGTGTAATTTCTACATCCACCACAAGATGGCGCCAGACTACCGAAAGATTTTAGAAGGCCGCAAAGCCGCGGCCTCAATTACTGGCCGGCGCAGCCCGATGGAATTGCGCGGCGGAGTTCGGGGTCCAAATGGAGACAGGATACCCCAGCAGCGTTGCCCCAGTCGCCAGGACACGAAATCTAGGCGCAAATGCGACCTGGCGACCGGGGTTTGTCGAGCCCTGATTTAATATACAAGTGAATTTGTATATTAAAGTGGTTGTAAACCCTTACAAACCACTTTGACCTACAGGTAAGCTTAGATTAAGGCTTACCTGTAGGTCCAAGAAATATCTCCTAAACCTACACAGTTTAGGAGATATTTGCCAAAACACAGGCACCGCTGTCTGCGGCGCGCATGCGCACTGAGCGCGCCGCTGTCAACGGCGATATGCCGCGAGCGGCTGCTCCCACGTGAATGCGTGGGAGTGACGTCTTAGCGGCTTCGCCGAATGACAGCGCAGGAGCAGCAAGATCCACCGAGAAGATGGAGGCTCCGTACACAAGTTATTGTAGCATAAAGAACAAGTCACTAAGGTAAAGTAATCTCAAAGAATAAAGTGGATCATCTGTTTTAATATTGAAGTTTTAATGCCCATCACAAATGATTAACAGGGGTGCAGCATATAGGTGACCATAGGAGAGACAGAAGGTCCTGAATATACCACCAGAGGGTGTCAATACCTTGTCTCTGCTGGTAAATTAGAAAATGAATGCCTAATGCCACGTACACAGGACCGAACTTTCCGGTAGACTAGGGCTGACGGTCTTCCCGACTGACTTTTGGCAGAGTTCCAATGGACCTTCCAAACGAACGGACTTGCCCGCACATGAACGGACTAAGTCTGTTCGAAAGTTCGTGCATTTTGAACGTGATGACATAAGACGGTACTAAAAAAGGAAGTTCAATAGCCAGTAGCCAATAGCTTCCCTTGTGCCGTATTTGGCCCGTCGGACCAGCATACAGACAAACGGTTTTCGTGATAGGAATAGAACATGTTTCAAATCTGTCTTATGGACTCAATTCCTAGGTCCGTCTGATTCTGGTAACGAAAAACGATTGGATTAGCCCACACACGATCGGACTGTCTGACGGACCGATTCCATCGGACCTAGTCTGCGGAAAGTCCGGTCATGTGTACGCGGCATTAGGATGATGTATGTGATTGTTCTCCTTGTGGCTCCAGCCCTACCAGTACAACCTTTAGCCAACCTGATATTTCCCTGTGTAGAGGCTCAAGGCATATTGCAATTTTTCAAGCAGAACTCAAAACAAAAATGTAAATAGTTCAGCGTACTGCATATGCAAAAATTGGATTTTTATATACAGCTTACCTGTAAAATCCTTTTCTTGAGAGTACATCACGGGACACAGGAGCTTCATTACATAGTGGGTTATATAGGCACCTCTGGTGATTGGACACTGGTTGACCCTAATTAAGGAGAATTCCTCCCCTATATAACCCCTCCCATCTGGGAGGCACCTCAGTTTTGTAGCAAAGCAATAAGAAACCACGTAAAACCCAAGAGGGGCGGGAGCCCTGTGTCCCGTGATGTACTCTCAAGAAAAGGATTTTACAGGTAAGCTGTATATAAAAATCCCATTTTCTTGATCATACATCACGGGACACAGGAGCTTCATTACATAGTGGGATGTCCCATAACAATGCTCAGATTGAGGGGAGGGAGACACAGATCATAAACATAGACCGCCAGGGACCTGAGGACCTAAACTGCAGCCTGCAGTACACTGCGCCTGAAGGCGATATCCTCTTGCCCTCTGACATCCACCTGATAGAATCTGGTGAATGTGTGGACTGATGACCAAGTCGCAGCCTTACAGATCTGAGCCAGGGAGGCCTGGTGATGCACTGCCCAAGAAGCACTGACAGCCCTAGTAGAGTGCGCTTTCACCTGAAAAGGAGGAATCTTCCCCTTTAAGCCATAGGCCTGAGAAATAACTTGTCTGATCCACCTTGAGAGGGTGGACTTTGACGCTGCCTGACCCTTTCTAGGGCCTTCCGGAAGAATAAATAAACAATCAGTTTTCCTTATCTCAGAAGTTGCTTGAAGATAAACAATGATTGCTCTAACCACATCCA
The DNA here is from genome assembly GCF_037356315.1 of Lithobates pipiens. Taxonomy (NCBI): domain Eukaryota; kingdom Metazoa; phylum Chordata; class Amphibia; order Anura; family Ranidae; genus Lithobates; species Lithobates pipiens. Next base: position 144,951,669 of record NW_027507903.1, read on the forward strand.
AAGTGTGTAAAGACTCTTCCTCTGTGGACTGAGGGTCCGGAAAAAAGGATGGTAGGATTACATCCTGATTCAAATGGAAACCCGAAACCACCTTAGGTAGAAAGGACCTGTTGGGACGCATAACCACCCGGTCCTTATGGATAATTAAATACGGCTCTTTACTGGAAAGAGCTGCCAACTCTGATACTCTTCTAGCCGTGGATATGGCTACTAAGAAGACCAGCTTTTTAGTCAGGAGAGCTAAAGAAGCCAGATGCAAAGGTTCAAATGGTTGCCCCTGTAAGGCCGAGAGAACCAAATTCAGATCCCATGGGCATACAGGAGGTTTAACTGGCGGTTTTGTCCGCATAGCCCCCTGGATAAAAGCCCGTACCAGGGAATGTGATGCAAGCGGTTTTTGAAAAAATACCGACAGGGCCGAAATCTGCACTTTGATAGTGCTTATGGCCAAATTCATTTCTAGGCCTGACTGGAGAAAGGCCAAGATTCTGTTAATGACATACTTTCCAGGATGCCACTTCCTGAGTTCACACCAGGAAACATATGTCCTCCAGATTTTGTAATAAATACGCCTGGAGGCCGGCTTTCTGGCATTGACCAGAGTAGAAAGGACTGGCCCCGAAAGGCCACGGTCTCTCAGAATGTGGGTCTCAGCAGCCAAACCGTCAAATTCAGACTGCGTAAAGCAGGATGGTAGATTGGACCCTGTGAGAGCAGATCTGGCCGGAGAGGGAGGGTCCATGGCCTGCCTACTGCCAACTTCATGATTTCTGCATACCATGGTCGCCTGGGCCAAGCCGAGGCCACCAAAAGGACCGACTTAGTCTCCCTCTTGACCCTTCCCAGGAACCGCGACAGTAGCGGGCTCAGGGGGAAGGCATAGATCAGATTGTACTGATCCCAGGGAACTGTCAGAGCATCTGACCCCTGAGCAAGTGCATCTCTTGTCCTTGACACAAACTTGTCCAGTTTCCTGTTGAACCTGGATGCAAACAGATCTACGTCTGGAGTGCCCCACTTGTGACATATGTTCTGAAACACGTCGGGGTGCAGAGCCCACTCTCCTGGGCACAATTGCTGGCGGCTGAGAAAATCCGCCTGCCAATTCTCCACTCCTGGGATGAAGACTGCAGAAAGACACGGAACATGCTTTTCTGCCCAGACAAGTATGCGATTCACCTCCTTTTGGGCCACCAGACTTCTGGTACCGCCCTGGTGATTGATATAAGCCACTGCGGTGGCATTGTCGGACTGAACCCGAACCGGGAAACCTCGCAGTCTGTAAGACCACTCTATGAGTGCCATGTAAACTGCCCGAATCTCCAAGATATTTATGGGCAGTAGACTTTCGGTCGCAGACCATTTCCCCTGCGAGCACGTTCCCTCCAATACAGCTCCCCAGCCTGTCAGGCTGGCATCTGTTGTGATAATCTTCCATGAGAGAGGAAGAAAAGTTTTGCCTTTCAGCAAATTCCTGGTTTGTAACCACCAGACAAGACTTTTGCGTGTCCCGGGGGATAAACGCATAGGAAGATCCAGGGATTGGGGCTTCCTGTTCCAAGCCGCAAGGATGCATCCTTGCAGAGGCCTTGAGTGGAACTGGGCGAATGGGACGGCCTCGAAGGAGGCGACCATCTTTCCCAATAGTCTCATGCACAACCGAATGGAGGAAGATCTTCTGCCCAGAATCAGGCGCACCAGATCTCCAATGGCCAAGGCCTTTAGCCTTGGAAGAAACACCCTGCCCTGAGCGGTGTCGATAATCATACCTAGGTATTCCAACCTGGTAGTCGGTTGTAGGGACGACTTTTCTAGGTTTATAATCCAACCTAGGCGTTCTAGATGTTCTAGCGTTTTGGTGACACTGCGACTTAGGAACGCTGCAGTTCTCTCCACGAGAAGCAAGTCGTCTAGATAAGCCATGACGGCTATGCCCTGAGCTCTTAAGTTTGCTAAGAGAGGGTCCAGAATCTTTGTGAAGACTCGAGGGGCTGTAGCAAGCCCGAACGGCAAGGCCACAAATTGAAAATGGCGCCGCTCTACCGCGAACCTTAGAAATTTCTGGTGTGTGGGAAAAATTGGCACATGGAGATATGCATCCTTGATATCTATTGATGCCATGAATTCTCCCCCTTGCAGGGAGGAGACCACAGTGCGGATTGACTGCATTCGGAAGGTCTGGATGTGTAAAAACCGGTTTAGGTCTTTCAGATCCAGGATAGGTCTGACACTCCCATTTGGTTTTGGAACGGTGAAGAGATTTGAATAAAACCCTGAACCCTGATCTTTCGGGCTCACTTCTACTATCACACCCTGGGATAGTAATTGATCTAAGGCCAGGAATAGCGGTTTTTGCTTTACTGGATCCCTGGGGATCCTTGACCTTAGGAAACAAGAAGGTGGAATCTCCTGAAACTCTAGCTTGTAGCCCAGAGATACTGAAGAGATCACCCACTTGTCCTGGATCTCTTCCCGCCAGGCGCCAGCAAACTGCAGGAGCCTTCCCCCCACTCTGCCGAGCAGGGGCGCCCCTTCACAAGGAGGTTTTGGGGCTCTGCTTGGCAGGCTTTCGCCCCCAAGTCTTTTTCTGTCCCTGGGCTCGGCCTTGAGCCTTTCTAGCAGAGGAGGACTGAGAAGGCCGTCGCCACTGTTTAGAGCTTGATGCTTCGGGAGAGAGAGCACGCCTAAATGAAGGACGCTTGCTCTTTTTGACTGGAAGGAGAGTAGACTTACCTCCTGAAATATTTTGGACGAATTTATCTAATTCTTCCCCAAACAAACGCTCCCCTTTAAACGGGAACCCAGTCAAATGCTTTTTGCATGACAGCTCAGCAGCCCAATTCTTTAGCCATAGGGCCCTACGCATGTGTACCAACATGAGGGACAAACGTGATGCTTGTTGGACAGAATCCAAAATCGCATCAATTATGAAACACAGGATGTGAGGCAATTCTGCATAATTTTCTACTTCCTCACTGGGAAGGAGCCCAAACATCTGTTTAACCTGTTCCTTGAGGAACTGACACAACCCCACGGCTGCGACTGTAGGTTGCACCACAGCGCCAGCCATGGAAACGAGGTTTTTAATAAGGTTTCCAGCCTTTTATCAGTTGGATCCTTGAATACCTGCGCATTATCCAAAGGACAAGTTAGGTTTTTATTCACACAAGAAACAGCCGCATCGACAGATGGGACCCCGCACTTCTTGGTGAAACTTTCCTCCACAGGATAATGCATGGAAAACCTTTTGGGAGGAGTAAACAGTTTATCGGGATGTCCCCAATCCTCAAACACATAAATTTATCCATTAAAGGATGAATTGGGAAGTAATAAGCAGTCTGTGGGGCTTTCCTGACTCCCAGGGAAGAAACAGAGGACGTAGCGACTTCAGCAGCAGGCATTCTGAATGTGGTACGCACCAATTCAGTATAATACTGCACCTGCTTTCTGAGTGCCTGGGAGGAGGGGACTATCTCCTCTTCCTCTGACTCATCCGACTGCTCATGATCCCTATCCAAAGATAGGGATCCCTCCTCATTTTCAGAAGAACTATCCGAGAGAGAGATTTCAGCAGAGGGAGGGGGATCTACCCCTTTTCCTGCTATCTTTTAGGGAAGCAGAAATAAAATTCATGATTCTCCCTTCAAAACCCTCCAATGTAGCCCTAAGGGAGTCCTCAGTGACATAAACCGGGGCTGCGACATTAGGAGAGGCTGCAAAACCTGACAGGGGCACCGACTCGTCTTGAGAGGCTGGCTCCAGTCTTGCAGAGGGGGATGGTAATTTACAGGCACTTTTGGAACCCCTGGACCTAGGCGGTGACTTGCCAGTGCTCTTATTACCTCCCCCTGAGACCCTCTTACGAGGAGACATAGTACTAAGCTACAAAGCAGAGGTACTAGTACAAGTGCGATCACTGTTGCGCTTAAAGTCTCACAATAAATAAATATATGCTTAAACTGCACAACCTGATGCTGAGTAGGTGTCTTAAGGTTTGCCTGGATCCAATCCCACGGATGCTTACTGCCCACAGCTCCTGTGTCTCCAGTTACAGTCCCCTGACGCTCTGGGCTTTTAAAACTGCCGCCTGGTGCCTGCGCAGTACAGCGCCGTGCACACTGACGTGCACGGCTCGCAACCACCCCCCCCCCCCTCCTCCATTAGGCCTGGAGCGCGCGCGTGCACGAGGACCGCGGAATCCGGGGGGGGGGGGAGGAGAACCCAAAACGGAGCAGCGTGGGACCCCTGAACTGCGTGGGACCCCTGTTTACCTTCATCTGTGGCAGGGACTGCAATGGAGACGTGAGTAGCTGGAGAAACCAGGCTTTCACTGAGCGTGTGTATTGAAAGGCATGTAAGTATGCATCAGGCTGCTCTTACTCCCTCTAGTGGTGGAAACCAGGTAAGACATACAACTACTCACAATGAAGAAATCCATTCATATATTTAAATATACAGGATGACTTCCCTTACCTGTCCCCGCCGCAGGAATTGCTGAACCAGACCAATTCCAGCCTTCACCCATCACGGCGGGTATTGTTAGCCAACCTTCAGGTATATCTGGGGCTCTTACGAGAAGAACCTCCCACCTGGGCCATGTAAAAAGCTCTGCCAGAAACTTTCGTGCGCTCTGTATAAACAGTACACCAAGTCTGGTTTTCCCAGAGCCCAGTCTTCCAATGGAGAGGACTTACAGGCAAAACCTTGCTTCTTCGGCAGACGAGGCCCGGGTACCATACCATCTTGGGAGTCAAATATCGGCCCGAGGTATGGATCCGGTTTGTTGTAGCCCTTCGGCCCTCGCAGGGACCTGCATAGAGCTAAAGTTTTACGTGACCATCACCCAGACACTGGCGAAAAAACTGAGGTGCCTCCCAGATGGGAGGGGTTATATAGGGGAGGAATTCTCCTTAATTAGGGTCAACCAGTGTCCAATCACCAGAGGTGCCTATATAACCCACTATGTAATGAAGCTCCTGTGTCCCGTGATGTATGATCAAGAAATTGGCATTTCTAGCTGTTCCCTATAAGACAGCATTTTATGAGTTAATGTCTACTTCAAGGTGCATAAGAAAGCCCTTCAAAAGGAATTAGGCCTCATGAACACAGGATATTTATTTAACTCTCCTAGTAGCCAGCAGAGTTCACGCCCAAAACCATGCCAGATGTGCCAGTGTCTAAAGCTTTTACAAACTTTTAGGAGTTTTTACAGGCATTAAGCTCTTAGGCATTAATTAATTTCATTGGCCAGAATAAGTAATTTATTCTGGCCACCTAAATGAATTACTGCTCAAGTGCTAGCTTTTGGGCATGTTTAGCAGCGTCAAGCATTTTTTTCTGCCCAAACTCTGCTGCTCCTGGAAGCACTGCCTATGGGCTTTTTATTTCCTGCCTCTAAACGCTGCTAAAAGCGAAATGCTGCAACAAAGGTTAAAATTTCTGTGCTGCCAGCGCATAGGAAAGTTTGAGTAGGGCTCCAACACATAAGCTCTCTTGTGGTTGAATGTGTCCCACTGAACACCATTCTAATGAACTTTAACTCTTAGCCCTTGTACACACGATCGGAGATTCCGACGGAATGTGTCCGATCGGAGCGTTTTGTCGGATATTCCGACTGTGTGTGGTCTGCATTGGACTGTTTCCGTCGGAATATCCGGCGGACCAAATTTTCCAACTTGCCGGAAATATTTTCCGACAAAATGCTCCGATCGGACATACTCCGATCATGTGTAGAGAATTCCGATCGGACAAAGTGCCACGCATGCTCAGATCAAATTCCTACATCAAAGCTATTGGCTACTAGCCTGAAGGTAGTCGCATCGTAACGAAATTACGTCATCACGTTCTGAAAGATCGGATTTTCCGACAACTTTGTCCGACCATGTGTATACAACAATTTCGGACAAAATCCGACGGATTTGGTTGTCGAAATCTCCGACAGTGTGTACAAGGGCTTACTTCCTTAGCAGTGATGTAGATTAGAACAGTGTTCAGGGGTGTGCGTTTTGGACAGCTAGGCTGCCAATTGTGTTTACAGCACTTGGAAATTTGTACTGGTGCTTTTAAACACAAGTTATTGCTATAGTACAAATCTAAAATAAAGTAAATTTTAAAAAAAAAGGCAAATTATTTACAGTATATGCAGAATGACTACATTACAGTTATAAGTAAAGAGTGTTTAATTAGGCATTGAAAAGGGAAATTTGCCAGAGCAATAACCACCCAGTTAAATATGCAATCTCCTGCATGTCAGTGATCATTTTTAGTACTGATTTAAGTAAACTATTGTTAAACAGTACACCCACAGCCACCTCCAGGTCCAGTCGGTCAGGTCATCCAGTGCACTTATGGTGGGCAACAGGCATCACAGGCAGATTCCCCTTCCCCTGTTCTCCTCTGCGGGAATCACAGCAGCTTACATCTCCTCCTCCTCTTCGACGGGCAATCAGGAAACAGGTCTCAGGCCAGCTTCCTAATTGGTCGGGAAGAGAATCAGTGTGAAAATAGCAAATATTAATTTGCTATTATTACACATCTGGGTGGGCTTGGTTCTCTGATTTTAATCACTAGCTTAAAAAAAAAAAAAAAAAAAATAGGATGCTATTCAAAATGAATGCCAACACAACACTGTTCATATGTTAGCATGAATTTTTTTTTTCATTTTGTTTCATTAATGTATCAATATGAATGGGAACTTACAGCTTTTTACTGCCCCTCAAAGATACTGTAGTAATCACCCTGACAATTCCTATCTGATTTTCTTTCAAGTAGGCAGGTACTGTGATGGAAGAGCAAAAGAAATAGCATGAGATACTTTGCGAAACAAAGGCGACTGTATTCACTGTAGAGCGCAATATTAGTTATTACTCCTACATTGGTTGTGTCTACAATATTTGCTGCTGTCTGGGAAATCTATGGGCACATACAGTATGCGTACCTATTGGGGTTGCGCCGATACTAGCCATTTTTGCGAGTATCAGTACTCGCGAAAATGCTCCGATACAGTTAGTAGAGTCTCTTGGGAGCAGACTGCCTCCTCCTCCAGCTCTGACTCACGGCCACACAGAGCGCTGGATCCGGGCTCTCCCTGGCTGGATGCTGAGGCATGGAACAGGAGAGGCTCTGTATGTAGACACTGTACGGCAGTATCCTGTTGTACTGAGCAGCTCTCTCCCTCCTCCAAGTGCGGTCCAGCCAGCTCCTCTTCCACGAGAGACTGAAGATGCAGCCGGATCTATGAAGGTGCTCCCCAAATTTCAGTTGTGGTCCCCCACCATGGACATAGCAGCTGAGCTTCTCTCCAATCCTGGCACTCAGGGCTGGGACAAGAGGCAGAGGGGACAGGAGAAGTGTCTGTGGCTGAGAAGCAGAAATGCAGGCTCTCTGCCATCCTTTTAGTGGAGCGTTCCTCTAAAGAGTACCTGTACCATGCCTGAAGTCTCCGATAGTCTCCTGTACCATGCCTGCAGTCTCTGGTGGTCTCCTGTACCTGTGTTCTCTCCAATCCCGGCACTCAGGGCTGGGACAAGAGGCAGAGGAAAGGAGAAGTTTCAGTGGCAGAGGAGCAGAAATGCAGGCTCTCTCCCATCCTTTTAGTGGAGTGCTCCTCTAAAGATTACCTTTACCATGCCTGCAATCTTATGGTCTCCTGTACAGTGCCTGCAGCCACTTTTGCCTGTTGCCTCCCCCTTCCCTCTACCATCTGTCACCTCTGCCCCTATGTCTCCCAATAACCCTCCTATCCCCATCATCTTCCCCCCCCCCCCCCACTCAGCGATCACAGCCTTTTCCATCCCAACCCCACCCTCATCTATCTTGCCTTCACTTACCCTCTACTCCCACCCTGCCGTCACTCAACTCCCTAACAACCCCCCCCCCCCCAAACCACCCCGCTTCCTAGGCGATAGGCATTGGTAATTGGTATTGGTGAGGACCGGCAAACAGGTATTGGTAAACTGGGTATCTGGCACTCCAGAAGGCAATGCCCTTAGTTTGTAATGTACATTTGATTAGTCAGTCAGTCTATAGGTAAAAACAAAGTTGAACCACAGTAAGGGGGCAATTTAAAAAGAGGCAGCCATCCTCAGAGTGTGTCCAGTAACTCTGCAGGACATCTAAAAGGGGGGGGGGGGGTGCCTTTCTAAGTGTAGTATTAAAACATTCATTCAGTATCATTCTGGATGCATAGCTATTCAGCACATCACACCAGAACTTTTCCCAGATACTTGGATCGTGCGATTTTATGAGCATGACTCCCACTTATATCTTGTGTTTTTAATATTTTGCAATAAATGTTACCGTTTTAATATTACACTTAGAGAGCCGCCGCACCCCCCCCCCCCCCCCCCCCCCGTTTCTTTTATATGCAAAAAAGTATCAGTACTCTGTGTTACGTTTAAAAAAATTGTATCGGTGCATCCCTACTACCTATAAATACAAATGCATGCACACACATCTAATGAGATTAGCAGCATCTGGGATTTTTTTTTTTTTTTTAAGAGTGAGTAATAAGACATTACCAAGATATATGTACAGCAAACCTCCTAATACAAATGGGGGAGGTTTGCACCCTTCACCTTGCAAAACAAGCTGCTTTAGCAGAAAAGAAAAATGATAACGAAATTCAACTAGGATTCATTAAACTGTCCGTAGTTTATCATCTGTAATGCAGAAAAGAGAGCAGACGTACCACAAATTATTAATGATATTGAATAGTTAAATGGAGTAACAAATGGATACATTCTCCCTTTCGCTTACCACCCTCTAGAAAAGTTGTGATTACTCTGTATGTTCAGAGAGCAATTTCTAAATTCAGAAGCACACTCGCTTTGACATGCACATCAATTTCCAATATCCCTCTAAAAGAAAATGCATTCTATGCCTCGGACGTAGCTCTGAAATGTAACCATGAATCAGAATGTCTAGTAGACACGTAGGGACAACTTATGTTATTAAACAAAGTAAAAAAAAATAAAAATAAACTGAAACCCTAATAAAAGGGTATTCCTGGAAAAGCACGCCCCACCACTGTTGCCAATAGAGAAATATAAAATCACACGTGCTGACAGTTGGTTCAGAAGAAAAGCTATTATGTACAGTATTTTGGGCTAAAAGCTGACAGTAAAAAAATATTTAGCTTTAAACAGTGGAAATATTTTAAGTTTTTACATCTAAAATAATAAATTGGATGTTTATACAAAATAAGTTTCATTTCTGTAATCTTACGGGTTTATTTATTTATTTATTTTTTTTCCAGAATTTGATGAAAAATACATCATTTGGCAGTCATCAACGGAACAGATGTGGAAAAATTCTCCAACAGGAAAACGCAAAAAAAAAAAAACCTTTACTTTCGCCAAAAGTGACAGTACTGGCTATAAATACCCTATTAAGCCGGTTTGCATTAGGCCTTTACCACCTCTTCAACTAATCTATAGACAGTATTAAAAAGAAAACTAAAAGCCCCGTTAACCAATTATCTTAAATTCTGGTCAAGGGACGGACAAGTGCGGGAGGGTCCTTGCATGGCAGTGCCCACATTGCTTCCTGGATTAAGTAGACAGTTCCCAATGGATGACAAAGTTCCCAATGGGGTCTTTTATACTTAAAAAGACTGCATCATGACTTCAAGATGAAAGGGCTTGCAACAAAACCAGTTGACAGGCCTGTAGTGTAGCAGTGCATCACCAGTCTACTTGGGAGTTTTGTCTCTGGACCCAGAGAGGTGAATTATTATGATCACACTTTCACATACTTCACCATCCTTTGGGCAATCCCCTGAATGTAGGTGGGTAGTTGTGTCTCAACTTAAAAGATGGTCAAAGCTCTTTTGGCCCCATTTCTCTTTTGGGTCACAAGAGAGCACTTACTTGGGCTCTCCTGTGACCCAGAAACTATGTTCAGAGAGCCATTTCTAAATTACAGTCCAGTCTCTAAATGTATCCCAACAATGTTTTTGGGATCCAGCCAGATGCCTTAAGGGCTGCTGGCTCAGCCTCCGTTTACTGCTGAGAGGCTGGGCCAGCCACTCTTGCTCCCTCTACTGCCCAAAGCTCCAGTGAATGCTGAAAGGGCAAAGCAAAGAGCGGTGATGAAGGCCCCTTTCACACTTATGTGATTTGTCCTGCGACGAGACTGCAAAGTCGCATGACAAGTCGTACCCCATGATTTCCAATGAGTACCATCCATATTTGTGAGACTTCAAGTCGCACCAACTTCAAAGTTGTCTCTGTACTACTTTGGTCCGACTGATGCAAGTTAAGGTCCATAGACCTCAAGTTTACACAGGCATTCCCTGAAATTGTATCAATATCGCATGACTTTCAAGTCACGGCAGTGTGAGGGGGACCTAAAAGTCACTGCTGTGTTCTCAGAGAGGACCCCAGAAAGAGTTATCAGCGGTGGCGGGGAAAAGCTACATCATCACACTGATGTGGCTGCCATATAGGCAAGTATGTGTGTTTGTTCTTTTTATTATGTTTCCCACACGTCTCCTCGAATGCCAATATTACCAATTATTTTCTTTCTCGCAATCTTTCAAATGCAGCACAGGAGGATTTTCTGAATGATGAGCCTATCTCATAAGAAGTTCACTTGATTGAAAAATGTATTCATTTTGACTCATTTTTAACCACTTGTCTCCTGGCGATCGTGTCACGGAGCCTCAGAACGGAGAAGTGCCTATGTAGACAAGGCATTTCCCCGTTCTGGCTTGTGTCACGACAGAGATCACCGCTCCCTGTCAAGGGGAGCGGTGATCACTGTCATGTGACTTGAAGCTCACCCCCCCCAGTTAGAATCACTCCCTAGGACACACATAACCCCTTCATCGCCCCCTATTGGTGAACTCCTTCACTGCCAGTGTCATTTACAAAGTAAGCAGTGCACTTTCATAGCACTGATCACTGTATAAATGACAATAATCCCAAAATAGTGTCAAAAGTGTCCAATGTGTCTGCAATAATGTTGCAGTCCCGATAAAACGCAGATCACCGCCATGTCGCATATCAGTGGCGCCTATCGGTGCCACCTCATTGGTGCCCATCAGCACAGCTTATCAGTGCCCATCAGTGGAGAAAACTTACTTATTTACAAAATTGTAAAACAAAAACACAGAATTTTTTTATTTTTTTAAAAAAAATTTCGGGCTTTATTATAAGTTTTGCAAAAAATAAAAACCGCAGAGGTGATCAAATATCATCAAAATAAATCTCTATTTGTGGGAACAAAATTATAAAAATTTAGTTTGGGTACAGTGTAGCATGACCGCGCTACTGTCATTTAAAAAGTGACAGCGCTGGAAGCTGAAAATAGGCTTGGGCAGGAAGGTGCGAAAGTGCCCTGTATTGAAGTGGTTAAAATTTGGGCAATCCCAAATTTGTTATAAAAACTTCTTTGCCATTCTTAAGCTTCCCTCAAACCAGTTGGCATATTATTTTATATATACTGTGCTTCTGTACTTGCCAAATATGCTGCAGAAATCTCCCTCCACTAAGTTTGGCTGCATACATTTTAACTGTGGGTAGCTAAAGCTGCTTCATCACTTCCTAAATTTACACAGAGGAAGACCTCCAGCTCTGCAGATCTCATTGACCCTCTTACGACTCATCCTTCCTGGCAAACTTTCACAAGAGTGAGAGAGCGCTGTGCAGGAAGTAGGCTGTACAAGATATTTACTGGCAGAAAAAAAAAGTTTTACCATCCAAAGTTAAAACAAGGGCAGAAGATTTAATAAATGGAAAGTTGTAAAAATTAAAGATGGTCCGTTTTAATTTTGCCAAGATATACAATGAAGGCTGGAAATGTACATATTTTAACTTCAGAAAGTGACAGTTTTTGAGAAAATGGCAGCCTTCAACAAAAGGAACCAGGAACAGTGGCGGCAATTTACAGCACACACTAATTAAGGTAGCATAATTATTGTTGTGTAATGCATGTTCTTTACATAAAGAACAATAATTGTTAGTAAACTGTTACGGGTAACGTTCCGCTTTAATATTTTTATAAACTGTTCCCCAAGTTTGATCTTTTAGCCAATATACTGACATGACATAGTTAAAATAATAAACCCATTAAATGTATGCTAATAACTATGAGTTTTGACAGATGCCAAGAATGCAGGCCTGTTAACTTACACAAAGCAACATTAGCTATCATAAAGCACTCTGAACTTCTTAATTTATTAAAACCAAGTAGCCTACAGAGAAAAGCAGCAAGGGATGTTTCTCCCGAAGGCAAATTCACACTGCCCTTCCTTATCCTAATGTTCAGATCCCTACTGTTTATCTACATGATAATTAGAAAAATGAAAACTGAAATACAATTGCACAGAGATGTAAAATTAAAGCAAACCTGCCCTTGTTAAATAAACTATTTTCCCTACCTAATATACTGTAATTCACCAATAACTACTCAACTGTTAGGGGATGGGATCCAATATTCTTGGATTCTGTATATGTTACAGGTGCTATTTTAGTTTCAGTACTGTAAACCTAAACCGAACCAGCACTTTCCCAACTCAGATCAAAGTGTTACTAAAACTAAACTGTAAAATCAGTCTGTATATGTACGTAAAGCATGCTCGTTATACTCACTGTGGAACCTACAGTGGGGCAAAAAAGTATTTAGTCAGCTTTAATTGCAGCGAAAGGTAGTTCTACAGAGTATTGACTCGGGGGGGGGGCTGAATACAAATGCACACCATACTTTTCACGTACAGTGGGGCAAAAAAGGATTTAGTCAGCCACCAAGTGTGCAAGTTCTCCCGCTTAAAAAGGTGAGAGAGTCCTGTAATTGTCATCATACGTATACCTCATCTATGAGAGACAAAATGTGGAAACAAATCCAGAAAATCACATTATCTGATTTTTTAAAGAATTTATTTGCAAATCATGGTGGAAAATAAGTATTTGGTCACCTACAAACAAGCAAGATTTCTGGCTCTCATAGACCTGTATCTTCTTCTTTAGGAGGCTCCTCTGTCCTCCACTCATTACCTGTATTAATGGCACCTGTTTGAACTTGTTATCAGTATAAGAGACACCTGTCCACAACCTAAAACAGTCACACTCCAAACTCCACTATGGTGAAGACCAAAGAGCTGTTGAAGGACACCAGAAACAAAATTGTAGACCTGCACCAGGCTGGGAAGACTGAATCTGCAATAGGCAAGCAGCTTGGTGTGAAGAAATCAACTGTGGGAGCAATAATTATAAAATGGAAGACATACAAGACCACTGATAATCTCCCTCGATCTGGGGCTACACGCAATATCTCACCCCACTGGGGTCAAAATGATCACAAGAACGGTGAGCAAAAATCCCAGAACCACACAGGTAGACCTAGTGAATGACCTGCAAAGAGCTGGGACCAGCATAACAAAGCCTACCATCAGCAACACACTACGCCGCCAGGGACTCAGATCCTGCAGTGCCAGATGTGTCCCACTGCTTAAACCAGTACATGTCCGGACCCCTCTGAGATTTGCTAAAGAGCATTTGGATGATCCAGAAGAGGATTGGGAGAAAGTCATATGGTCAGATGAAACCAAAGTAGAACTGTTTGGTAGAAACACAACTTGTCGTCTTTGGGAGGAGAGAGAATGCTGAGTTGCAACCAAAGAACACCATACCTATTGTGAAGCATGGGGGGTGGCAACATCATGCTTTGGGGCTGTTTCTCTACAAAGGGAACAGGAAGACTGATCCGTGTACATGAAAGAATGAATGAGGCCATGGATCGAGAGATTGAGTGCAAACCTCCTCCCATCAGCAAGGGCATTGAAGATGAAACATGGCTGGATCTTTCAGCATGACAATGATCCCAAACACACCGCCCGGGTAATGAAGGAGTGGCTTCGTAATGAGCATTTCAAGGTCCTGGAGTGGCCTAGCCAGTCTCCAGATCTCAACCCCATAGAAAAACTTTGGGAGTTGAAAGTCCGTGTTGCCCAGCGACAACCCCAAAACATCACTGCTCTAGAGGGGATCTGCATGGAGGAATGGGCCAACTTACCAGAAACTGTGTGTGACAACCTTGTGAAGACTTACAGAAAACATTTGACCTCTGTCATTGCCAACAAAAGGTATATAACAGTATTGAGATGAATTTTTGGTATTGACAAAATACTTATTTTCCACCATAATTTGCATATAAATTCTTTCAAAAAAATCAGACAATTAGTGGCTGACTAGATACTTTTTTGCCCCACTGTAAGAGGTATTCCTCTGCATTGTGTAAAAAGGCTGTTTGATTTGGTCTTCTCTGATCCTCCCATTCCTCCACTGACTCAAATCCATCTGCTGATAGTACAGAGCTCTAAAGGCACCTTGCACGTACTCAGTTTGCTGTGGCCAATCAGCACTGTCCAGAGGGTCAGGAGTCCTGCATCCTCATAGGACAGTCAGAGGAGAATGAAAACTCATCCTACAAGCTTTAACCAGACACTGATAGAGGTAATAAGACTGCTATATACTGCTGATTAAAATAGGTATTTAGCAGTCTATATGTACTAAAATAATTGCATTTCCATGTTCTGTGGGAGACCAGATATAGTAAATATGGGGTCCTCAGTTAACACTTTAACGAAGCAGAAACTGTCTGATGCTTGTACTTACTTTCTACTTATGCTCTCTCAGTTATGTTGACCTACAAGATTACCAAATAACATTTCTGTATACCGTATATACTCGAGTATAAGCCGAGATTTTCAGCCTCTTTTTTGAGGCTGAAAGTGCCCCCCTCGGCTTATACTCGAGTCATCGCTGTCTGCCCGCTCGATCAGCGTGTCGAGCAGACAGACAGCGGCCATTCTATAATTCAAAAGCCGCGCCTCCGGCTCCGCCTTCGCCTGTGATAGGCGGAACACTGAATTTCCCAGCAGCCTGTGTTCCGCCTATCACGGACATCGTATCATCCTCGTACTACGGACGAGGATGATACGATGTACGTGATAGGCGGAACACAGGCTGCTGGGAAATTCAGTGTTCCGCCTATCACAGGCGAAGGCGGCGGCGCAGCTTTTGAATTTTACAATGGCCGCCGAGGCGCCGACGAAGAGGGCACGGGACGGAGGCAAGGCAAGGCACGGCACGGGACGGGACGGGACGGGACGGAGGCAAGGCACGGCGGCAAGGCACGGAGGCAAGGAGGCAAGGCACGGGACGGAGGCTCGGGACACAGGTAGGCTGGACACACACACACACACACACACACACACACACACACACACACACACGGATGGATACACACACACACAGGGATGGATGGATGGATGGAGACACACACACACAGGGATGGATGGATGGATGGATGGAGACACACACACACAGGGATGGATGGATGGATGGACACACACACACACAGGGATGGATGGACGGACACACAGGGATGGACGGACACACAGGGATGGACGGACACACACACAGGGATGGACAGGCATGTCTTACCCTCGGCTTATACACGAGTCAATAAGTTTGCCAGTTTTTTTGGGGGTAAATTGGGGGCCTCGGCTTATATTCGGGTCGGCCTATACTCGAGTATATACGGTAGTAAGTTCTTACTTCAACATAACTTCACTGACTGCATGATTATTCTAGGTGATCATTTCAGAGTACACTGAACCAAAAGATAACCAAAAAAGGGACTTCCAGAAGGAGGTCAGTAATAACAGTCTCCATAGATTTCCCAACATAGGTATTATTTATCCATATGGTAACCTGTAAGTAGAATAAAAATATCCATGCTCTTGGCGTGCTTTAGTACAGAGGCCTTATAAATAGTTGAAAAATCTTGTAATGCCTGGGTTCCTAGGCATAATGTGTTCCTATCAATGTACACCATTTTCTCTTCATAGGAGGAAGAAAAACAAACAAGTTGCATAGAATGTGAATAACTGCACCATAAAAGTCAGTGCAGTATATATAAGGATTGGCGAAAAAAAGAATTTGAGTTTACTCTAACCTGCTGTGAGGTCCTTTCTAGTTTCACACTGAGATGCTTGTCATGGGGAACATCTTCTAAACCAAATGCATGCATCTGTCGCATGTCATTTTCAAGGACAAAACCTGACAACGTTGCGATTCCTCTTTTGTTGTTGCTTGTCATGCATACTTTATGTACTTCAAAAGACCAGCAGCAATCAAAGGGAGGAGTGAGTTGTAACTGAACACTTACTTGCTATTAAAAAGAAAAATTATTTCAAGCAAGATTTTTTTTTTTATTATTCTTTCATGGATTAAATAAGAATATATTAAACCTGTTTTATAAATTATTCAGACCACAGAAAAAAAACTGTTAACTCATATATATATATATATATATATATATATATATATATATATATATATATATACACATCAGTACATGTAATTGAATTTGTCAAAAATGTCATTTAACAACACAAAATAAAGTATTTAAAAAGTGGTACTTCCCTGCAGCCTAAATATAGACTAAATACAGTGCCTTGCGAAAGTATTCGGCCCCCTTGAACTTTTCAACCTTTTGCCACATTTCAGGCTTCAAACATAGATATAAAATTTTTATTTTTTGTGAAGAATCACCAACAAGTGGGACACAATTGTGAAGTGGAACGAAATCTATTGGATATTTTAAACTTTTTTAGCAAATAAAAAACTGAAAAGTGGTGCGTGCAAAATTATTCGGCCCCTTTAATTTCAGTGCAGCAAACTCACTCCAGAAGTTCAGCGAGGATCTCTGAATGATCCAATGTTGTCCTAAATGACTGATGGTGATAAATAGAATCCACCTGTGTGTAATCAATTCTCTGTATAAATGCACCTGCTCTGTGATAGTCTCAGGGTTCTGTTGAAAGCGCAGAGAGCATCATGAAGACCAAGGAACACACCAGGCAGGTCCATAATACTGTTGTGGAGAAGTTTAAAGCCGGATTTGGATACAAAAAGATTTCCCAAGCTTTAAACATCCCAAGGAGCATTGTGCAAGCGATCATTTTGAAATGGAAGGAGTATCAGACCACTGCAAATATACCAAGACCTGGCCGTCCCTCTAAACTTTCAGCTCAGACAAGGAGAAGACTGATCAGAGATGCAGCCAAGAGGCCCATGATCACTCTGGATGAACTGCAGAGAACTACAGCTGAGGTGGGAGAGTCTGTCCATAGGACAACAATCAGTCGTACACTGCACAAATCTGGCCTTTATGGAAGAGTGGCAAGAAGAAAGCCATTTCTCAAAGATATCCATAAAAAGTCTCATCTAAAGATTGCCACAAGCCACCTGGGAGACACATCAAACATATGGAAGAAGGTGCTCTGGTCAGATGAAACCAAAATTTAACTTTTTGCCCACAATGCAAAACGATATGTTTGGCGTAAAAGCAACACAGCTCATCACCCTCAACACACCATCCCCACTGTCAAACATGGTGGTGGCAGCATCATGGTTTGGGCCTGCTTTTCTTCAGCAGGGACAGGGAAGATGGTTAAAATTGAGGGGAAGATGGATGCAGCCAAATACAGGACCATTCTGGATCTAAACCTGTTGGAGTCTGCAAAAGACCTGAAACTGGGACGGAGATTTATCTTCCAACAAGACAATGATCCCAAACATACAGCAAAATCTACAAAGGAATGGTTCACAAATAAACGTATCCAGGTGTTAGAGTTAGGTGCCAAAGTCCAGACCTGAATCCAATCGAGAATCTGTGGAAAGAGCTGAAAACTGCTGTTCACAAACGCTCTCCATCCAACCTCACTGAGCTCGAGCTGTTTTGCAAGGAAGAATGGGCAAGAATTTCAGTCTCTCGATGTGCAAAACTGATAGAGACATACCCCAAGCGACTTGCAGCTGTAATGGCAGCAAAAGGTGGCTCTACAAAGTATTAACGCAAAGGGGGCCGAATAATTTTGCACGCCCCACTTTTCATTTTTTTATTAGTTAAAAAAGTTTCAAAAATCCAATAGATTTCGTTCCACTTCACAATTGTGTCCCACTTGTTGGTGATTCTTTACAAAAAATAAAAATGTTATATCTTTATGTTTGAAGCCTGAAATGTGGCAGAAGGTTGAAAAGTTCAAGGGGGCCGATTACTTTCGCAAGGCACTGTATATACTAAATATTCCATATATATGAACACAATAACACCATGTTTTACTCACTAATTTTTTATTTATTTTTATGTAATGTCTCATAGACAGTGTTTACATTGTAGTAGTGAAGCAAAGTTGGATTGTGTGTAAGAGGTTTAAGGAGCATTTGTTACCAAATCGGCAAATGCTTAAGGGGATTGAAAATCAAATCCCACTACGCTGCACCCTCTTCTTTTTAAATACACAAAAGACAGTTGACATCCTGTCCAATTTTTCCATTAAAGCAGAACTCCAGGATTTACAAAAATATAGGAGGTGTTAGAACCGTGAATGCATCATATCCTCTTCTTGATCTCCACACTGTAATCAGCCTACATTTCCCATGAATCCTTGGGATGGGAGTCAATGTGGGAAGTACAGGTAATTGTGAACTACCCACTACAACATAAATGACACCCCTCATTCAGCAGTCAGCAAGCCATACATAAAACGATAGGATAGGTCACAGCCCTATAAATACAAACCAGTGCAAAGTGTCAGGGACCACCCCCAGTGCCGAATGTCAGGGACCACCCCCAGTGCCGAATGTCAGGGACCACCCCCAGTGCCGAATGTCAGAGACCACCCCCAGTGCCGAATGTCAGAGACCACCCCCAGTGCCGAATGTCAGAGACCACCCCCAGTGCCGAATGTCAGAGACCACCCCCAGTGCCGAATGTCAGAGACCACCCCCAGTGCCGAATGTCAGAGACCACCCCCAGTGCCGAATGTCAGAGACCACCCCCAGTGCCGAATGTCAGAAACCACCCCCAGTGCCGAATGTCAGAAACCACCCTCAGTGCCGAATATCACTAATGAGCACTGATAGGGGCACTAATGGGTGCTGATAAGCAGCACAGATAGGCAACACTGACGGGCCTTTATTGTAATCAGGGCACTGATGATCAGTGCCCTGATTACATGTCTCAAAGTTCCCTGCGAGGAGATGCCGTTGATCAGCTCTCCTCGCCACACACTCTGTCAGTGTGAAACAATGAGAGCAGAGTACCAGCATTTCTGTGTTTACATGTGACCGGCTGTGATTGGACACAGCCAATCCCATGGTTAAACAGCCCCGGCCCTTTACAGAGATCAGGGTTGTGCCGTGCCCTAGCAACATGGTACGGCCATGATCACCGCACTGCGCAGCCATTGGGGTGTGCCGTCCACACCGAATGAGAGCCACAACATCTCAGTCATTTGACGGTGGCGGACGGCAAGCGGTTAAGGATGTGCAAACTTATGAAACCATATTTTAGTTTTTCATTTTTACTTGCCTCCACATAAAAGGTTAACTGAGTTGTACAGTTTATAGGTCACAATAAAGGTGGAAAAAGTTCTGAAATGATTTATTATTGTCTTTTTTTTTTACATCAGAGAAACTTGACATTTTATCAGGGGTGTGTAGACTTTTTTTTATATCAACTGTAGCTACAGCTTTAAACGAAAGCTAACATTTTTCTTTAACTTGCTCTCTGCCTTCTGGACATCCTAATTTTCTATAGCGTTAATTATCTTAAACAAGGAATGTCTTCTGCGTTGATTAATGAGCTAAATGATCTATGCAATATTCACTCCAGGTTAGTAAACCAAATTTCAGTGTTCCATTAATGAACGGTGTAATCATCTTTTTCAAATGTGGTACTCTTTAAGCTTCACTTAGCAAAGGGCCATCCACAAGCAAACATTTGATTTATGTGAAATATATGGAAAGAACTCTGCAGGGAAAAATGTGGATTTGCAATTCCAGAGGACAAAAGCTTAAAGTGTCTGTAACTTTACCAAAAGAAAAAAACTTGCTAACTGGTAGAAACTAAAGTACAGGTGCCTAAAGGTGTCTGCAAAAACCTAGGGTTTCATGTACACATAACCATCCTTTGGTCGCAGCCACAAAAAAAAAAACATGTAAAAAATGCAACGCAATTTTCCCAAGGTTTTGCGGTTTCCTGCAGCAGGTGGTAAAAACGTTCTTATCCTGAACGCGATTCTTTCGCATTTAGGAGAGGGAGGTTGAACCTCACCTAACCGCAACAGCTCCTGAACTTTGCTAAAAGCCTAGGTCTACATGGACACATAGGCTTTTATGGAGTAGAGTTTAGGAGCTTTGGCAAAAAAAAAAGCCAAATACTCCTAAACTTTAGTTTAGGAGCTGCTAGTGTACCTGAAGCCTAACAGCAGCTTTCAAAAGCAGCTGCTCCGCCTAAATGCCAATCCATGGGCACACTTTCCTGTTTAATCATTAGCCACTTAAGGGCCAGAAGGATTTACCCCCTTAATGACCAGGCCATTTTTTGCAATACGGCACTGTGTCCCTTTAACTGACAATTGTTCAGTCGTGCGACGCTGTACCCAAACAAAATTTACATCCTTTTTTTCCCACAAATAGAGCTTTCTTTTGGTGGTATTTGATCACCTCTGCATGTTTTATTTGTTGCACTATAAACAAAAACAAAAAAAAAAAAAGTTTTTAACTTTTAGCTATAATAAATATCCCAAAAAAATAGAAATAAAATGTCTTCATCAGTTTAGGCCAATATGTATTCTTCTACATATTTTTGATATAAAAAAAGAAGCATATATTGATTGATTTTGTCAAAAGTTACCGTATATACTCGAGTATAGGCCGACCCGAATATAAGCCGAGGCCCCCAATTTACCCCCAAAAAAACTGGCAAACTTATTGACTCGTGTATAAGCCGAGGGTGAGACATGCCTGTCCATCCCTGTGTGTGTGTCCGTCCATCCCTGTGTGTCCGTCCATCCCTGTGTGTCCGTCCATCCCTGTGTGTCCGTCCATCCCTGTGTGTCCGTCCATCCATCCCTGTGTGTGTGTGTGTCCATCCATCCATCCATCCCTGTGTGTGTGTGTCTCCATCCATCCATCCATCCATCCCTGTGTGTGTGTGTCTCCATCCATCCATCCATCCATCCCTGTGTGTGTGTGTCTCCATCCATCCATCCATCCATCCCTGTGTGTGTCTCCATCCGTGTGTGTGTGTGTGTGTGTGTGTGTGTGTGTGTGTGTGTGTGTGTGTCCAGCCTACCTTTGTCCCGAGCCTCCGTCCCGTGCCTTGCCTCCTTGCCTCCGTCCCGTGCCGTGCCTTGCCTCCTTGCATCCGTCCCGTGTCGTGCCTTGCCTTGCCCCCGTCCCGTCCCGTCCCGTGCCGTGCCGTCCCGTGCCCTCTTCGTCGGCGGCCATTGTAAAGTTCAAAAGCTGCGCCGCCGCCTTCGCCTGTGATAGGCGGAACACTGAATTTCCCAGCAGCCTGTGTTCCGCCTATCACAGACGTCGTATCATCCTCGTCCGTAGTACGAGGATGATACGATGTCCGTGATAGGCGGAACACAGGCTGCTGGGAAATTCAGTGTTCCGCCTATCACAGGCGAAGGCGGAGCCGGAGGCGCGGCTTTTGAATAGAATGGCCGCTGTCTGTCTGCTCGACACGCTGATCGAGCGGGCAGACAGCGATGACTCGAGTATAAGCCGAGGGGGGCACTTTCAGCCTCAAAAAAGAGGCTGAAAATCTCGGCTTATACTCGAGTATATACGGTATAGTGTCTCCAAAATAGGGAATATAGTTATGGCATTTTTATTATAATTTTTATTTTTATTTTTTTACTAGTAATCGCGGTGATCAGTGATTTTTAGCATGATCGTGACACTGCAGTGGACAGATTGGAAACTTTTGACACTATTTGGGACCAGTGGCATAAAGCTGGACGATTAATTGTCAAGAATCGTTATCGTGATTTTTTTTTTCTGTTGCAATCTTGACAAAGGGTTTCCCGACCTTTGGTATGCAGAGAATTTTCTCCGCTCTCTGCCTCAAAAGTCAAAGTCTGGGCAGTCTGCCAAGTTTTAAAACATTCCATCAGTGTAATGTTAAAGCGTGTCTCCGCCGGGAGTCCGCCGTTTTTTTGTTTTGTTTTTTAACCACTTAATAACCGCCCTATAGCCGAATGACGGCTTTAGGGCGGTTTCTTAACTGTGGGAGGCCGTCATATGACGTCCTCCCAGAATTCCGCTCTCGCGCGCCCCCTGGGGCGCGCACTCGAGAGCATCCGTGACCGCCGGCTCGTCGCGGCCGTTTACCACGTGATCGCTCCGTCAAATGACGGAGTGATCACTTGTAAACAAACCGGCGTCATGTTATGACGCCGGTTCCTCCCTCCCCCTCTCTGTACCGATCGGAACAGCGGAGGGGGAGGAGATCGGTGTCAGCAGCGATGTGGGCTGCATCTGCAGTGCCCACATCGCTGCTCACCGAAAATTAACCCCTCAATTCCCTGCAAAAACTCTGCAATACCCTGCCATTAGTCTGCCATAGTCTGCCATAGTCTGCCATTAGTCTGCCATAGTCTGCCATAGTCTGCCATAGTCTGCCATAGTCTGCCATAGTCTGCCATAGTCTGCCATAGTCTGCCATAGTCTGCCATAGTCTGCAACGCTCTGCAATAGTCTGCAACGCTCTGCAATACCCTGCAATAGTCTGCAACGCTCTGCAATACCCTGCAACGCTCTGCAATACCCTGCAACGCTCTGCAATACCCTGCAACGCTCTGCAACACTCTGCAACGCTCTGCAACACCCGCCAATACCCTGCAACACTCTGCAACGCCCGCCAATACCCTGCAACACTCTGCAACGCTCTGCAACACCCGCCAATACCCTGCAACACTCTGCAATGCTCTGCAACACCCACCAATACCCTGCAACACCCACCAATACCCTGCAACACTCTGCAATGCTCTGCAACACCCGCCAATACCGTGCAACACTCTGCAATGCTCTGCAACACCCTCCAATATCCCGCCATACTCTGCAACGCCATACTCTGCAACGCCATACTCTGCAACGCCATACTCTGCAACGCCATACTCTGCAACGCCATACTCTGCAACGCCATACTCTGCAACGCCATACTCTGCAACGCCATACTCTGCAACGCCATACTCTGCAACGCCATACTCTGCAACGCCATACTCTGCGATACCCAGCCATACTCTGCGATACCCAGCCATACTCTGATATACCCAGCCATACCCAGCCATAGTCGGTGATACCCTGCAATACCCAGCCATAGACACCCCCCCCCCCCCTCCCGCCGCCCTCCGGTGCTTCTACCGACTCGCCAATACTATCAAATCCAGAATCTTTATTTTTTTATTTTTTTTCAGGCTTCCCAGCTTAGAGGTGAGATGCGGGGTCTTATTGACCCCACATCTCACTGTAAAGAGGACCTGTCATGCCATATTCCTATTACAAGGGATGTTTACATTCCTTGTAATAGGAATAAAAGTGATCAAAAAATTTATTTTTGGGGAAAAAAATGTAAAACTAAAATAAATAAAGTAAAATGAACAATAATTTTTTTATTTTTTTTTTAAAGCGCCCCTGTCCCCATGTGCTCGCATGCAGAAGCGAACGCATACGTAAGTCCCGCCCACATATGAAAACGGTGTTCAAACCACACGTGAGGTATCGCTGCGTACGTTGGAGCGAGAGCAATAATTCTAGCCCTAGACCTCCTCTGTAACGCAAAACATATAACCAGTAAAAAAAAAAATTAAATCGTCGCCTATGGGGATTTTTAAGTAGCGACGTTTGGCGCCATTCCACGAGCCTGTGCAATTTTGAAGAGTGACATGTTAGGTATCGATTTACTCGGTGTAACTTAATCTTTCACATTATGCAAAAATGTGTTTTTTTTTAAGCACAAAACAGTTTTTTTTCCAAAAAAAAGCATTCGAAAAATTGCTGCGCAAATACCGTGCGAGATAAAAAGTTGCAACGACCACCATTGTATTCTCCAGGGTGTTTGCTAAAAAAACATATATAATGTTTTGGGATTCGATGTAATTTTCTAGCAAATAAATGATGATTTTTACATGTAGGAGAGAAATGTCAGAATTGTCCTGGGTGCTCCAGAACGCCTGATGGTGCTCCCTGCATGTTAGGCCTCTGTATGTGGCCACGCTGTGTAAAAGTCTCACACATGTGGTATCGCCGTACACGGGAGTAATAGCAGAATGTGTTTTGGGGTGTAATTTGTGGTATGCATATGCTGTGTGAGAAATAAACTGATAATATGACAATTTTGTGAAAAAAAAAAAAAAAAGTAAAAAAAATCTTGATTTTGCAAAGAATTGTGGGAAAAAATGACAACTTCAAAAAAACTCATCATGCCTCTTACTAAATACCTTGGAATGTCTTCTTTCCAAAAAGGGGTCATTTGGGGGGTATTTGTACTTTTCTGGCATGTTAGGTTCTCAAGAATTGAAATAGGCCGTCAGTACTTCAGGTGTGATCAATTTTCAGATATTGGCACCATAGCTTGTGGACTCTATAACTTTCACAAAGACCAAATAATATCCACCAATTTGTACTTATTTTTACCAAAGATATGTAGTGGTATAAATTTTGGCCAAAATTTATGAAGAAAAAATTACTAATCTGCTAAATTTTATAACAGAAATGAAGAAAAATTCATTTTTTTACAGAATTTTCTGTATTTTTTCTTTTATAGCACAAAAAATAAAAAACCCAGCGGTGATTAAATACCACCAAAAGAAAGCTCCATTTGTGTGAAAAAAAGGACAAAAATTTCATATAGGTCCAGTGTTGCATGACTGAGTAATTGTCATTCAAAATGTGAGAGCACCGAAAGCTGAAAATTGGTCTGGTTATTAAGGGTGTTTAAGTGCCCAGTGGTCAAGTGGTTAAAGCCAGCAGCTACAAATACTGCAGCTGCTGACTTTTAAAATAATAACACTTACCCGCCCAGCACGCCCGCGATGTCTGCACCCGAAGCCGATCTCTCGATCGTCTCTCGAGTGCTGCCGCCGCCATCTTGGGTATGGGAATCAGGAAGTGGAGCCTTTCGGCTTTATTTCCCGGTTTCCTACTGCGCATGAGCGAGTCGCGCTGCGCAATAAGGATGGTCCCCGCTGTCTCTGGGATCCGTGTTTCCCAGCAGGCAGCGGGGGACCTACGGAAAGGGGCGTAGATTCTGCGGAAAGGGGCGTATCTTCTGCAGAATCTACGCTGGAAGTGGATGCAGATACCTGTACTGTACAGGTACCTGCACCCCCCTCCCCCCTGAAAGGTGCCAATTGTGGCGTCGGAGGGGGGGAGGGTTCCAATGAGCGGAAGGTCCACTTTAGGGTGGACCTCCGCTTTAAGTATAAACATTGCATCAATTTGTCTTCTACATCAAAGGAATAGACTTCTGTATGTAAATTAGTAACTATTAACCACTTAAACACTAAACCTTTTTCTGACAGTTGTTGCTTTCAAGGTCAAATCATTTTTTTTGCTAGACATTACTTAGAACCCCCAAACATTATATATATATATATATATATATATATATATATATATATATATATATATATATATATATATATATATTTTTTTAGTAGAGACCCTAGAGAACAAAATGGTGGTTGTAGCAATATTTTATGTCACACTGTATTTGCGCAGCGGTCTTTCAAATTTAATTTTTATGAATTTAAAAAAAACTAACCAGTAAAGTAGTTAGCCCAAATTTTTTTGTATAATGTGAAAGATTTTACGCCGTAAGAATCGTGATCTTTTTATTCTAAGCCAAAAAAAAAAAATTATAATTTTGGCCAGAATTACGCAGCTCTACAGTGATATTTATACAGCGATCAGTGCTATAAAAATGCACCGATTACCTGTATCATCTTACACTTAGTTAACACAGCTAGAATGACCATACCAGCCAAGTGGAAATCACCCAACTCTCCAACCATTGCGGACTTGCTCAGGTGCATTAACAAGGTTGAGGAAATGGAAGACCTGGTCCATCAAGCAAACAGCACATCTTCCAAATTTAGTGAAACTTGGTCTTGTTGGTGATGCTTTAAAACTACTAACGAGTACTCCCAAATAATGATCCATTAAAGATCGGTCATACACTTTACCTAATCGGAGCAGGAAGAAGGCTCCCCCCAATCTATCTCCTCCCTTCCAGTAGGTAGCAAACAATCAAAACTATCTCACCTGAGAGACCCGAGCGTAAACTAGACCTCCTAGATACTCCTCACTCCGTATTGGTTGCTAGAGGTCCTGTGACCACTTACATAAGGTTGAAAGACAACTTTTGAGATTTCAGGCCGACTGTCATTGCTACCACCTCACACTGGATTGTACGCACATGACACACCCACATACAATGCACACATCCCCCTAGATGACACAAATTTACCGACCCAAACATTACAGTATAAATTCAAGACTCAAGTTAAATGTGATGCTCTTTAATCTTCGGTACACCTCATTTTACACACAAGGAAAAGAGGCAACATTGGGCCTACATACCTTTTTTATAACTTAATTTTCGCTTAATAAAGCTTGCCTGAAAGAAAAAAAACGGAGTTACGTACCGGTAACATCCTTTTCCGGGAGTCTTTCAGGACAGCCACCTTAGAGAGACACTGGCTCCTCCCTTCTTAGGAAGCACCGCCTTCATTTCCATGATTTAAGCCTCATCCTCCCTCCGTTCCTCAGTTCTTCCAGAGTACCTCCGGCCAACTGGGGAGACACAAGAACACGTCAAACAAACAAACTTTTAATCTTACCTGACGGTCTCATGTGATGAGTTCCCGACGTTCTCCAAAAACCTGGGTGGGAACCGGTGCTGTCCTGAAAGACTCCCGGAAAAGGATGCTACCGGTACGCAACTCCGTTTTTCCCAAGTTCGTCTTTCAGGACAGCCACCTTAGAGAGGATAATTATGGAAAAGAAGATGGCCACCTTCGCGTTTTCCCTCGAGGCAAAGAGGTCTATCGAAGGAATCCCCCACCTCTGGGTGATCATTTCGAAAACTTCCTGCTTGAGAACCCAGTTGCCTTCTCTCAGCGTTTTCCTGCTGAGGAAATCTGCCACCTGATTCTGCTCTCCTTTCAAGTGGATCGCTGAAAGGGACAGGACATTTGCTTCGGCCCACCTGAGGATGGCTTTTGCTAGGGCCCATAAGGTTTTGCTCCTGGTGCCCCCTTGTCTGTTGATGTAGGCTACCACCGAGGAGTTGTCCGACCTTACTTTTACATGATGCCCCCGGAGTTCTCTCTGAAAGGTCCTGAGAGCCAGATCCACTGCCCTCAGCTCCCTCCAATTCGAGGATCTCTTTGACTCCCTCCTCTCCCAGGTACCTTGTATCAAACGGGAGTCTAGGTGTGCACCCCAACCTGAGCTGCTCGCATCGGTTGTGACCACCCTGGATATTGGTAGAATCCACTCTAGGCCTTGGGACAAATTTGCTCCCTTTCTCCACCACCAGAGGGACCTCTTTACCCGATTTGGAACCGAAACCAAAGAATCCAGAGACCCCTGGCTGTGGTCCCAAACCTTCAGAATAAATAATTGCAGGGGACGGAAATGTAAACCCGCCCACTGAACCGCTGGGAGTGCGGACGTCAGCAAGCCCAATGCCGACATGACCATCCTTACTGAGATCTGGTGGCTGCCCTGAAGAAACAACAGTGCCTTGTCTACCTTTTGAATTTTCTCTAAAGGGAGGAAGACTTTTTGTTCTGTTGAGTCCAACACATACCCCAGGAAGGTGACCCTCTGGGAAGGATTTAAGTTGGATTTCTCCAGGTTCAGAAGCCAACCCAGGCTTACTAACAGGTCTCTTGCGATCTGTAAATCTCGAGTCAGCTGCGTTGGAGAAGGGGCAAACAGGAGAAGATCGTCGAGATACGCAATCACCGAGATTCCCCTGAGACGCAGAAATGCCAGAACTTCTGCCATCACTTTGGTGAAGATTCGGGGGGGGGAAGAGGATAGCCCGAAGGGAAGTGCTTTGAACTGCAAGTGTAGCACCCCTACTGAGGTTCTCACTGCCAGCCTGAGAAACCGCTGGTGGGTCTCTGCGATAGGAATATGCAGGTATGCATCTTTTAAATCTATCGATGCCATGAAACAGTTTGGTGGAAGAAGTGCTTTCACCGAGTAAACTGAATCCATCCGAAACCTTCTGTAGGTGACTGAGACATTCAGAGGCTTCAGGTTCAGGATGAGCCTGAACTTTCCCGAAGGCTTGCGGACCACAAAAACGTGAGAATAGAAGCCCCTGCCTGTCTCTCCTACTGGGACCCGTACTACCACTTCTTGTTCCTCTAACTCCTGAAGAGGAAAGAAGAGCAGATGATTTTTCTGTGCATTTTGGCAGCTCGGTGACAAGGAGTCTCAGAGGGGGGAGTTCTGAAAACTCCAAACGGTAACCTCTTCTGATGATCCCCAACACAAACTGATTGGAGGTGATCATCTCCCACTGTGGGAGAAAGGTCCCCAACCTTCCCCCCACTGTGACCCCGTCACTGGGACTTTTTGGGCTGTTCATGAGGGTGAAAAATTGCTCCCCCGGGCCCCTTGCCCTTGAGCCCCCAACTTTTCTTCTACCGAACAGTTCTAGGGGCTTCAAATCTTTTCTGGGGACGAGTCTTTCTTTTTGACTGCTCCCCTAATTTCCTCTTAACTGGAAAGGCCTTTTTCTTGTCGGCTGTGCGATCTAACACTGCTTCAAGACCTGGCCCAAACAGCAAGTCTCCTGTAAAGGGAATCCCACAGAGCTTTGCTTTGGACGCATTGTCTCCCTGCCAGGTCTTCAGCCATAGGGCCCTCCTGGCTGAGTTGGTCAGAGCCGAGGACCTTGCAGACATTCTCACGGACTCAGCCGAAGCGTCCGCAATGTATGCTATCCCCTTAAGTAGCATGGAAAAGGAGGATAGAACAGTCTCCTTTGCCGTCCCTGCTTCAATGTGCGCATTAATCTGGGTAAGCCAATACTCCATATTACGAGCCACCACTGTGGCTGCCATGGCTGGCTTAAGATGTCCCTGTGATGAATCTCAGGCCTTCTTTAGGAGTGAATCCATCCTTCGATCCATAGGGTTTGAAAGTACCCCCATTTCCTCAAAGGCCAGATCAGTGTGTCTGGACACCTGGGAAAAAGCAGCATCTAATCTAGGAGATTTATTCCAGACCAGAGTCTCCTCTTCCGAAAAAGGAAACCTTTGTTTTAATGCCCCAGAAAAGAAAGGTTTCCTTTCGGGATCCTGCCATTCCTTCCTGATGGCATCGATCAAAACGTCATGCACCGGGAACACCCGCTTTTTCTGTTCCCCCATGCCTTTGTACATCTGATCATGGAGTGACAATGTCTTTGTTTCCTTTTGTATGCCTAAAGTGGTATGAATAGCTCCTAAGAGCTCGTCCACTTCCTCCAGGGAAAGCTTATACCGTGAAGTTCTATTGGATTCCCCATCCAACCCCTCATCATCAGATTCCCCTTGGAAGTCTGAGGCGACACTGTCAACTTCTTCCTCAGCTTCCTCTCTGGAGCCCCCTGGATTCTCTCCACCTGCGGGAGGAACATCCATTGGGCTAGATGGTACACTCTGCTGCGCTGGTGTAGGAGTGCTCTGGGGCTGAGGCCACTGGAAACTGGAGAAAAATGTTTTGAAGGACTGGAAAGTACTAGAGAGTTCCTTCACAGAAGCCTCCAGATCTGCACCCTGTTCTGCTGCCTGCTCCCTAAGCAACCCCTCAATACACTCTTTACAAAGTGCCTTGGACCAGGAATCCCCCATAGAGGCTCTACATGAAGGACACTTCTTCCTAGAACCATGGGGGGACTTGCTCGTGGCTTTCTGAAAAAAACTGAAATAAGAGAGAGAGCAGCATAAGATTTAAAAGGAAAAAGAAACACCAGCGCTACATAGAGGACCACCGGGAGTGCTCCCCCCCAGGATCAACCATCACCAGGATCCCAGACGCACTACCCTTCCCTCCGACCACCAAGGAGGAAAACACCAGTGGAGCTACTGGTTATAAAGTAAGGGAACACCTCCCCAGGGTTTCCCTTACCTTTGAGTGGCTGGTGCTGTTGTCTCCAGGAGCTCTTGGAGCCTCTGCTTCAGACATTCTCCTGTTGAGGAAGAGTGGTACGAACGTGCCTCCTACAGCTGCCTGTACAACTTTAGAAAGAGAGGCTGCACCAGCCGAACGCTTGGTCCCCTTTCACGTGCCGCGTCTGGAACCGGAAGACGCGGATCCAACGAAGAGGTCCGCCCCCACCGGAACTGACGTCGCCCGTCATCCGGTCCGGCCTCCAGCTCCAAGCCGACTGTAAACACAGGGGGACCTTGGACGTCTTGTTGCAGCGCCCCACTGGGCGAAACGAAGGGATGGACCTCCCCCAAACTTTTCTGCTTTCCCCAAGGGAAGTTTAGAGTGCGTGTAAAAAAGGTCAGTACAAGAGTTCGGCTCCCCAGCCGACCGGAATGCCTATCCCGTTGAAGCACCCTCCTGGGTGAACGAACGGATGATCCTCTAAAACTTCCTGCTTTCCCCAAGCGAAGTTTAGAGTGTATGGTCAGTACGAAAATTCAGCTCCCTAGCTGACTGGACTGCCGAAAGTAGACCGATAGACGATCGGACTGCCGAGTGGGGCCGGAGCTCCGCTCGGATAGCTTCAGTCTCGCCAACTGATTTAGCTAAGGTTCCTTAGCGGTGTCTCCCCACCGGAGGAAACACCATAACTGAGGAACGGAGGGAGGATGAGGCTTAAATCATGGAAATGAAGGCGGTGTTTCCTAAGAAGGGAGGAGCCAGTGTCTCTCTAAGGTGGCTGTCCTGAAAGACGAACTTGGGGAAAAATGTAATATATATATTTATTTATTTTTTAAATTGTAGGGAAAGACTCAAAAAGGTAATTGCAAAAGTAGTTGGGTGTTCCCAAAGTGCTGCTATTGGGATTTTATGTGATAGACCTACACAAAGTGGCACATAATTGTGAAGTGGAAGGAAAATGATAAATGGTTTTCAAACTTTTTTACAAA
This sequence comes from Lithobates pipiens, assembly GCF_037356315.1. Taxonomy (NCBI): domain Eukaryota; kingdom Metazoa; phylum Chordata; class Amphibia; order Anura; family Ranidae; genus Lithobates; species Lithobates pipiens. The sequence continues at coordinate 144,982,645 of NW_027507903.1, forward strand.
TAAATACAGTGGGGCAAAAAAGTATTTCGTTAGCCACCAATTGTGAAAGTTCTCTCACTTAAAAAGATGAGAGAGGCCTGTAATTGTCATCATAGGTATACCTCAACTATGAGAGACTAAATGTGGAAAAAAATACAGTCAATCACATTGTCTGATTTTTAAAAGAATTTATTTGCAAATTATGGTGGAAAATAAGCATTTTGTCAATATCAAAATGTCATCTCAATACTTTGTTATATATCCTTTGTTGGCAATGACAGAGGTCAAACCTTTTCTGCAAGTCTTCACAAGGTTGTCACACACTGTTGCTGGTATGTTGGCCCATTCCTCCATGCAGATCTCCTCAGTGATGTTTTGGGGCTGTCGCTGGGCAACACGGACTTTCAACTCCCTCCAAAGGTTTTCTATGGGGTTGAGATCTGGAGACTGGCTAGGCCACTCCAGGACCTTCAAATGTTTCTTACGAATCCACTCCTTCATTAACCGGGCGTGTGTTTGGGAACATTGTCATGCTGAAAGACCCAGCCACGTTTCATCCTCAATGCCCTTGCTGATGGGAGGAGGTTTCCACTCAAAATCTCACGATCCATGGCCTCATTCATTCTTTCATGTACACGGATAAGATGTCCCGTTCCCTTTGCAGAAAGAGCCCCAAAGCATGATGTTGCCACCCCCCATGCTTCACAGTAGGTATGGTGTTCTTTGGTTGCAGCTCAGCATTCTCACCTCCAAACACGACAAGTTGTGTTTCTACCAAACAGTTCTACTTGGGTTTCATCTGACCATATAACATTCTCCCTATCCTCTTCTGGATCATCCAAATGCTCTCTAGCAGGGGGACACATCTGGCACTGCAGGATCTAAGTCCCTGGTGGCGTAGTGCATTACTGATGGTAGCCTTTGTTACGTTGGTCCCAGCTCTCTGCAGGTCATTCACTAGGTCTACCTGTGTGGTTCTGGGATTTTTGCTCACCGTTCTTGTGATCATTTTGACCCCACGGGGTGAGATCTTGCGTGGAGCCCCAGATCGAGGGAGATTATCAGTGGTCTTGTATGTCTTCCATTTTCTAATTATTGCTCCCACAGTTGATTTCTTCACACCAAGCTGCTTGCCTGTTTCAGATTGAGTCTTCCCAGCCTGGTGCAGGGAAGACAGCAGTTTCTGGTGTCCTTCAACAGCCCTTTGGTCTTCACCATAATGGAGTTTGGAGTGTGAATGTTTGAGGTTGTGGACAGGTGCCTTTTATACTGATAAGTACAAACAGGTGCCATTAATACAGGTAATGGGTGGAGGACAGAGGAGCCTCTTAAAGAAGATACAGGTCTGTGAGAGCCAGAAATCATGCTTGTTTGTAAGTGACCAAATACTTATTTTACACCATAATTTGCAAATAAATTCCTTCAAAAATCAGACAATGTGATTGTCTGAATTTGTTTCCACATTTTGTCTCTCATAGATGAGGTATGCATATGATGGCAATTACAGGCCTCTCTCATCTTTTTAAGTGGGAGAACTTGCACAATTGGTGGCTGACTAAATACTTTTTTGCCCCACTGTACAATTGCCTTGTGTGGCGTGCATTTGTATTCAGTCCCCCGAGTCAATACTCTGTAGAACTACCTTTGGCTGCAATTAAAGCTACAAGTCTTTTTGGGGATGTCTCTACTAGCTTTGCACATATAGAGAGTGACATTTTTGCCTAATTTTCTTTACAAAACAGCTCAAGCTCTGTCAGATTGGATGGAGAGAATCTGAACAGTAATTTTCAGGTCTTGCCACAGATTCTAAATTGGATTTAGGTCTGGACTTTGACTGGGTCATTCTAATACATGAATATGCTTTGATCTAAACCATTCCATTGTAGCTCTGGCTGTATGTTTAGGTCATTGTCCTGCTGGAAGGTGAAGCTCTGCTCCAGTCATACGTCTTTTGCAGATTCTAACAGGTTTTCTTTATTTGGCTCCACCCATCTTCCCATGAACTCTGATCAGCTACCCTTTCCCTGCTGAAGTAAAGCATTCCCACAACATGATGCTGCAACCACAATGTTTCATGGTGGGAATGGTGTGTTCAGGGTGATTTGCAGTCTTAGTTTTCCGCCACACATAGCATTTTGCTTTGAGGCCAAAAAGTTCCATTTTGGTCTCATCTGACCAGAGTACTTTCCACCGCGTTTGCCGTGTTCCCCCACATGGCTTCTCGCAAACTACAAATGGGACTTCTTATGGATTTCTTTCAACAATGGCTTTCTTCTTGCCGCTCTTCCATAAAGGCCAGATTTGTGGAGTACACAACAAAAAATTGTCATGTGAACAGATTGTCCCACCTGAGCTGTGGATCCCTGCAGCTCTTCCAAAATTACCATGGGCCTTTTGGCTGCTTCTCTGATCAATGCTCTCCTTGCCTGGCCTGTCAGTTTAGGTGGACGGCCATGTCTTGCTATGTTTTCAGATGTGCAATACTCTTTCCATTTTCGGATGATGGCTTAAACAGTGCTCCGTAAGAGGTTTAAAGCTTGAGATTTTTTTTGATAACCTAACCCTTCTTTAAATTTTTCCACAACTGTATCCCTGACCTGTCTGGTGTGCTCCATGGCCTTTGTGGTGCGATTTGTTCACTACGGTTCTATAACAAACCTCTGGGGGCTTCACAGAACAGCTGTATTTATAATGAGAGTAAATTATACACAGGTGGACTCTATTTACTAATTAGGTGACTTCTGAAGGCAATTGGTTCCACTATATTTTAGGGTGTCAGAATAAAGGGAGCTGAATACAAATGCACGCCACACTTTTCACATATTTGTAAAAAAAAAAAAAAATTGAAAACCATTTATTATTTTCCTTCCACTTGACAATTATGTGCCACTTTTTGCTGGTCTATCACATAAAATCCCAATAAAATCCATTTCCGTTTTTTGGTTGTAGTGACAAAATATGGAAAAACGTCAAGGGGTACAAATACTTTTTCAAGGCACTGTATATATAGTCATATTGTTGTGCATGGCTAACTATAGTCAGTAGAGAAAAAAAAAACTGTAAAACAAAAACACATAATAGATTATTGCAGTCAATAACTAAATAAAGAAAAGTAATTTTAAAAGTTTATGGAACTATAAATTGGCAATTAGGAAAGATTTGGATTTTGTTTTCCCAAAATGTAATTGCCACCATGCAGATGTGATCAATTTTCAATTGCGTTTCGAACAATCTCTTGCACACAATCAAACGTAGTTGCATGGTTTCTTTGAATGATCAAGCTTCTAAGCTAAACACAGACTGAAAGATCAAAGAAACATTGTCACACCTAATCACCTGAATCTCAATAAAACCTAAGAATAATGAAGTTGCTGTGCTTAGCGGAAACAATGTTTTTGCAACCTAATTATACCATTCAAATTAATAACTTAGTGGCCAATTAGATGTGTACATGTATGGGCTCCAGTAGTGCTTGAGTTTCAAATCTGCACCATGTAACATTCAAAGAAGTGAAAGAAGTTGGATCCATGAGACTTGGGCCCTTTTCACATTGGGGTGGGAGCAGCATCGGCGGTAAAACTGTGCTATTTTTAACGCCGCTTTATCATCGTTTTAGCGGCGGTATTTGGCCGCTAGCGGGGGTTTTACCCCCACTAGCGGCCGTGAAAGGGTTAAAACTACCGCAAAGCGCTGCTGCAGCAGTGCTTTGCCAGCGGTATAGCCACGCTGCTCCTTCACCACTCCAAAGATGCTGATACCGTCCTGCTAGCACACAGCTCCAGATTAGAGAGACAGCAGCGGCTGTTTCAAGTCGGTTTGCAGGCGCTATTTTTAGTGCAATAGCACCTGCAAAATTACCCAGTGTGAAAGGGGTCTGTGACTGATCTTGAATACCCCTGCTGAGCATCTCCGCCAGACCTGTGTCTCCTGTCCTCCAAAACTGACCCACAGCCTGCAGACTCGACATAACCAGCCCTTAACCACTCAATCATGAGACAAGCCACACAAGTTTTGAGAATTAAACACCCAGAGCATAAACTGTTTATTAACCACTTGCAGACCAGACCACTTTTTGCGATTCGGCACTGCGTCGCTTTAACTGACAATTGCGCGGTCGTGCGACGTGGCTCCCAAACAAAATTGACGTCCTTTTTTTCCCACAAATAGAGCTTTCTTTTGGTGGTATTTGATCACCCCTGCGGTTTTTATTTTTTGCGCTATAAACAAAAATAGAGCGACAATTTTGAAAAAAACGCATTATTTTTTACTTTTTGTTATAATAAATATCCCCCAAAAATATATAAAATATTTTTTTCCCCTCAGTTTAGGCCGATACGTATTCTTCTACATATTTTTGGTAAAAAAAAAAAATCGCAATAGCCGATTATTGATTGGTTTGCGCAAAAGTTATAGCGTTTACAAAATAGGGATAGTTTTATAGCATTTTTATTAATAATTTTTTATTATTTTTTTTTTTACTAGTAATGGCGGCGATCTGAGATTTTTATTGTGACTGCGACATTGTGGGGGACCCATTGGACATTTTTGACACATTTTTGGGACCATTGTCATTTATACAGTAATCACTGCTATATAAATGCAGTGATTCCTGTGTAAATGACACTGGCAGTGAAAGGGTTAACCAGTGGGTGGCAGTGTAGGGGTTAAGTGTTCCTAGGGGTGTGTTACTAACTGTGGGGGGGTTGGGCTTTCATTTAGTGTACACTGATCTCTGCTCCAATCACATGGAGCAGAGATCAGCGTCACTAGTTGCTAGGCAGAATGGAGAAATGTTGTTTTTACAGCATTTCCTCCATTCGGCCGCTCCGTGAGACGATCGCGGGGATGCCCGCGGCGATCGAGTCTGCGGGTCCCGCGACCGGACTCATGGGGGTCCTTACCGGCGCGGGAGTTGCGCCACCGGCGGCGCGCTACCGATGGCAGAGCGGCATCGAATATTGGACGTACCTGTATGCCAATATGCCTGCCCGTGCCATTCTGTCGACGTACATCGTCGTGCGCTGGTCGGGAAGTGGTTAAGTATCAAACATACACTTTTAAATACAGTTAGGGACACTCCCCTTAGCCTTGTCATAGAGGGGGTAGGAGACAAGGAAGAACCAATGGAAACTCCAAACTTGTATATTCAATCAACTACAGTTGAAACACATGAAGATATTATGACAAGCAGGCAGCCCCTCCTTACACATCCCCTGCTGAGAACTCCAGACCTTTGTCTATGTGCCATGACCCAACACAATTAAACACAGCACCGGGGGTGGGGGGCGGGAAGGGATGTAGCATTACATTAAATTACATTATCTCAGTGCCATTTTATCCCAAAGTCTCATAGCCCCATGCTTTGGGAATACCGCCATCTTGTATATGTCTTTATCAGCTAAAAGTACATGGTTTGTGGAATAAAAGTATATATTTAGCCCAGCCGGACCAATAGGTTTAGGTAGCCAGGAACGACTCCACAAGCACAGCCACAGATACCGCATTCACCCGGTTCCCATGAACTGGCAACTCTAGACACAAATGTCTGGAGGTGACATCTTCTCCAGGTGGTGGGAGAAAACATCAGCTCACTGAAGAACTGAAGAACTTTCAAGCTTGAATTAATAATTTAAATAAAGCTAAAAAACATAAAATGAAAATGCCTTGTGTGATGATTAGACTTAAAAGTTGCTTAGGTCAGTCAAACGTAAATGTTAACTTAACCTTCAGCGGAGACTTTTTCCTTAAATGTACGTTAAAGGCTCACTTTTTTTTTTTTTAAACAAACATATTATACTTAGCCCAGATCCTCCTCTTCTCAAGTTCCTCACCACCACTCCTGCCCCCTCCCACTTGTGAATGCTCGCTCTCGAGCAACCTCCGTGTCCATGAGACACACAGAGCGTGGCTCAGACCCACTCCCTCTTTACTGTGTTCTCAGTCAGTGAGAATGGAGAAATCCGAAAGAGCTGCTGCTCTTGCGCACATCGCTGAATCAAGATGGAGCTTGGGTAAGTATTGATACCCGCACCCCCCCCTCCCCCCCAAAAAATGTTCCAAAAGTAGAAGAGGAGGGGAAGGGCATAAAGTGGAACTTTACCTTTCTGGTGAAGTTATGTTTTAAGTTAAATAAAGAATCAAGTAACATTATTTACAAGCGCATGTTCTGATTTCTTTTCTGAAAGATCTAGTCTGGATCTTTATCAGAAGAGCTTGCCAGGTTGTACTTAAAATAAAAACACAAACTCAGCCTGTCCAGGGCCATCACAGCCTTTATTTCCTTTATACCAATTTTTACCCAATTTGAAACATGTGGCAAACTCTAGGATGGGCGTATGGCCACTAGGAATAATGACATGGTGTATCCCTAGTAAAAATGTACCTTCCTTTGGTCTTAGGTATGCAAATATTTATAAGTAAATTAAAGTAGATACTGGAAAACATATGGGACTAGGGCCTTTTTTTTTTTTTTTTTTTAAATACTATTTTTAAAGGTGCACTTAGCAATTCAGCACTAACAATTCCCTCTTTTCTAACACAGAAAAATATTTCAGTAAGTACGCAAAAATATAGTTGCGCTAACATATTGCATGGTACCACTATAAAAGATAAAATGTTTAGCAAACTAGACATACATGTAATATAAAATTGAGTACAAGACTCTGTTCATTTTTTTAAGTTTCTGAACACAATTATTAGTAGTTTGTATGCTGCTTCTCGAGAGCTGATTATCACACCTTTCACTTTCAGTCTTACAATTTATGATACACTAATCATGTTAGCAGTACTTATTAGTGCAGCGGGTTGTTAATTGCTTAATTGATACATCATTTCAAATAGATAACCATATTAAAAAAATGTTTCCCTCTGCAGTTTTTTGGGAGAAAACACTACAAAGTGCTTTGTGCACCTGCTGCATTTTCTTGCCAGTTGGAATCTGCCCAGATATTTAAATTTATACCTTGGAAACTGTTTCACAGAACTCAATTATGTTGATGTTTATCTAATAATGTTTTGTATAAAAAATTTCACTTCTAAAACCACATAAAAAACACTGACATATTCAGAGTGTAGACAAGATATAATGCTGTTTTAGGTCATCTACTATACAAACGGTGCAACTGAAGATTATTTAATCAAAGAATAGATGCTACATTTATTTTTCTCCAAATTATATTTGTTACTAAACACTGTTAAAAATGAATGTAAAGTGTATGAATTTATTTTATTATGCTCAGGACTAAAATATGAATAAAACATAGCACTTATGCCTAGCAGCACTAGGGTCATTTGTTCAAATCCGAACCATGGTACTACTGTCCTAATAGGTTTGCCTAGTCTCCCTGTGCAGGTTTCCACTGGGTACTCCGGTTATCTCCCACACTCCAAAGACATGCTGCTAGGTTAACTGCCTACTCCCTAGTATGTGTATTCATAAATATGAGGGACCTTAGAATGTAAGATCCTTGAGGAAAGGGACCAATGTGAGTGCCAATATACATGTAGAGCACTGCATAATTTGACAGCGCTATAAAAGTACCTGTAACACATAAAATAAATATAACAGTCCCATTTAGTACTTGCAGCCAGCAGGTGGAGCATTAAAGCAGTTCTTCACCCTAAAGGGGAAGTTCCGCTATTCTGATCCCTCCCCCCCTCCGGTGCCACAATCCAGGTAACTGCACCCACTTCCGGCCAGACCACCGCAAACTGAGGTCCACATTTAGTCTATCATCTTTTATGTCAAACAGAATATCATTCTTAGTTCAAAAGTTTTCCTTTCCCAAGTAGTTTAGAAATTTAAAGTGTTACTAAACCCAGGGCCCTGCATTCATTGATCTCACTTTCTCATTAGCAGTTAGAGCAGTTTGTGACTTGTATCAGTGTCTGGTTAAAGTGTGTAGGAGAAGATTGCATTTTCCCCTGATAATTCTATGAGGATGCAGGACCCCTTACCCTCTGTCTGGGCAGCGCTGATTTGCCCTGTGCTGATCACATGCCTCCTCAAAGAAAAACTACTCTCTAGCACTACACACCAAACTGAGAATATGCAGCTTTCCCCTAACTCTGTACTATCAGGAAATATATTGGTGATGGAGACAATGGAAAAAGGGGAGGATCAGAAAGGAAAGGATCAAACAGCCTTTTTACACAATGGAGTGGATTAGCCCCTTAGGTTCCACAGCGAGTATAACAAGCATGTTTTACTGCATATACAGATTGATTGTACTATTGTGGGTTTAGAAAGAAGTTTCCTGCTGATGAATTTCTGTCTGAGTTTGGGTGGTTGTCTGAAAGCCAACAGTGGGGGTTGTTAAAATATTTCTTTCAGGGTTTCCATCCTCTGTTTTGATAGGTTGCAAACCTTTGATTATCTTTCTTATTCCTTCTAGTTCTGGATTGTATGTGGTAACCAGGAGGTACACAGTTACTTTTGTTTCTCTTTGTATTGCAGGAGATTTTCTCTGGATTTGTTTGGGGCATGTTTATGCTTGTATTGCTGGTTTTGTCCTTTTAACCTTTCTTATGGAAGGAGTCAGCTAGTATTCTGAGATGTTTTGGTCTTCTGGGTCGGAGCATATTAAATGCTATCCTTATGGCCTGTTTGATTGCCTGTTTGGAGTGTTGGGGGTGGAAGTGTTTCCTGTATACTGTATACTGAGGTGTGCCACTTGTTACACCACCCCCCCAATGTTTACTGTGGTGTTGAGGAAATTTGCATGTGTGCTTCATTAGTCCACTTTTCGCTTGATCGTATTTATCAATACACATACATTTTTTTAGATTTTCCTCACCTTCTGTCCGAATGATGAAAAGAACATCATAGTGATTAATATAGAGTATTTATATGGATTTTGAGGTATGCTGTTAAGAAGATTGCCCTCCAGGTCAGAGATAAATAACTTAGCATATTGGCATGCCATTTTAATTCCCATAGCAGTACCCATACACTAAAAATAGAGGACATTATTGAACATGAAGTAGTATGCAAGAATAGATTCAATGAACTGTGTAACATCCTCAGGTTTCTGTATTTTATGTTTTTTTGTTAACTTTTTTTGTCAGAGTATAGATTTATGTTTGTCTCAAGTATGTTTGAATCCACTTACTGTTGACTCACTAGCTCTGCTCGAAGTCTGTTCGAAGCATTAACCACCCTTTCGGTAAACAAATACTTTCTAAGATTAGTTTTAAACTTTCCTTCTGCTAGTCAGAGATCATGTCCCCATGTTTTTGATCCTGGCTACATATTAAAAAGAATGCCCTCCTGAACCTTATTCACTCCTTGATGTAGCTAAAAGTTTCAATTTTATCTCCCCTTTCCTCCAGTCTTTCCTGAATTGTTTTATCCCACAGACCCTTCACTTTTTGTAAGTTAGGTCTCCACCATTGGACAGAGTAGTCTAAATTAGGTCTAACTAAAGATCTTTCTTTTGCTGCTCCTATAATAATACATCCTAGAATTCTATTGTTCATTTTGCAACCATCTGAAATAAGTACTCCCAAGTGTAGTGCTGGCCAACACTGTACCCCCAATAGTGTACAGTGATTATTTTTCCCCTAGATGCATTATTTTACATTTAGACACATTTAACTGTAGTCTCCACTGGTTTGACTTATCTTACAGCAATGCCAAATCCTGTTCTATGTTGCAGACACCTCCAAGGATAATAACCTTATTGCATAACCTGTGTGTCATCCAGCAAGAAAAGTGTACATATATACGTAAATAAATTTTAAATAGATTTGTAGTCATTTTTAGCAATATTCTGACTCCTTCTATAAAATGTTCAAGAAGCTAGGTCTGGTGGTCATTGAGGCTTAGCATCAGAGGCCTGAGTGGACAACACTGGATAAACACAATTCTATATAATATGGTAATAAACCACCCTTTCCTTTTTCTGTAGGGGTCTCCTGAGGTTCTGTTTCTGGACCCCCTTCTATTCTCAATCTATACCTCCTCCCTTGGTCACTTGGTATCCTTCCACGGTTTCCAATAGCATCTCTAGGCGGATGACACCCAAATCTACCCATCTACTCCTCACCTCACTCCATCTCCTCTCGCATTACTGACATAGCAGCATGGATGTCGTACCACTTCCTTAAACAAAATCTCTCTAAAACTGAGCTGATAATATTCCCCCTTGCCCAAGCCCACCTCCATGACTTTTCTATCACGGTCAATAACGCAGCCATTTATACCTCCCATCACGCCAGGGTACTAGGTGTAATCCTAGACTCTGACCTGTCCTTCCAGCCCCAAATCCAATAATTATCAAAAGCTTGTAGACTTCACCTCCATAACATCTCTAAAATTTTCCCCTTTTTAACTAATGAAACCACCAAGCTACTCATTCACTCCCTTGTTATCTCTCCCCTTGACTATTGCAACTCTCTTCTCAAAGGCAATCCCCACTTGAGTCCATAATGAATAATGCTGCCAGACTCATCTATCTTACCAACCGCTCAGTTTCTGACACCCCTTCTGGCCTACAATGGCTTCCGATCGCCCAGTGCATTACATTCAAAATACTAACAAAACCATACAAAGCCATTCACAACTCTGCCCCGAGCCACATCACCGATCTAGTCTCCAAATATCACCCAAACTGCCTCTCTGCTCCTCTCAAGACCGCCCTGCTTTTAAGCTCCCTTGTCTCCTCCCCCATGCTTGTCTCCAGGACTTCTCCAGAGCCTCTCCCATCATCTGAAACTCTCTACCTTAATCTGTCCGGCTATCTCCTACTCTGGCTGCCTTTAGGTGATCCCTGAAAACGCATTACTTCATGGAAGCCTATCATGCCTCCAACTAATCTTATTGCATCCATCAGCTCATCCCCCACAGTTACAAACTTCTGTACCACTTGCCCCATCCTATTAGATTGTAAGCTATTATGAGCAGGGCCCTCTTAACCCTTTTGTATTTTATTGTATTTTAACTGTACTGTCTCCCTTCACCTGTTGACGCTATATAAATCCTGTATAATATTATTATGATTAGCAAAGCCCTAAAAAAAAAAAATCTTGAATAACTGTGCTTTGAAACTTATCATGTAAAGTAAACCTTTCAAAAATAGAAACACAAGGACTGCCATTTTGACTTCCATCTGAAAATGGTAATTGCCTGAGCCCAGAAGTGTTTATCTGCATTCTTGTTCCTGGTCACGTAAATATTGAAGCCAAAGGATCAACATTAAAGTCACATATCTAGCATTTTTCAAAGGAGTAGTCAGAAATAGCAGCTTCCATGTTCCTCACAAAATAGGATTTCTACAACGCAACCATAATATAACGAATCAGCTCCTTAAACAACTTACTCATATATAACCAGTGAAGAAAACGCTTACCCATCGGGTGCTACCATCTTGTTATTATCCATGCATACATCAGCATCCAGGGGGAGTGGTTTAAGATATACAAGATTATGATTTAAATAAAAAGGCACATGTTTATGTTTACATGCTTGAGGAATAAAAACAGGTCTGTAAATGTACCTGGCACTGCTGTTCACCTTCTGCACATGCTATTTGCCAGGCCCTGTCCGATTTACAATCTTTTGAGTCAATTATGCAGAAAAACATGCATATTAAAAAGTAGCCAGTGTTGATTTTTATTAAAGATATAGAAAAGTAATACCAAAAAAGTCATAACGGCATACTTACAAAGGTCTTAGCTTTTAGTCTTTCCTCCTCAGTAGCAGCTTTCTCACGCAAGACTGCTCTGGTCAGTTGTTCAGTTGAAGCAGTTCTTTCCCGTTCCAGGACTTTCCCAATTTCCTCTTGCATCAGTATCCCATGTTCTAATCTATAAAAAAAAAGGAAAATATTAAATAGCAACTTAAGAAACTAAAACTGTCCTCTTTAAACCACTGAACATTAAGAATATACTATCCCACATTTCATTTTCGTAATATGTGTCTTTTGTACCATGTACTTGTTTACATGTTAAACAGTATCCCGTTCTTCTTGTATTGCTTCCTTTGTGTAAAATGCCCAGTGACCTTGCCAGTCTCCATAATTTTCCATTTCAAACTTTCACTAGGAAGATCAGTGTGCTGATGTTTCTCCACCCCCACAAGCCTCTTATGCAGCTGAAAACAGAGATAATGTGATCACTTATAAGAAAAAAAAATCTACATTTATAAACGTATGCATTACCCCTTGTACACACGGTCGGACATTCCGACGGAAAATGTTCGTTCGGACCGTGTTGTCGGATAATCCGACTGTGTGTGGGCTCCATCGGACTGTTTCCATCGGAATATCCGACGGACAAAGTATAAGAGCTGGGCTATAAAACTTTCCGACAACATGATCCGATCGGACTTTGTCCGATTGTGTGTAGAGAATTCCGATCGGACAAAGTGCCAAGCATGCTCAGATCAAATTCCTAGACTAAAGCTATTGGCTACTAGCCTGAACGTAGTCCCGTCGTAATGAAATAATGTCATCACGTTCAGAATGATCAGATTTTCCAACAACTTTGTCCAACCATGTGTATGCAACACCGGTGTCGGACAAAATCCTATGGATTTTGTTGTCAGAAAGTCCGACCGTGTGTACAAGGGCTAAGAGATGCACTGAAATTTCGTCTGAAAGTCGATAAGAAAAAAAGTATCGATAACGGCACCGAAAATGCACCATGTTTTTGCCATGATTTTACCATGTATCTTGCGGCAATTTTACTGCAAATTCATGGCGATTTTACTGTGCTTATGGTGTCATTTTCATAGCTCATGTGACTCAAAAACCACATCAAAAATTTAACACGGGCACGTTGATGCGTCCTTACTGTGTTTTCAATGCACTTGAACTGGAAAGCTTTTTGTTTTTTTTAAACCACTTCAGCCCCGGAAGATTTTACCCCCTTCCTGACCAGAGCCAAAAAGGTTTTGCCTTTCATTTCTATTTTACACCCCATTCACACCTGAGCGTTTTGTAGCTTGAAACCTGAAGCTACAAAACGCTAGAGGGGAAAAATTCTATTATTCTCAATGGAGATGGTTCACATCTCCACTACATGTTTCGCCTGAAGCTCAAACAAGTTCCAGAACCTTTTTTTGTCGCTCGAATTGAGCAGATTTGGGCGTTTTTCTTCTTTTAACACTGGTGACCTTTTGCCCTGCACAAAATCGCGGCAAATCGCGGTAAAAAGCGCAGTAAAAACCGCCGCGAATCGCGGTAAAAAACGCCGCAAAAAACGCTTGAAAGCGCTACGCTCAGGTGTGAATGCAGGCTTAAACTGGCTTGTTTTACAAGGTGACAGTCTCCTGCCGGGAGCAGACAATGGTTCGACAGGAGGGATTTCCTTGTCGGCGCTGTCCGTGCAGATGGGGGAATTGTGAGAATTTCTTTTGTGCAACCTGTGGCTGCAGGAAAGAAATTTGCACCCTCAATGGCCAGCCTAACTGGGTTTTAAGGAGAACACAAGAGAGAACAACACACAACACTCACAGAAGAGGAGAGTGGACAAAGATGCCACATCAAATAGATTTTAATAACTAAGCACATCCAAAAAATAAAATAAAACCACCTGTCACATTACAAAGAAAGTAAGTGATCTAAAGTATTTGGATGAACTCCCCTGAAAATGTTCATTTCTGAAGAAAAAGTAACGGTAAACACGTGTACTGTGCATAAATACTCTGAAGGTTAACAACCATTGCTTAGAATTATGCTGTCCTGGCCCAGAGAATAAAAGGAATCTGTCGATTTGAAGTTGTCCCCCTTGAACTAACAACATGAATAATTTAGCTCTCAATCAGCTTGGCTTCATAATAGTCTCAGCCATTTACCAAAGCGATCAGTCCCTGCTCATTCAACTCAGGGCTAGATGTAACTATATGAAAATGGCTATAATTGCAGTGAAAGTAAATCACTCAATTCAGAAAAAATAAAATAAAACCTATAATAAAGCATATTCCCAGTGGATTCAATTACTTACACAATCACAAAAAAAAGTCAATATTATAATTAAAAAGTTCGGTCTTCCTCTTCTGCACAACAGGAAGTCAGGAAATTCACAAGCAGACATCAAGCTGACCACATGCAAATAACTGCCATTGTAAATTCTGTGCCTGATGATTAAACATTGATTACCTATGTATTTTACAGCACAATTTTAGCGACTTTGGCAGCAAAGTTCAGGCTAATCTTTTTTAGACAACACAAAAAACAAAACAAAAAAAAAAAGACGATTTATCATGCAAGCAATTTCTAGAAAGGACTGTTCAATGATTAGTAAAGAAATGCTAACCTCCACATTCCCAAAATCTCAAGATATTACTATTCATGTACAGAATAAAATACAGATACTCCTCGTTTAACGACTTAACTGTTTAAAGACCACTCGGATCTAAGACCAGCTCTCCCCACCCTAACCCCCTGCTATACATCATTGTATTGTACAGTACAGAATTTCCGTTTGTGTTCTGTACTTATGCAGATAAAACAACATTATTGAGATGGAGTTTTCTGTTTAGACCTTTTTTCACAATACAGTACAGTAGTTAACAATGCTTAAAAATAGGATTTTTCGACTCACCGTAAAATCCTTTTCTCTGTAATTCACCGAACGACACAGCTCCTCTCTGTAGCTAAATGGGTTGTATAGCCTGCCATTAGGAGAACTAGGCAAAATTGGGACTACATGTCGCACCGGTTGAACAAAGGTACTCACTAATGAGTGAGACGCCAGGGGTCGCTGGAAAAAAACAGCCAAAGCTGAAATTTTCCCCTTGATGGTGCTCAATGCGAACTTCTGGTCTACACCTTGCTGAAGAAACAGCAGGATCCTGGATATAGAGAAAGAGCGCGGATGCCACCCTTTCTCCTCACACATGGAGACATAGGCCTTCCAAGTACGATGGTATATCTTCCTGGAAGAAGATTTCCGCGCCCTCAACATAGTTGGAATCACAGAGTCCAACAGACCCCGGTTCCTCAATACCTGGCTTTCAACAGCCATGCCGTTAAAGCCAGCGATGGTAAAGCAGGGTGAAAGATTGGACCTTGAGATAGGAGGTCCTCCCGCAACGGCAGTCGCCAGGGAGCGTCTGCCACCAGACGCACCAGGTCTGTGTACCAGGCCCGCTGAGGCCAATCTGGGGCAACCAGGATCACTGGGATCCCCTCGGCTTCCACTCTGCGCAGCAGGCGTGGAAACAGTTTTAGTGGGAGGAAAGGCATAGATCAGCTGGTACTGATCCCACGGAGCCACCAGCGCGTCTGACGCGTCTGCCCACGAATCTCTGGTCCTGGACAGGAATCTCAGTACCTTCCGTTTGAGACGGGAGGCCAATAGATCCACATCTGGTGTGCCCCACCCTCAGGCACAACAGCCTGAACATCTCCGGATGCAAAGCCCATTCTCTGGGTCCAGCATCTGTCGACTCAGATAGTCCGCCTGCCAATTTTCCACCCCTGGGATGTAAATGGCCGACAGGGCCGGTACTTCGGTGTCGCTCTGCCCACCGAAGTATGTGAGCAACCTCCCGAGCAGCAGCTGAGCTTCTTGCTCCTCCTTGGGGATTTATGTAGGCCACAGCCATGGCGTTGTCGGACTGTGTTCTGATCGGACACCCTTGAAGACTCATTGACCATGTGTGGAGGCACAGCCTGATCGCTCTCAATTCGAGCAGATTGATCGGCAACTTGGATTCCTCCGCCGACCAGAGGCCCTGAGCCGACTGAATCCCCATTACTCCACCCCAGCCGGACAGACTGGCGTCCGTAGTGATCACCGTCAATGTCAGAGGAAGGAACGATTTCCCAGACTGAATTGCTGGGGACCTCAACCACCAGATCAGGGAGTCCCTGACTGGTTGACTCACCTGGATCTATCGATCCAGGGACAATGGAGATTTGTCCCACTTCGTCAAAATCTCCTTCTGCAGGACTCTGGTGTGGAACTGGGCATAAGGTACTGCCTCGAAAGAGGCCACCATGAGCCCTAGTACTCGCATGCAAAAGCGGAGCGACGACCACTTGCGGCTCATCAGTAGATTGATCGCCGATCTGAGAGTCCTCAATTTGTCTGAGGGGAGAAAAACCCTTGCTTCCCTGGAGTACAACAGTAACCCCAGGTACTCGAGACGCTGAGTCGGTACAAACACCGACTTCTTTAGATTCAACTGCCACCCAAATTCTTGCAGGGTCTGCAAAGTGATCGCCACATCCTCCTCTAATTCTGAGGTGGAAGAAACTCTCAGGAGGAGATCGTCTAGGTAACCCACGATCGCGATCCCGCTTTGTCTCAGCAACGCCAATACTGGAGCCAGTACTTTGGTAAAGACACGGGGGACTGATGCCAGGCCAAAAGGAAGAGCCACAAACTGGTAGTGGGCTTCCCCGACTGCCAAATGCAGAAATTTTTGATGCCAAAGGCATATGGGTATGTGCAGGTAAGCATCCTGAATGTCCAAGGACGTCAGCAAGTCCCCTTGGAGTGCAGCGACTACTGAGCGAACTGATTCCATTCTGAACCTCTGCACTTTTACAAAGTGATTGAGGGCCTTCAAGTCCAAGATTGGACTACCCCTTCCTTCTTGGGAACCACAAACAGATTTAAGTAGAACCCCTGGTACAACCGGTACAATCACCCCCTGATTCAGCAAGTCCCTCACCGCCCCTAACAGGGCCTCCCGGGGAACCGGGGACATGGGTATGCTGGAGGGGAAGAATCTGTTTGGCGGCCAAGAGAGAAACTATCTTGTAGCCTGTGGAAATCAGATCACAGACCCATTGGTCGGATAACCGGGGAGGTACACTGGGCTGCAAACGCCCGAAGACGACCCCCCACCCGAAAAGTGGGTGGGGGCAAACCTTCATGCGGTAGCACTTTTGTTCGCAGGCTTGTTAGGCTTGTGGTTCCAGGGATATTTTTTACCGTTTTGACGGGGGCGTCCTGTCGGGCTGGGGGCGTTTTGCCGAAGCACCGGGCGGACGAAAAAGCCGCTTGTGAGCGGAAAAAGAAGGCCCTTGCCTGCGGCGTGGCTCCTTAGCCTTCCTGGCCTGTGGGAGTAGCGTACTCTTACCACCCATGGCATTCTTAATGTCATCCAATGAGGCTCCAAAGATCCGTCAGGGCTTTCTTGGATGCCTGGTCAGTAGACCAGCATTTCAGCCAAATGAGGCGCCTCAGCACCACCGCTGACACTGAAGCCTTGGATAAAAGGGGGAGAGTATCCAGGGCCGCGTCACAAACGTACTTAAGGCCATGCACTAGTTGGTCTGCTAGCTCTATGCAGACAAAGGGGACGTTCTGCTCTGCCAATTCGCGGTGCAAAAGATTTGCCCACTCAGTCAGTGTCTGCGACACCAGTGCGGATGCCATTACAGGTCGCACGGCTGACCCCACAGCCGTAAACAAGGAACGAGCCACTGCCTCGGCCTTTCTGTCCGTGGGATCCTTGAATGCAGGAGTCCCCTCAACCGGGATCGTGGTTACTTTATTTAACCTAGATACTGGGGGGTCCACGACTGGAGGAGCCGACCACTTTTTGAGAAGGCTTCCCTCAAAGGGATAACGCACCGCCAAAATTTTTGGGGACCGAAAAGGTCCGTTGTGGGCGACCCCATTCCCTGTAGATGAATTAGTCACCGTAAGTGAACGTGCTGGCTTGCGGGACCCAAAAGGGACCGATACATCAGCAGAGGAATCAGCTGGCTCCTGAATCTTCAGGGTATCATGCACAGCTGTGGATAAGTGCTGCAAACAAGCGCCTTGTCGCGCCCGGACGGTAATCATCCTCACTGTCCAAACGGTCCTGGTCAGCCACGTCTGATAGGTCAGAGCAGGGGTCTCCAGCCACAGCAGGGCCCGAGTCTGCATCAGAGCTCTCCCCAGAGGATGGGGGGGGGGCAGGGGCCTCTTACGTGCACCTTTCCTGCCACGTGCCGCCTCTATCTTAGCAACATAGGAGTCAAGGACCGCCATCAGGGTGTCCATGCGCACCGCGCTAACCGCAGGTGACCCGGTTGTTATAGCCTGGATTTCGGTGGAAGAAACACCAGTTTCTGAAGCCATGCTGACCCTAGCCTGTCTGCCACCTGCAAGGGGACTTAGGACAGTGAAGGTGCCACCCTCCTGCTGCCGCCGCATGGGGGGGTACTTAGCGCTAAACTTACCACCCTGGGGCATTCATTTGAAAGCCACAAGCAGGGCCTGTAGTCCCTAGGAGGTTCCCAGTTGCAGAGAGGAGAAAACTGTATCAGCAGCAGCAGCTATAAACAGCGGTGAAACGTTCTGCAGAGCCAGCTTCAGCATTCAGCAAAGAGCCATCCAGCGTCCTGTACACACAGTGGACACAGGAAACAGCAAGTGAGAGCACATGTAATGCTTCCACAAGCGAACAGCTGCGAAAAAAGCGCTCAGGCTTCAAGAAAATGGCTGCCAATGTAACTAATAGGAAATCCTAAAAAAAACGGCTGCTGAAGCTCACTAGGGGAATATCAGCTTTCCCACATCCAAGATAGCCACCGGACGGCGCCATGCGGTGACAGAACAAAAAATAGAAACGTGCTGCCTGCTTACAGCCAGAACAACCTCCACAAACACCTTTAGGGACCCCCTGGACCAGGACCAGCTCCAGCCGCACAGAGCCCCCACAGGTGAGAAAACAGCGAACACACAGCCACCCCCTCAGAGGAGGAAAGGAGGGGTGATAGGGACTTGGGAGAGAAGATAGGTAGGTGAGGTGGCCCCCAAATAGACCCCCCAGGGAATGCCCAGCTGCTCCCCCCACCAAGGCAGGGAGAGGGAGAGGGAGAGGGAGAGGGAGAGGGAGAGGGAGAGGGAGAGGGAGAGGGAGAGGGAGAGGGAGAGGGAGAGGGAGAGGGAGAGGGAGAGGGAGAGGGAGAGGGAGAGGGAGAGGGAGAGGGAGAGGGAGAGGGAGAGGGAGAGGGAGAGGAGAGAGAGAGAGAGAGAGAGAGAGAGAGAGAGAGAGAGAGAGAGAGAGAGAGAGAGAGAGAGAGAGAGAGAGAGAGAGAGAGAGAGAGAGAGAGAGAGAGAGAGAGAGAGAGAGAGAGAGAGAGAGAGATTATATATACACACATACACACTATATATATATATTACATTTTCATCAGTCCCTGCCCTCAAGGAGCTTACAATCTAAAGTATATCTTATTATGGCAAACTTTTCACCTTAGAGATCAGGAAATGCCTCACTGCCTGTGATTATTGCAGCGCAGTTCTGACTTCCTGGCGTGCTCTGCACGTGGGCTGTGCGAACACGCAGGAGCTCATCCTTACTCAGAAGACTGAAGATATCCACACTTGTGAAGGAGTTTGGGGGCGCTATATCGCTGTAGTGGAAGTTAGGTTTTCACTTTTAGCCAGTTGGTTAAAAAAAAAAACAGATTCCTGCATCTACAGAACTGAGGTGGATGCAGGAATCCATTCACCCACCCCTGCTGGGATATTGTATTTGGACATCGGGAACTCTCCCGTTAATATACACCGATCAGCACTGAAAATGGCTGATCAAAAAAAGTTTTCCAGCGGATCCATTCAATAGACGCAGATCTAAAGAATCTTTTCTGTTAAACTGGAAGGGCTACACAATTCAAAAATTGGCCAAATTTCTATCCATGTGTACCCAGATTTAAGTTCTAGTTTCATTTTGCTTTGAAGAATTAACAAGAAAGGAGGTGTTCTACAGTCCTGTCCCAGAGTGACAATGCTGATTCTTGATATATACAGTATGATGAGTGAGTAATGTTACCCAATCATAGCAAGTATGTTAATTGCCAAGATAACGGGTAAAAAAAAATAATAAAAAAAAAATAAAGCTGCAATATATTTAACCACTTCCCGACCGCCGCACGACGATGTACGTCGACAGAATGGCACGGGCAGGCATAAGGGCTTACATGTACGTCCTTGCCTGCCCGCGGGTCGGGGGCCCGATCGGCCCCCTGCCCGGTGCCTGCGGCGGTCGGTATTCGTTCGGGAGCGATCCCGGACGAGGGGACGGCCATTCATTCATGGCCACCCCCTCGCGATCGCTCCCGACGAATGAAAATGCTCCGTGACATCACTTCCTCTCCTGTAATGTAAACACAGGAGAGGAAGTGATGTAATCTCTCCTCCGTGTCGGTATTTTTCGTTCCGACACAGAGGAGAGAGGATCGGTGAGTTGCACCAACACGACACTACACAGTAGAACATGCCAGGCACACTCACACCCCCCCGATCACCCCCCCAATTACCCCTGCCCCCCAGTCACAGTGACACCAATGTCATTTTTTTTTTTTTTTTGCATTGGTGTCATTTGTGACTGTAATAACTGTTAGGGCAGTTAGGGTTAGCCCCCTTTAGTTCTAATGTACCCCCCTAACCCCCCCAATAAAGGTTTAACCCCGTGATCACCCCCCGTCGCCAGTGTCACTAAGGCTGGGTTCACATTGCAGCGGTTTATGAGAACGAATGTGATTCGCACCGCACTGCAGTGCAAATCACATCCGATCTCTGTGCGATTCGAGTTCAGCCATACAGATAGTATGGCTGAATTCGCATCGCACCCGCCGCAAATTCGCACGGGACCCTTTTTTTGGTCCGCAGCAGAATCGGATCGCATGGGTGTTCACACCATGCGATCCGAGTTTGCAGATCGCACTGCGATATGCAAACTGATCTGGGGGTGTCATTAACATTTCACCGACACTCCCAGCAGTTCGCATAGGGCAGTGTGAACTGCCGCCGGGAGGCATGCGATGCGGGAACCCGCCGCGGATTCGTGGCGTTCCCGCATCGCTCCAGTGTGAACCCAGCCTAATAAGCGATCGTTTTTCTGATCGCTGTATTAGTGTCACAGGTGACGCTAGTTAGGCAGGTAGGTATTTAGGTTCGCCGCAGCTTTTTATAGCGCCAGGGACCCCCATATACTACCGCATAAAGCCCCCTAAATGCCCCCTATTTAACCCTTTCACCAGTGATCACCATATAACTGTTACAGGTGACGCTGGTTGGTTAGTTATTTTTTTATAGTTTCAGGGCACCCGCCATTTATTACCTAGTCTCACTAGTGTACCCCTAAATTTAGGGGTGTCTACTTTCCAAAATGGGGTCATTTGGGGGGGGTTTGTGCCATCTTGGCATTTTATGGCCTTCAAAACTGTAACGCCCTTAGAAAGCCTGAAGGCGGTGCTTGGTTTTCGGGGCCCCGTACGCGGCTAGGCTCCCAAAAAGTCCCACATATGTGGTATCCCCATACTCAGGAGAAGCAGCAGAATTTATTTTGGGGTGTCATTTCACATATGCCCATAGCATGTGTGAGCAATATATCATTTAGTGACAACTTTGTGTAAAAAAAAAAAAAAAAATTTTTTTTTTGTCATTATTCAATCGCTTGAGGCAAAAAAATAAAATATTCAATGGGCTCAACATGCCACTTATCAATTTCCTTAGGGCGTCTACTTTCCAAAATGGGGTCATTTGGGGGGGTTTTGTACTGCCCTGCCATTTTAGCACCTCAAGAAATGAGATAGGCAGTCGTAAACTAAAAGCTGCGTAAATTCCAGAAAACGTACCTTAGTTTGTAGATGTGACAACTTTTGCGCAAACCAATAAATATACAATTATTGACTTTTTTTTTACCAAAGACATGTGGCTGAATACATTTTGGCCTAAATGTATGACTAAAATTGAGTTTATTGGATTTTTCTAATAACAAAAAGTAGAAAATATCATTTTTTTTTCAAAATTTTCTGTCTTTTTACGTTTATATCGCAAAAAATAAAAATCGCAGAGGCAATCAAATACCATCAAAAGAAAGCTCTATTTGTGGGAAGAAAAGGACGCAAATTTTGTTTGGGTACAACATTGCATGACTGCGCAATTACCAGTTAAAGCAGCGCAGTGCCAAATTGTAAAAAGACCTCTGGTCATTTACCAGCAAAATGGTCCGGTCTGAAAGTGGTTAAAGTGGTTTTAAAGGCAGGTATTTTTTAGGCTTACTGCATCAAGGTAAAAAATCTTTTACCGTTACTGCCTCTCCCCCCTTCTTAAACATCTACCTGACACCATTCTCAATCCAGTGATGTCCCTGCCAGCAGCACTATTCCTGCATTCATGGGCTTGGCTGAGAGCAGCGGGAGCCATTGGTTCTTGCTGCTGTCAGTCAAACCCCTTCGAGGGAGCGGGAGGAGGGGTCAAGCCACGCTGTGTCAACAGATGCACGCAGCCTGGCTTAGGATCAAGCCCACACGAGTGCCCTCATAGCAAACGGCTTGCCATGGAGGGCATTCCTGATAAGAGGAGGAGCATGCAGCACTGACAAGGGACCCCAAAAGAGGTTAGGCCCCGTTCACACTGAGGCATTCTTCAGGCGCTACAAGCGCCTGTATAGTGCCTGAAAAAAGCAGCTTTCACTCCAGTGTGCTAGCCAGAGGGCTTTCACACTGGAGCGGTGAGCTAGCAGGACGGTAAAAAAAGTCCTGCTAGCAGCATCTTTGGAGTAGTGAAATCAATGGAGCGTCCTGCAGCAGTGCTTTGCAGGCAGTTGTTTTAACCCTTTTTCTGCCGCTAGCGGGGGTTAAAACCGCCCCACTAGTAGCTGAATACCGCCATAAAAATAGCGCCGCTTTACAGCCGACTCCCGCACCGCCCCAGTGTGAAAGGGGCCTTAGGGTCAGAGCCGATAAGTATAACATCAACAATCCAAAGACATGCAGGTAGGTTAATTGGCCTCTGTCCAAAATTGGCCCTAGTATATGAATGGGGACCTTGGATTGTGGGGACCGACGGGAGTGTGCAATGTATAGGGATAGGGACAATTGTAGACACTCACTCAGGTTGAACTGGATGGACTGGTGTCTTTATTCAACCTAACTATGAAACATGTTTGTTATTTTAAATTTAATTATTTTTTTATTACCTTAAGAGCCCATTCACACAGGGGCAACTCCTGATCCGACTTCAGGTCGCCCCTAGTCGCCTCAGGTCGCCTCAGGTCGGACAACATTTAAAAAGCAATGTAAGTGAAAGAGAGCCGTCTTAATGCACACTACTGAAGTCGCTCCGACTTCAGAAAAGGTTCCTGTACTACTTCTATCCGACTTGTAGGCGACCGGTACCCATTGATTTCAATGGAGATCGCCTCCAAGTCGGATCTCCGTCTATACGGAGGCGACTCTGACGGAATTATCAGCTCTGAAGGGGGAACTCCACGGCAAATTTCTGAAAAAAATTTGGCGTGGGTTCCCCCTCCGAGAGCATACCAGGCCCTTAGGTCTGGTATGGATTCCAAGGGGAACCCCCTACGCCGAAAAAACGGCGTGGGGGTCCCCCCCAGATCCACACCAGACCCTTATCCGAGCACGCTACCCGGCCGGCCAGGAAAGGGGGTGGGGACGAGCGGGCGCCCCCCCCCCCTCCTGAGCCGTACCAGGCCGCGTGCCCTCAACATGGGGGGGTGCCTTGGGGGAGGGGGGCGTGCGGCCCCCCCACCCCAAAGCACCTTGTCCCCATGTCGATGAGGACAAGGGCCTCTTCCCGACAACCCTGGCCGTTGGTTGTCGGGGTCTGCGGGCGGGGGGCTTATCGGAATCCGGGAGCCCCCTTTAATAAGGAGGCCCCCGGATACCGGCCCCCCACCCTATGTGAATGAGTATGGGGTACAATGTACCCCTACCCATTCACCTGTGGAAAAAAAGTACAAAAAAAAACCACAACACAGGGAAAAAATATTTTATTGCACAGCTCCGGGGGTCTTCCGTCTTCGGGGGTCTTCTCGCCGGACTCCTCCGCTATCTTCTTGTAGCTCTTTTACTAGCGGAGGAGTCCGGCTTTCTTCCTCCCCGCCGCCGGCCTCTTCTCCCGACTTCGGGGGTCTTGTCCCCCTCTTCGGTTCTTCTGCCGGGCCACCGCGCCTTCTTATAGCTCTTTTGCAGGCGGTGGCCCGGTCTTCTGTCGCCGCCGCCGCCGCCGCCTTCCGTTCTTCTTCTTCTTCTTCTCCAGGAGATGTTGACACGACGCTCTCTCCGGCCACAATGCCAGGGACGCGCTCCGCTGCCACTTATATAGGGACAATGGGGCGGTGTCACATGGGTTGATGTCACATGGGTTGGTCACATGGGTTGATGTCACATGGTGACCCCGCCCCCTTACCATGTGACATCAACCCATGTGACCAACCCATGTGACATCAACCCATGTGACACCGCCCCATTGTCCCTATATAAGTGGCAGCGGAGCGCGTCCCTGGCATTGTGGCCGGAGAGAGCGTCGTGTCAACATCTCCTGGAGAAGAAGAAGAAGAAGAAGAAGAAGAAGAAGAAGAAGAAGAAGAACGGAAGGCGGCGGCGGCGGCGACAGAAGACCGGGCCACCGCCTGCAAAAGAGCTATAAGAAGGCGCGGTGGCCCGGCAGAAGAACCGAAGAGGGGGACAAGACCCCCGAAGTCGGGAGAAGAGGCCGGCGGCGGGGAGGAAGAAAGCCGGACTCCTCCGCTAGTAAAAGAGCTACAAGAAGATAGCGGAGGAGTCCGGCGAGAAGACCCCCGAAGACGGAAGACCCCCGGAGCTGTGCAATAAAATATTTTTTCCCTGTGTTGTGTTTTTTTTTTGTACTTTTTTCCACAGGTGAATGGGTAGGGGTACATTGTACCCCATACTCATTCACATAGGGTGGGGGGCCGGTATCCGGGGGCCCCCTTATTAAAGGGGGCTCCCGGATTCCGATAAGCCCCCCGCCCGCAGACCCCGACAACCAACGGCCAGGGTTGTCGGGAAGAGGCCCTTGTCCTCATCGACATGGGGACAAGGTGCTTTGGGGTGGGGGGGCCGCACCCCCCCCATGTTGAGGGCACGCGGCCTGGTACGGCTCAGGAGGGGGGGGGCGCCCCCTCGTCCCCACCCCCTTTCCTGGCCGGCCGGGTAGCGTGCTCGGATAAGGGTCTGCTGTGGATCTGGGGGGGACCCCCACGCCGTTTTTTCGGCGTAGGGGGTTCCCCTTGGAATCCATACCAGACCTAAGGGCCTGGTATGCTCTCGGAGGGGGAACCCACGCCAAATTTTTTTCAGAAATTTGCCGTGGAGTTCCCCCTTGAGCTCATTCTCTGCTTGGCCACGGCAAAAGTCGCCTGGCCTGGGGCGACTTGTAAGTCGTCCCAAGTCGGGCTTGAAGTCATCACAAGTCGTTTTGAAGTCGTCCCAAGTCGCGCTGTGATCTTAACTCAAGTCGTGTCCAAGTTGCCTGACTCAAGTCGCCTACAAGTCGTGTTGCCCCTGTGTGAATGGGCTCTTACAAATCACTTTAAGTTTTGATCTTCAGTTTAAATCCAATACAAATGCTACCTTCTCCTAGAAGTCTATACAGAGCTTGAGGGCAAATTACAGGATTATAGCTTCCCTGGCCATACCCTGTAGTTACTTTCACTGGGAGTTTCAACTTTGATGCAATACTTGCACCCAAGGGATGACATTGATAAAAGTACTTCTCTTTACAATACTGGGACTGATAATGAGATTATGGGAAAGAAAAAATACCATTTATTCTGAGAGAATTCTACAGATGCACCCAAAAGGTCTATTTCTACATATGCACGTTATGATTTTAGTGGGGTTTGATGAAGCCCTTGCAATTTATACTGTTGATCAGCAAGAGAAGTTTCACTTTGAATTAAAAAAATAGACTTGAAATAAAACATGCAGCTCTGCTCGATGCAGCCAACAAATAATAAATACACGAGCCGCGTTTGGGAATATTATCACCAAACCCAAGTCTTTGCGATAATAAAGAATTCAATCCTTTCTGTTTATTCTCTCAAGGCCAAGCCAAGGAAACTAGAATAAACATGTTATTAAAACAGAGATCAATAGGAAAAAAGCTCTTGTGTGTACCAAAACACAAAAGGTTAGGTCCCATGTATCGATTTTAATATAACACTTTTTGCTCAGCCTCCCAAAGGGTTCTTTTTAAGTATTACTTTCAATTTTTCTTTTCCTTTGTATCAGACATGGGATACGAGTTATTTTCTGTGGCAAAAGGGGGAATTAATAAATTATTGACTGTGAAAAAGCTGTAATACATTGATAAAGGTTGGCAATATAATAAAACATAAGGCTTGATTGACATCTAAAAAAAAAATGTAATTACTTTTCATGACAACTCCTGTTCAAGACTACCACCTCAAAGTGTACAATTTGTAATAAATTACACAAAATATTGTATACTGAAATTGAAGGGACTGAAATAAATGCTTTCCCTCATTTTATTTCACCTCTCTATATTATAACCATTAATAATCATTCTCTATACCAAAAGCACAGAATTTTAACCGGGTGTATCCATACCAAAACTAAGAGCCCGTTAACACTTGCTCAAAATACTGGTGCTTATCAAACGCGCCTAGAGTATTAATGAACGTTAATAGGTGCGGTTGATAAAAGTTTAATGAGCATTGAAAACGCTCCCCCAAACGCCCTATGCGTGTTTGTGGTGCAGTTCACAAGCGTTTTTGGCTTGTTAAAACTGCATCAAACGCCTATAACGTGGACCAATGTGAATGTACAATGTATAGGTAAAGTGCTGCGTAAGTTGACAGCGCTATACAAGTACCTTAAATAATAATAAATAATATAATAGCTGGTTGTTGAGGAGCAGGCTGGGAAGCCGGTTGCCACATCCTTAATTATAGCTGTAAGCGGGCTTCCCCGCCGACAGCTGAACGTAAGAAAAATAATTACTGCCAAGAAAAAAAAAATAATACAGAATATTTCCAAAATTATAAATACAATTCATAGACACAATATGTCATCAAATATCATTAATCAGCAGCGCTATTATCACTCATATAATGATAAATTGTATAAAATATACATCTCTCAATGTCCAATATAACATAATTAAGACAGCATACTGAAACGAACACTCAGCACTGGAAGCAGTATCAGATAGTGATAAAGGAGTGAAAGTCCCAATACTTAATGGTGATAGCAATATTGTCTGAAGTGCCCCCTTCCACCAAATTGCTCCACACTTGCGTCACACTCCCCTCTGGGGTTCAAACTCACCACACTTCCAAAATCAATGGGCCTTAATTATAACTCCCATGTCTCTGCAACCTTATGTCTTCCTAAAGGCCCATACACATGATCTGACTTTTTGACAACAAACATGCAAATTAAGGCTGCAACTAACGATTATTTTCATAATCGATTAGTTGGCCGATTATTGTTTCGATTAATCGGTTAATAACCTTTGGGGAAAAAAAGTGGGTCAAATTGACGTTAATTTCCAACCACAGCGACGGGACAATTTGGAAATAGAAAACTTCTTAGTTAAAGGAATTTTCAGACAGTGTATGTGGTTTTCGTTCAGAAATTACATTCATTTTAAAAACAGAATGTTAAAAACAAGTGAAAATTTCAAACAAAATTCTTTCATTCAGCGAATGTCCAAAGATTTTTCATCTGAATATTCTCATCTGAAAATTGATCTGTGTGGCCAGCATAAGGCTCGGTACACACCTATGCAGCTTGCTTTTTGCTGTACGTTTAGATTTTTGCGCACGTGATTTTACTGCAATCTGCTTTTTTTTGGACAAATTAAAAAACAGAAATTGCTGCAAAAACGCATTACATGCTTTTCTGCAGCTTCTCCATTGAAGTATATTGAACCAATAAAGCATAATTTTGCGTTAAAAGTCCCTGACCCTTTAAGATGTGAACGTGTCCCATAGGAAACCATGTAAATGAACTGTAGTGAATTTCTGCAAAAAGCAGAAATAAACACATGGATGTGAACCAGGTCTAAGCCCTTGTGCACACGGTCAGAGATTCCGACAACCAAATCCGTCCGATTTTGGCCGAAACTGTTGCATACACACGGTCAGACAAAGTTGTCGGAAAATCCAACGCGATTACGTTATTTCGTTATGACGGGACTACGTTCACCCTAGTAGCCAATAGCTTTGGTGTAGGAATTTGATCTGAGCATGCGTGGCACTTTGTCTGATCGGAATTCTCTACACATGATCGGAGTATGTCCGATTGGAGCATTTTGTCGGAAAATTTTACCGGCAAGTTGGAAAAGTTGGTCGGTTGGATACTCTGACAGTCCGATGCAGACCACACACAGTTGGAATATCCGACCAAACGGTTCGATCGGACACATTCCGTCGGAATCTCCGACCGTGTGTACAAGGGCTTAGACCAAGTTTAGTAACATAATGGGATTAAAAAAACTAAAATTAGCCCTTTATAGTTAAAAAAAAAAAAAAAAAAAAAAAAAAAAAAAAAAAAGCAGATAATCACTACTGGAAGGGGTTCATTTTTTTACTGTAGAACAGTGAAAGTAATAATTACAGTAGCAATTATTTGCTCTTTGTACTATAAAGGGCTAATTTTAGTTTTTTTAACCCCATTATGTTACTGGGCGATTAATCGATTATGAAAATAGTAATCGATTAATTTCATAAATCGATTAGTTGTTTCAGCCCTAAAACAAATTAGCTGTTTTGGAGCAACATCCCACCGTGTGTACACTCCATCGGACAAACTTTTTCGGTTTTCATCTGACTTTTGTTGGCTGTGCGAACGGACAAACTTTCTGGCAGCAAAAGTCCGATGGAGCAAAGTCTGATCGTGTGTACAGAAAACAATAGGACTTTTGTACAAAGTACAAACACACATGCTCAGAACCAATGCAAAAGATCAGACAACAATACAGAAGTTGACCAAAGGTGACAGTAAAGAGCAGAAAAACCATGTGATTTGGTGAAAGTTGGCTGAAAAAGTCCTGCCGTGTGTATGCAATACAAGTTCTCGGCCGATGCCCTTTGTACAAAAATCCACGGGAACGTTTTTACAAAGTCTGATCATGTGTATGAGGCTTTAGAGTTATCCAACAGTTCATCCAGACTCACCATATGGGGAAAAAGAAACTCCACATAGTCCAGTTCCGTTTATGAATTTTAATGAAAAAACTCCACACATATACAGGCTTGTCCTCATAAAATTAATACAGTCCTTGTTCCGATTTTGGCCGAATAGCAAGTTGTCATAAGCCATTTTATACAGCCACTCACTGAGGGAATAGGGGATGGCTTCGTAAGATGTCAAAACACCACTCCGCACGCCGTTCACTGCCCCTTCCGGTTTCTTTCCTCAGTATCCTAGAACGCAAGGAAGCCGTGCGACACTTCCAGCTGTCGATAGCTCACGCCCTGACCCGTTTCATCATTAAAATATGTACAAAGGCCATTGCCCTATAATAAAGCCTGACATCAGGTAGTCCCATACCATCTTCTGACTTCCCTTTGCATAGAATATGATAGGCAAGTCTAGGGCTTTTATTATTCCATACAAAAGAGACAAAAGCCCTCCGTATATTTTGGAAAAAACTCTGTGGCAGTGAGATGGGTACTGTATATAAATATAAATTATTTTAGGTAGTATATTCATCTTTATTGCATTTACCCTTCCGAACCAAGTTAATAATTGCCCTTTCCACCTATTCAATTCCTCTATTACCCCCTCCATTAAGGTGCTATAATTCAAATCATATAAAAAAGTTTGGGGTTTGGTGTAATATGCATTCCTAAATAGACAAGAGACTTTTTATTCCATACAAAGGGATAAGAGTTCTGCAGAGTCCTGGTCAATTCAGTGGGCACATGACATGGCAAGATTACAGACTTCTCAAAATTAATCTTAAAATTAGATAAGGCTCCAAATTTAGTTACTTCTGCCATCAACGCTAATAATGAGGACTGTGTTGAGGACAGAGAGAACAATAGGTCGTCCGCATATGCCAAGACCTTATGATCCTGTACCCCAATACACGTCCCCTGTATATCTGTATTTCTTCTTACTTTGCATAGAAAAGGCTCTAATATCATATCAAACAATAATGGAGACAAGGGACCCTTGTCTCATACCATTATACAGGGGTTGACAAATTTGCTTGGAATCTAGGAGCCAGCTAAAAAAGTTAGGAGCCAGGTCCATGACGGCGATCTGGACCTGTCCCTGGCCTGACATGGAGATGAGTGAGGGGAAGATAGCGCCCCCAGCCCCCACCTGTCTCCAAGTCATTGCCCATAGCTCTTAGAGAGACATTTTATTTGTTTTATTTTTTTCAAATGACGATTTTTTTTTAAATTGCATTTTAGTGTAAATATGAGATGTGAGGTCTCTCTGACCCCAGATCTCATATATAAGAGGACCTGTCATGCTTTTTTCTATTACAAGGGATTTTTACATTCCTTGTAATAGGAATAAAAGTGACACACTTTTTTTTAAAAGAACAGTAAAAAAAAAATATTATTAAAAGTTAAAATAAAGAAGAAAAATCTTTTTTTAAACGCGCCCTGTCCCGCCAAGCTTGCGTGCAGAAGCGAACACATATATGAAAGCAATGTTCAAACCACACATGTGAGGTATCGCTGCGAACGGAAGAGTGAGAGCAATAATTCTAGCCCTAGACCTTCTCTGTAACTCAAAACATGCAACCTGTAGAATTTTTTAAACGTCGCCTATGGAGATTTTAAAGGGTAAAAGTTTGTCGCTATTCTATGAGCGGGCGCAATTTTGAAGCATGACATGTTGGGTATCAATTTACACGGCGTAACATTATCTTTCACAATATAAAAAAAATTGGGCTGACTTTACTGTTGTCTTATTTTTTTTTGTTAATTATTTTTCCCCCAAAAAAGTGCGCTTGTAAGTCTGCTGTGCAAATATGGTGTGACAGACATTATTGCAACGACCACCATTTTACTCTCTAGGGTGTTAGAATAAAAAAAAAAAAAAAAAAAAAAAAGTGTATATGTGTGTGTGTGTGTGTGTGTGTGTGTGTGTGTGTGTGTGTGTGTGTGTGTGTGTGTGTGTGTGTGTGTGTGTGTGTGTGTGTGTGTGTGTGTGTGTGTGTGTGTGTGTGTGTGTGTGTGTGTGTGTGTTTAGGTGTTCTAAGTAAATGGAAGGAGATATCTCCATTAGCATTGCTGGTTGTAATTCCAAAGGCCACCACAAGAGGGCGCCAGATTCCAGAAGGAATAGGATTACAGAAGGGAATAGGATCACAGAAGGCCTCAAAGCCGGGGGCTCAATTACCGGCCGCCGGCGGCGAGGCCCGACGCAATCACGCCGGGGGGGTCCACGGAGACAGGAGACCCCCAGCTGTGCTGCCCCAGGTGCCAGGTCGCTAATTCTAGTCGCCAATGCGACCTGGCGCCCGGGTTTTGTCGAGCCCTGCCATTATATATTTAAAAATACTTTGACAGGGTGCCATTTACTTTCACTCTTGCTCGCAGGGCTGTATACAGCACCAATATTCAACCCATCATACGATCACCCACCTTCATTAGTCTTAAAACCTCAGTCATAAAAGCCCAGCTCACCCTGTCAAATGCCTTTTCGGCGTCCATTGATACTGTCACTCTAGGTGTTTTATCTGGTCCATTTTGCATCCAATGGAGGATATGCAAAGCCCTTATGGTGTTATCTCTGGCCTCACGGCCCTTCATGAAAACTGTTTGATCAGGATGAACTAGCTTTACAATGCTCCTGAAGCCTCTGTGCCAGAATTTTGCTAGAACCTTAGTATCTGAAATTGGTCTATAGTTAGCACAGTGTTGTGGATCTTTTCCTACCTTAGGGAGCACTGTAATATAGGCCAATAAAGCTTCTGGAGGTAAAGGATTTGATGTATTGATCGCATTAAAATAATTACACAATTACACAAATTAGTGCAAATTTCTTATAGTATGAATTTGTGAAGCCATCTGGCCCTGGGCTCTTCCCCATTGCCAGATTGGATATTACACCATTCACCTCTTCGACCGTAATTGGCCTATTCCTTTCCTCAGTTACTTTGGTCGGCAGCGAAGGCATTTCCGAGGTCATAATATATTCTCGAATCTCCGCCAATCGCTGTTCTTCAGTAGCGTTTAGTGAGCCTGGTTGGATATTGTATAGAGTTTCATCAAATCTATGAATCTATTTTGTACTATTAAATTATGAACGTGTCTGGCGTCCTGCTGTTTTTTAAACTGTCCAGCTAGAAGGCGTCCACATTCATTACCCTGTTCATAAAACTGGTGTGCGTAAAATCTGGACTTATTTCAAATTTTACAATCCATATATTGTGTCAATTTACCTTGCAGAGTTTCCAATCTCTTGGCATCTGCTGGTCCTACAGATCTTTTATGTTTTGTCTCTAAAGCATTAATCTCTTCCAGCAGATCTGTCACTTCTTTTTGTTTTTCTTTTTTAATCCTTGACCCAAATGCTATCAGGTCCCCCCTAATCACCAATTTATGGGCTTCCCATACAGCTTGTTCAGAGGTTTCTCCAGACACATTCAATTCAAAATATTATTTTAAGTGTTAATGCCTCTACTATATGGCTGTCATCTAACAGCATCTAATTTAGCCGCCATGTTCGTTCTAGATGGCCTATTGAGACTGGACGTATAGTCATGGTTATAGGAGCGTGATCTGAAATCGTTATTGACACTTTCGTACATAGTCAAATCCTTTCCAGGTAAAGCTGATCCACCAGGAAAAGATCCAAACAAGAGTACATATTGTGTATTCTAGAATAATAACTGTAATCCCTTGTCTCATTATGTGTTGCACGCCATCCATCCACCATGGAGGGACCTCAAAAGCTGTTTTAAATCTTTAAAGGATATGGGGGTTTTACCTGTCGAAGTATCCATATTTGGGTCTAGTACTAGATTGAAATCTCCCCCCAAAATCATGAATCCCTCTCTATAACCCTCAAGAAGTTTCAAGGTCTTTATCAGAAAGTTCACTGTTCCTGTGTTAGGCGTATAGACTGAGGCAAAAGGTATAACAATAGCCATTTAATCTCGCCTTTACAAAAAGATAGCGGCCTTCGGGGTCTGAGAGGATATAACATCTATTGGGCATGTCTTTCTAAATACAACGGTCATCCCTCATGCCCTTATGATCGGTGATGGTGCACGGAACCACTGATTAAATGCATATAAATGTGTCACGATCACTCGGGCACCCCGGTCGTATACAAGAGACTTACCCGTAGAAACCCGTC
The DNA here is from genome assembly GCF_037356315.1 of Lithobates pipiens. Lineage (NCBI taxonomy): Eukaryota > Metazoa > Chordata > Amphibia > Anura > Ranidae > Lithobates > Lithobates pipiens. The sequence continues at coordinate 145,015,647 of NW_027507903.1, forward strand.
GTGGAGAGCCCGTCGTTTTCCTTTGACGCGCGCTAAAGCCAACGAACGCACTCGCGTCAACACGAACGAGCGCGCACGTGGGTCACGAACGGGAGCACGTTCCCTTGTGAGGGCGCGCTGATCCGTCGTACGTCCGTTTGGCGCCCTAAGGCCTTCTTTAGTCACTGGCTCCCTTCCACCCGTGCTGTCCAGTCTACAGCGTGTCCGTGATCTTGCTATCTGAATCTGTACCCGTTACCCTGGTTCCTGATATCCGGCCTGTTCCTTGACTCCGATCCATTGCTGCCTGCCTACGACCTCTGCTTGTCTGACCACGTCTCTGCCTCATCCCTTGTACCTTGCTGACCGATTCCTGCTGACCCGGCCTGTACCCGATACTTCTGTTTCCGCTTACCCATTGGGTTCCTGGTGCCTCCTGACGACCACCTGCCCAGCAGTCCATCCACTGGTGCCTGCCTGCTACAGATCAGTCCTACCAGCTCTACCTACTCGCTGTCGGTGCCCAGCTGTTCATCTGGACCAGTCTCCATCTGCCAGGCACTTGTGCCCCCTGAACTTTTGAATACCTGTCCTCATCTCCAGGGGTTCATTAGCCAGGGGGATACGAGGGGCCGATCCCTGCATTCCAGGCTCAACTACTAGGTACGTGACAGTACTGGACAGCCATGTCCGAGCCTGCGCAGGGAGCCTCCCCCATGGACGAGCTCTGCCATCATCTGGCCGGCCTTACTCAAGCAGTTAAGAGTTTGCAGGAGGGCTACGGAAGACTGGAGGAACAAGTTCAGGCACTATCTGCTTCAGCACCAGCCGCTTCAGGGGCCCATGCCTCACCTTCAGTAATCATGTTGCCACCTGAACCTAGGGTTCCAACCCCGGAACGATTCACGGGAGACCGAAACAAGTTCAGGGCCTTCCGCAACTCATGCGAACTTTATTTTGCTTTGCAACCCCGGACCTTCTCTCTTGAAGCAACGAAGGTGGGATTCATCATCTCTTTGTTGACAGATGAACCTCAGGCCTGGGCACACCGTTTGTTGGAGTGGAAAGACTCATCCCTAGACTCTGTGGATACCTTCTTTCAGTCAATGTCCAGACTTTACGAGGACCCCCAACTCGCTGCAACCGCAGAAGCAGCCCTATGTGCCCTGCAACAAGGTCGTAGACCTGTGGAGGACTATGTCTCAGAATTCCGGCGATGGAGCGCGGACACAGAATGGAACAACGCGGCCTTGCGTTATCAGTTCCGCTTGGGTCTCTCCGAGGCCTTGAAAGACGAGTTGGCTCGTGTGGGCATCCCCGAGACATTAGAAGCCCTGATAGACACCTCCATCCAAATCGACAGGCGCTTGAGGGAACGCCGCCAGGAACGTTCCTCCGCAGCTACTCGTCCAATCTGGATGTTACCACGGGTGCCTAGTCACCCAACTCCTCCTGCTCCACCCGCATCCACATTGGACACACCGGAACCCATGCAGCTGGGGCTACTTCGCCCGTCTCTGACTCCAGAAGAACGCCAACGTCGCCGGGTCAACAACCTTTGTCTGTATTGCGGAGAGCCTTTGTTCGTTCCTGCCCAGCTAAGATGCGTAAGTGCCTCCTTGTTCCACCTGTCCCCTCACCTGTGTTGACTGATAACCCTTCTCATCTAGCTGTTCCTGTCCTTTTGCAGCTCCCAGGAAGGACTATCCAAACCCACGCGGTTATTGATTCCGGGGCTTGCAGTGGCTTCGTCGACTCGTCTTTCGCCCGAAGAAATAGGATTCCCCTCAGACCAAGAGAGAAGGGGCTCTCGGTATACCTAGCTGACGGGTCTACCTTGGGATCAGGACCAGTGACTCAGGAGACTAGCCCCCTACCCGCTGTCATCGCCGGAACTCACCGAGAACTCTTGTGCCTGGATGTCATTCAGTCTCCCCTGTTCCTAATCATCCTTGGTATGCCTTGGTTGAAGGCACACAACCCACGGATTGATTGGGTTACCGGAACCATCGAATTTCCTTCGGATTACTGCCTCCAGCATTGCTGCCGGAACCCCGACGGGGACTCCTCGGTTCTTCTCTGTTCAGAATCCGATGACGAAACCCGACAAGCGGTACCCAAGGAGTATCACGCTTTCCTAGATGTCTTCAGCAAAAAGGGGGCAGAGACCCTTCCTCCCCATAGGCCATATGACTGCCCAATAGAACTGCTCCCGGGGGCAGAAATCCCCTTTGGAAGGATCTTCCCTCTTTCCGAGTCTGAACTGAGTGCCCTGAAGTCATATCTAGATGACAGTCTAGAAAAGGGATTTATTCGGCCCTCCACCTCCCCGGCGGGCGCTGGAATTTTCTTTGTAGAAAAAAAAGACCACTCCCTACGCCCATGTGTGGACTATCGGGCCCTGAATAAAATCACCATTAAAAATCGTTACCCCCTGCCGCTGGTACCTGAACTTTTTCAAAGACTGGGGTCCGCTAAGTTCTTCTCAAAGTTGGATCCTCGGGGCGCCTATAACCTCGTACGTATCAGGAGAGGTGACGAGTGGAAAACTGCCTTCCGCACCCGCTTCGGGCATTACGAATATTTAGTGATGCCATTTGGATTGTGTAATGCCCCGGCCACTTTCCAGCACTTTGTTAACGACATTTTTAGGGACTATCTAGATTTGTTTGTAATTATTTACCTGGATGATATTTTAATTTTTTCTTCCACCCTAGCCATTCATCGGGAACACGTGAAGAAGGTATTGACCCGTCTCCGTCTCCACGGTTTGTACGCCAAACCAGAAAAGTGTATTTTTGAACAGCAGAGTATCCAGTTCCTCGGCTTGGTCATCTCGGTAAGGGGAGTAGAGATGGATCCACAGAAGATCTCAGCAATCCAAGATTGGCCTGCTCCTTCAGATAGAAAGGGAGTCCAGCGGTTTGTGGGCTTTGCTAACTTCTACCGCAAGTTCATAAAGGGGTTTTCTGCTATTATCGCTCCCATTACCGAGCTGACCAAACAGAACCGAAGGTTTCATTGGACTCCTGAAGCACAAGAGGCCTTCCAGGCCCTGAAGAATCTATTTGTCTCAGCCTCGGTCCTGAAACATCCCGATCCTGCTCTACCATATACCCTTGAAGTTGACGCTTCAGAAATAGCAGTTGGAGCAATACTGTCCCAGAGGCAGGGATCCAAGTCCTTACTTCATCCGGTCGCCTTTTTCTCTCGCAAGCTATCAGAGGCCGAAAGAAATTATGACGTCGGGGACCGTGAGTTATTAGCCATTAAGTCCGCACTTGAAGAGTGGCGCTACTTGCTGGAAGGGGCTACCCACCCAATCTTGGTCTATACCGACCACAAAAATCTAGAGTACCTGAAGACAGCTAAGCGACTAAAGCCTCGTCAGGCCAGGTGGGCACTCTTCTTCTCAAGATTCGTATTCCATATTACCTACCGTCCCGGATCCAAAAATACTAAGCCGGACGCTTTATCCCGCATGTTCAGCCAGCCGGAGAACTTGCCACCTATTGATACCATCCTCTCTGCTGGGAACTTCCTTCTTCTCCAGGGAGATGTGATGTCTCAGCTTAAGCAGGCGTCCATTGGCGCTATACCTCCATCCGGTACCCCGTTATCCTCCAGTGATGGCCTTCTATGGTACGAAAACAGGATTTTCGTCCCCCAGACAGCTCGGACTCTGGTTCTGGCCTCCTGTCATGACCACCCCTTGGCTGGCCACTTTGGGATATTCAAGACCCTGGAATTACTCAGGCGTACCTTCTGGTGGCCACGGATGAAGGACGACTGCAAGCTTGCACCACTTGCATCCGAAGTAAGGGCGACAAGTTAAAGGCCTGGGGTCTACTAAGACCACTACCCGTTCCCGACAGACCGTGGAGGATGATCTCCATGGACTTCATCGTTGAACTCCCCCCTTCCGAAAACCACTCCACGATCTTCGTCGTAGTCGACCGACTCACCAAGATGGCACACTTCTTGCCCATGAAGGGCACCCCTTCAGCCGCGGAGACAGCTAACATTTTTATGAAAGAAATTGTGAGGCTTCATGGCATTCCTGCCAACATCACATCCGATAGGGGGGTGCAGTTCACCTCAAGGTTTTGGAGGGCACTCTGCGAAACATTGAAGATTGACCTTTGCCTATCCTCAGCCTACCACCCGCAGACCAAAGGCCAGACCGAAAGGACGAATCAGACACTGGAGCAATACCTTCGCTGTTTTTCGTCCTTCTCTCAAGACGACTGGGCCTCTCTTTTACCAATGGCGGAGTTTGCGTACAATAATACTATCCACTCGGCCACCAAGCAATCCCCTTTCTATGCGAACTTTGGGTTCCACCCGTTGTTCCTGTCTGGCGACCTTCCCGAGTGCTCGGTGCCAGCGGTTCAAAAGAACCTGAATTTCTTTGAAGAAAACAACAAGCTTCTACAGGAAACTCTGGCCAGATCACAGGAGCACAGTAAAGAAATCTTCGACCGAAAGAGGAGAGGGGAGCTGGATCTTAAGGTTGGGGATCGGGTCTGGCTGTCTACCCGGAATCTTAAACTCTCCTGCCCTTCTAAGAAGTTGGGCCCGAAGTTCATAGGTCCTTTCCCGATCAAGAGGAAACTAAACGACGTAGCGTTTGAACTCAAACTTCCTGAATCCTTCCGAATCCATCCAGTTTTCCATGTGTCACTCCTCAAACCCACAGTCATGGATCCCTTTACTGACAGAATCTCCAGCCCTCCGGAACCCGTGTTGGTCAATGGGGAGATTGAGTTCGAAGTGGAGGCCATTCTGGACTGTAGAAAGAGACAGAACCAGGTTCAATTCTTGGTCAAATGGAAGGGGTACGGACCTGAGGAGAACTCCTGGGAGCCAGAAGCCAACATCCACGCCAAGAGACTCATCCGTGCCTTCAAGAAGTCCGATCCGAACAAGTGGGCTCGGTTAGGCATCCGGAGGCTGCCCCTTGGGGGGGGGGGCAATGTCACGATCACTCGGGCACCCCGGTCGTATACAAGAGACTTACCCGTAGAAACCCGTCGTGGAGAGCCCGTCGTTTTCCTTTGACGCGCGCTAAAGCCAACGAACGCACTTGCGTCAACACGAACGAGCGCGCACGTGGGTCACGAACGGGAGCACGTTCCCTTGTGAGGGCGCGCTGATCCGTCGTACGTCCGTTTGGCGCCCTAAGGCCTTCTTTAGTCACTGGCTCCCTTCCACCCGTGCTGTCCAGTCTACAGCGTGTCCGTGATCTTGCTATCTGAATCTGTACCCGTTACCCTGGTTCCTGATATCCGGCCTGTTCCTTGACTCCGATCCATTGCTGCCTGCCTACGACCTCTGCTTGTCTGACCACGTCTCTGCCTCATCCCTTGTACCTTGCTGACCGATTCCTGCTGACCCGGCCTGTACCCGATACTTCTGTTTCCGCTTACCCATTGGGTTCCTGGTGCCTCCTGACGACCACCTGCCCAGCAGTCCATCCACTGGTGCCTGCCTGCTACAGATCAGTCCTACCAGCTCTACCTACTCGCTGTCGGTGCCCAGCTGTTCATCTGCCAGGCACTTGTGCCCCCTGAACATTTGAATACCTGTCCTCATCTCCAGGGGTTCATTAGCCAGGGGGATACGAGGGGCCGATCCCTGCATTCCAGGCTCAACTACTAGGTACGTGACAAAATGGCATATTTGGTATATCCCCCCCCCCCACTCATAAAATGTGTTTTCTGTAAAAAGATTACATCTGCCGCGTAGCGGTGCAATTCCAACCAAAGACGGCCTCTCTTCTGAGCTGAATTTAAACCTCTTATGTTATATATTACCTTTATGGAACCTGCCATTCCTCTCTATTCTTTACATACGGCCGTAGGAGGGGCAGAACATCGGAGGGGAGAGAAACCCCCCTCCCCCCCTTCCCCATAACCGAGTATTCCTATCTGGGTTATCTACAAGTTGAAGGAGTTGTCCGTAAGGAGGTGAAGCTCCCCTCCTCGACATCTCCATCCTTCTGCAATATCGCAGATTTTCCAGTCCCATATATTGGACCTAGCCTATTGAGTGAATTAACCCTTTATCCCCACCCATTGGACACAACGACCCCCCCCCCCCCCCCCCCGGCTTTTAAATACAAATTGCCCTATAATACCTTCTTCCCCCTCGACTCAATTTCCTTCCTTCTTTTAGATTTACCTCCCTTATTTTCTCTATCATCTTAAATATAACTTCCTTTCCCACCCCACAAATCCTCCGACCACCAAGTCCAAACAGATGGGAGGGGCTACTATGCTGAAAGGATTAGGTGGGACAAGGGTCAAAAAGCTGCTTGTGCTTACAAAGTTGTACTGAAATCGTGTCTATATTATTCAAGTACGATCTGCATGCTACTTGAGGCTTTAACATTGAGGTCCATGGGCATCAACTCGCATGGAAGTTGGACCAAAGTAGTGCAGGGACTACTTTGAAGTCGGCACCACTTAAAGTCACGCCAATATGAATGGTAGTCATTGAAAATCACGGAGAATAACTTGTCATGCGATTTTGCAGTACAAAATCTTGGGACAAGTCGTATAAGTGTGAAAGGGGTCTAAATGGAAGAAGTTTGGAACCATCAGGACTCTTCCTAAAGCGGGCCGCCCAGCCAAACTGAGCGATGAGGTAGAAGGGCCTTAGTCAGGGAGGTGAATAAGAACCTGAAGGTCACTCTGACAGAGCTCCAGCGTTTCTCTGTGGAGAGCGGAGAACCTTCCAGAGAAACAACAATGTCTGCAGCACTCTAATCAGGCCTGTATGGAGGGTTGCCAAAACAGACTCCACTTCTCAGTAGAAGGCACATGACAGCCTGCCTGGAGTTTGCCAAAAGGCACCTGAAGGACTCTCAGACCATGAGAAACAAAATTCTCTGGTCTGATGAAACAAAGATCAAACTCTTTGGCCCGAATGGCAAGAGTTATGTCTGGAGGAAACCAGACACCTGGCCAATACCATCCCTAAAATGAAGCATGGTGGTGGCAGATTCATGAATTGGGGATGTTTTTTCAGTGGCAGGAACTAGATGGCCAGTCGGGAATAAGGGAAAGATGAACGCAGTAATGTACAGAAACATCTTTGATGAAAGCCTGCCCCAGAGCGCTCTGGACCTCAGACTGGGGAGAAAGTTTATCATCCAACAGAACAACGACCCTAACCACACAGCCAAGACAACAAGAGAGTTACAGTTACAGGACAACTCTGTGAATGTCCTCGAGCGGTCCCAGCCAGAGCCCAGACTTGAACCTGAGTGAACATCTGAAAATGGCTGTGCACTGATGTTCCCCATCCAACCTGATGGAGCTTTAGAGGTCCTGCAAAGAAGAATGGGAGAAACTGCCCCAAAACAGGTGTGCCGAGCTTGTAGTAACATACTCAAAAAGACTTGAGATTGTAATTGGTGCCAAAAGTGCTTCAATAAAGTATATTTATTTAAAAAAAATATTTTCACATTGTCCCTGTAAAAAAAATGCTTAAACTTTGATTGCTATCACAAGAAATTTAAATATCCCTTATGAGAACAATAAAGCAAGACAAGTCCTCTTTAAGCAGACGACCTCCAGCCTCTTCTAAAAGTGATCAAGCGGCCAATTAGCAGTTTGGATCACTTTTAACAGAAACAGAATTGACGGCTGAAAAAAAACAATACCCGCCTCAAAACCGCAACTTATATATACGTATTGCGGTCGTGAAGTTTGTACAAGACAGCAGTATTAACTGCTAGAACAACCCACTTCTTGCAGAAATACCTTCATGGTATATTCCTACGCTAAACATTTTGGAGGAACAAAGATCTTGGATGTGCCCAGGTCTCTTAAAGGATCTCCTGCACAAAAGAATGAAGCGGGAAGTTTTAGGTTTGAGAGCTTTCCAAAACAATAAATCTGTGACCTTAGGCAAGGTTGACTCCAAGGGTAGATTTAAGGCCAATGGGTACACAGGAGTTACATCCCCTCTAGCCCCCAGTGTGTACAATGCCCTGCACATGTACCACGGAATAAAAAAATTAAAAAAAATAAAAATATAAAGACAGCTGAAGGCAGCCTTGTCCTTTGTAATGTGCCATTTTAACTGAACGGGCATTTAGCTCCGTTTCTAAAAGCATTTTTTATGCATGTGATTTATTGTAGTACTTTATGTTAATTTGCATGTGCTTTATGCATTTTGATATAAAATCAATTTAACGATTTCCTATAGATGAATATACATTAATATAAAACAGTAATTTATAAGAACAAACCTTTTTTGATTCACAGACTCTCTTCTTGCTTGTTCTAGAGCTAGTTCTTCAGCAATTTTTCTCCTGAGCTCTTCTTCATTAACTAATAACAAAATGAGAAAATAAGTAAGGTTATCACTGTTTTTGCCTGGTAATATAGTCAACTAAACATTACATATTGTGTGATTAACTAAATACACATTAATATAAGCCCATAACAAATTAAACATTTCACGCCACTATAAAAGATTTATTTAGCTAAATCCCATGAATCAGCAATACAATATTCCAGAGTCCCCCGGCTCAATGATCTTAGGATAGATTTTAGAGGTTGGCCGATATGGGTTTTTCTCTGGCCGATATTTAGAAATCACGGCGGCCGATGGCCGATATATGATGCCGATTTTTTGGGGGCGATACGTTAGGCCGATTTTTTTTTTTCCCTCCCCCCCCCCCCCTCCCCTTCATCTCATAAAATCTAACAGACACCTTTCCCACTGGGGAGTTTTTCAGGTGCTTTTGGGCTAAAAATAGCGCCTGTAAAGTTCCTGCAAAACGGCTCCCCTGTAGTCTGTGTGAAAGACAGAGTGCTTTCACACTGAGACGATGCGCTGGTAGGATGTTAAAAAAATAAATAAAAATAAAAACTCCTGCAAGCAGCATCTTGGAGTGGTGTACACCGCTCCTCCACCACTCCTGCCCATTGATATGAATGGGCACCACTGCCGGAGCGCATGCAATGCGATTTGGTAGCGGTGCTTCACGGGCGCATTTAACCTCTTCCTCGGCCGCTAGCTGGGTTATATGCACCCCACTAGCAGCCGAATAGCACCGCTAAAATGACGGTAAAGTGTCGCTAAAACTAGCAGCGTTTTACCGTCAACGCCTGCTCGCTCCAGTGTGAAAGCAAGCAGCCTTAATAAGTGATACAGAAAATTTCTTACATTTAAACATTTATTATTTTAGACAAATATAAAAAGTAATCTAAACTTTAGGACAAAAAAAAAAAAAAGGGGGGGCTAACTTTACTGTTTTGTTTTTTTAAAATCATTAGTGTATTTTTTTTTTACAAAAAATTGTGTTTGAAAGACCTCTGCTTAAATGCCGTGTGACATAAAATAGTGCAACAACCGCTATTTTATTCCCTAGGATCTCTGCTAAAAATATATATATAATTTTTTGGGGGTTCCAAGTGATTTTCAGGCAGAAAATGCAGGATTTTTACTTTTAAGCAACAAGTGTCAGAAAAGATTTAGTCTTTAAATGGTTAAACTGAGAACTCTACACACAGAGCTCATTTCAGTCAGAAGTGTAAACATTGCATCTCTTCGCTCTTTTCTTGGCAGACTGCCCAGAGAGGAGGAAAGTCGCTTCACTGAAGACTCAGGCAACTTGCATTGACTTCTATTACAGAAGTCATTTGCAAGTCGCACTGTAGTTATAATCGGCCTTTTTATTAGCACAATCGGCCGATGTCGATTAATTAAAAAAACTGCAAATATCGGCCGACCTCTAGTACATTTAGATATGATTTGTAAAAGACCCCCCAACTATACATTTTCTGAAAGCATAGGACTGGTAGAATTAAGAAGACTCTACAAATTTTTTAGGTCCCACGATAGCTGCACAAATTTATCAAAATTATATTTTTGCTGAAACTACACTAAAATCATTATTAGCGGACATAAACGCAGCAAAAATTACAAAACTGCAATACAGTAAAATGTTGGCTTTTTCATTCAAACCCGCTTGACCAAGGTTTTTCAATTCCAATCTCTCCACTGCCGAATGAACAGAAAGCACACTGTACAGAGACTGCCTGTTCATTCACAAACTGAAATCATAGTAAACATTGTTTACTATGTTTAGGTTATAAAAAACAGTGAGTGATTGGTACCGTTCATTCAGGAAAGGAAAGGACTGGTAAATTATGTACCAGTCCCTGCCCCACCATCCCTAAACTGATCCCTATGTTCTTCAGCAGCAGCTGACAGCTAGCGAGGGGAAGAGGAGAATAAGTTGGGAAGCACTCCGGAGGGGGGGGGGGGTGCAGGGGATTGGTCTTGAAGGCGGATTTAGGTCTGTGCTGATGTCAGTGTATGGGGGATTTTAGAACTGTGTTGGACAATGCAACAGCAGGGAAAGAAGGAGAAAGGACAAGAAAGGAGGAGAAAGCAGTGACGGTAGCAAGCTACCATCTTAGATAATTTTGCATGCACACAGTGGCTCATCAGCCACTAATCACAGCCAATATTTTGTTCAGCACAGACTGATAAACAATTCTGCAATAAGTTCATGGTCACTTTATTAACCATGAGCTTATAGCAGAATGCAAGTGATGTAAAGCACACTGGTCTGGCCAGCTGGAAAGGGTTCTGTGCCACGGTATGCCTTACGTCATTGGTAGTCAAAGGGTTAAAAGTGTTAGTAAGTCTAACTAGAAAATTAAAAGATCTGTTGTCTCAACAGCCAAAATGTATTGATATGTACTTTTGGTTGTTTAATTCCCATGATAATTGTGCAACAATATTTTTTAATAGTAATCAAAATAAAACTTGCAGTGCCGCTCTAAGCTGAGACAGAGATCCCCCCACTGGTTGCAGTGAAAGGAGCTGGCGTCAGTGCACCAAAGGTGTAAGAGCATTATCAAAGAGACAAAAAGGTGCCACTCACAAACCTAGTGCATTAGTATGTAGATGAATGTGGCCTCAGCCAGCACTGTTCCTCTGTGACCAAGCCCTGGAGAGTGGACCAAAACATGCCAGAGGGCATGGCTGGAGTGGCGCTGGCCGAGGCCACATTCATCTACATATTAATGCACTAGGTTGGCGAGTGGCGCCTTTTCTTCTCTTTGATAATATTATTCTTAAACCTCCAACATGTAAGGGATACCAAACAGGTACAGTGGAACAGTCTTATCTGTGCATCCTAAACGTATGTATAGGTCTGTGGTGGTCAGCTTCGGAACATAGCAAGCCTCAAGTGTAACCCCTGAAAACGTCAAAGGGCATCAGATCAGTGGTGGGTAACTTGCTAGATATATGGGGACTTAAGTATATTGCCAAATAGCCACACATAATGGTCAGAAAATGCAATGCTACAGAAACAATCTGACAGTGGGTACATAATAATGAACATGGTTGAATACCAAGTACATGCTACTTAAAAATGCTACAGATCACAGATAATACAACATAGAGCTGCACGATTTTGGCCAAAATGGGAATCACAATTTTTTTGCTTAGAATAAAAAGATCACGATTCTCGCAACGTAAAATCTTTCACATTATACAAAAAACGGGCTAACTTTACTGGTTCGTTTTTTTTTTGTTTTTTTTTAATTCATTAAAGTAGTTTTTTTTTTTAAAAAATGCATTTGAAAGACCACTGCACACAAATACAGTGTGCCATAAAATATTGCAACAATCACAATTTTATTCTCTAGGGTGTCTACTAAAAAATATGTTTGGGGGTTCCAAGTAATTTTCTAGCAAAAAAAAAAAAAAAGATTTTAACTTGAAACCAACAAATGTCAGAAAAAGGTCTATTCCATTGACAATGTGTATACTGAAGTTCAATTGATAAAGAATGTTTTGATTCTTGGCAGACTGCCCAGTTTTTTTCTCTTCCTTTCTTTTGAAGGCTGTGGCTTCAGAAGAGCAGAGAGATTGCTTTGCATAGAAAGAATTGTGAAACACTTTAGTCAAGATCGCGATAACGATTCTTGACGATTAATTGTGCAGCTCTAATACAACACCTTTTCCAAATCATTGCTCTCATATTTGTGCTGTCTATACCCCTTTAAAATGGTCTTCCACATTGGATGTTCCCAACAAAAACAAAAAAATGAACAAATCAGAAAAAAAAACATAAGAGAAAAGGCAAAGATTTCTATTTTTTTTGGAATGTTGCTATTTTAGAAGTTCTGATTGAACGTAACACGTAAAAGGGGAGGAGCGATGCATGACATCACCCGCTGCTGCCCTACGGAACTAACACGATTTTCGGCTTTACATGCTGTGTTTTTATTATCTTTATGTGAGTAGTTTGTGTAAATTAAATCTTATACTTAAGCGGTGAGCACTTAGAGCTTTTCTTTCTACCCATGACCTGGCGTCCTTGCTGAGATCTAAGGAGACGTGAGAGAAGTTTATGGTCCATGTTAACCCTTTTGATACCCGCTTGCATGACCACCTGTTTGCACAGGGGTCCATGCCATAAGGGTGGAGTGATAAGTTAGAGGAGGTGGAGGGATTGTCACACTACTGTGGGGAAAAAAAAAAGTTTCTTACGGCAGTGCTACAGTTTGAATTTAAAATGTATGTGTGAACTGTGAAGTTAAGTCATGGATTGTGAAAACGAACTAGTGTCGGGTGATTGTATATAGTGCATACCACATTTACCACTGACTAATGCAGAATTGCAATGCAAGGAGATCAGCTAAAAGTAGTTGGATCTGTATGTGTGTTATAATTAATCGAAATTAGTCGATTAAACGATTAAAATGAAAATCGATTAATCGAACACAAAAATTTTAATCAGTAACAGCCCTAGATTATATAAATAAAGTTTTATTAAAGTTTCACAAGTTTCTGAGCCTAAAGCACATTCACATCACATATGAAACAGTCACTATAAAAAATACAAAATGTTTCCGTAATACAATATACTTTTAGCTTGTTCCTATGCTAAAGAGATATCTTGATAAATGTATTAATTATTAGGGTGCATTCACACTCCGATTAGATTCAAATACCCCAGCAGGTGTTACTGAGATTAGCTGAAGGAGGCAGCCCCAGTGAAAGCAATGGGAGTCTTCCTGTAGCTAATCTCAACCACCTGCATGTAAATGCTTATGCAGTGATCACATGATCAGCCCTGGATCTAGACTACCTGCCTCCAGGGACAATCACTTGCATGTGATCACTGCATCATAGATTACATGGGAGTGGCTGTGATTAACTGCAAAAGCCAGCAACCTCTTATTGCTTTTAAAGGGCTGCCAACCACAGCCAATTGCAGGAACCCCTGCCAGGTTCTCACATCTACTGAAACTGAAAAGGAAAAGGAAAAGGTCTGGCAGACCCAAAACAACAACAGAATCAGATGAAAATGTTCTGTCAACAGCTTGTGTGATGACAACAGCTTCAAAACACAGCTCCATTAAAAGGATAATTCCTTAGCATGTGGCAGCAGTTGCCACATTTACCCCTAACACAGGTGGTCAGGCACTATAGCTGGCTTGTGTTCTTCACCTATAGCAGCCCCTTTCCCATAAGTCAAGCAGACCTATTGGTTCTCAGTTGCCCCCATACGCAATGCTTTAGTGCCTAGATACCACGCCAGGGCAGGCATAGCAAGCAGGTCCTCGAGGTTGGCAGACAGGCAGATGGGTTCAACAACAGTCCAGGTACAATGCAGGCAAGGTTCAGAATAGTCAGGGTGAAATCCATAGTCAAAAGGCAAACAGGGTTAAGAGAGTAGTCAATATCCCAATTTAAAATCATAAAAATCATAAACAGGGAGCAGACAGAGAGCTTGGAGCACGTTACAAACACAATATCACAAGCATGAGACTACAGACTTGGCTGGCTTAAATTCAGCTTGGTCTCCCAGGGACTGGCTGCATCATACATCTACTTGCAGGTGGACAGACAGGCAGGGAGAATGTATCACAACCAAAATTTTCGATGCTGGAATGAGATCTGCAGAAAGTATAGGGCAGGAGTATTACAGAGATAGTCTGGAGGTAGGTTTTGAAACACTATGTCAAAACTACCTCAGAAGAAAATATGAAAACAAAGACACCTAAGAGTGCTACACATGGTAATTGCATTGGAAAGAAATCTCTAAACAATATTTTACTTTTATCGTGGAAACAATGAAACGATTACAAGGTTTAAAAAAAAAAAAAAAAGTAAAACTTTGTGCCTGAAGTTGGTCTTTACACAAAAAAAAAAAAAAAAACAATTACCAGCTTTCTTTCACTTCCTACGTTTAACCACTTGCCGCCCCCCCTATAGGCAATTGACGGTGGCAAAGTGGTTGCATAATCCTGATCAGACGTCATATGACGTGATCAGGATTATGAGCCGCTGCGCGCCCCCAGGGCGCGCATCGCGGCGATCGTTGTTGCGGGGTGTCAGTCTGACACCCGGCAACTACGATCTCGGTAAAGAGTCACAGTGTAAATAGGAAGAGCCGGTGATCGGCTTTTCCTCACTCGCGTCTGTCAGACGCGAGTAGAGGAGAGTCGATCGGCTGCTCCTCTGACGGGGACGGGGGGGTCTGTGCTGGTTGATAATCAGCACAGCCCCCCGCGAGGATGCCCACACTGGACCACCAGGGACGCCACCAGACCACCAGGGATGTCCAGCAAAAGGTAATCCTCCCTAGACCACCAGGGATGCCAGTCAGTGCCACAATGGATGCCAATCAGTGCCCATAATGGATGCCAGTGCCCACAATGGGCATCACTGATTGGCATGCATTATTGTTTGGCACTGATTGGCATCCATTAGTACAGTATAACATAATACAATGCCGCCTATAAGTGCCCACCTGTGCCGCCTATGAGTGCCCATCCGTGCCACCTATAAGTGGCCACCCATGCCCATATGTGCCGCCTATCCATGCCCATCTGTGCCGCCTATCCATGCCCATCTGTGCCGCCTATCCATGCCCATCTGTGCCAGCTATCAGTGCCAATTTGTGCCACCTATCAGTGCCCATCCGTGTCGCCCATCAGTGCTGCCTATCAGTGCCACATATCAGTGTCCATCAATGCCACCTCATCAGTGCCACTTCATTGGTGCCCATCAGTGCCGCCTTATCAGTGCCCATCAGTGAAGGAGAAAACGTACTTATTTACAACGTTTTGAAACTGAAACAAAAAAAACTTTTTTTCCAAATTTTCGGTATTTTTTTATTTGTAGCGCAAAAAATAAAAATTTTCATTTGGGTACAGTGTAGCATGACCGCGCACTTGTCATTCAAAGTGCGACAGCGCTGAAAGCTCAAAATTGGTCTGGGCAGGAAGGTGTTTAAGTGCCTGGTATTGAAGTGGTTAAAAAAAAAAGTTTTACGATAAAGTAAATACAAATATAAAGCTGGAAGAAAAAAAAAATATAAATAATAACTTACAGGTTCCAGTGAACTTGCACAATTGTGAACAAAGCCACCAGGATGCTGGGTACGCTGAGGTGTCCAAATCCCATAAGACTGCGTTCTTGCATTGCACAGAAGTACACACTCGTAGGATTTGAGATCATCAGCTTTCCCTGACCCGAGAGTAGGCCCGGTGACATTGCCCTCACCTAACCATGAGCACATAACATATGGATGTATTTCGAGGGCACTGGATTTTTGACCGTATTCAGGTACATACAGCATTCAACTCTAAGTCTGGCTATATGCAACACCTGTGGATCCCTGAATGCAGGATAAACATCAGGGAATTTATGGCAAATCATATTTTTTGACTCAAATCATCTGTGTGCATGAGGCCTTTAAGTTAAGACATTTCCAAGTGTTAATGGAAGGCGGTTTACAGTTTAATAGAAACATGCTGCATGCAAAGGCTGGTAAACAGCTAGTCCCTTTACTTATGATCTACAAAAACCACTGGGAACAGTCTTCCACTGGAATATGCAGCATTGCGTTTAAAAAGCTTACCAATTTGGACTATGGGCTAATTAAATGGATGCAAGACATCCTAGATTTACACATTTCAGTATACAGTTTGGTAATATGTAATCTCAGTATCAGAAATTCAAGTCACAGCTTTGGAGTTACAGTGCTAATAAAATGAATTAATTTCCCTAATATACAAGCTCCCAGAAATCCCTAGAGTGTTTTTGTATAGACTTTACAACAAATTAATAATTCTTTTCGCAAGAATTTTAGATTGACACATTTGGGTATGAAAAAAGAGCAAAATTCAGTTAATTCTATTCATAGAGTTACAATTTTCTATTGTCAGATCAAAATAAAGGAAAAGTGGCATTAGGTATTCAGAGGTCGTCGTCTCCTAAACCAGTGGTTCTCAACCCCGTCCTCAAGTACACCCAACAGGCAATATTTGCAGCTTTTCCTTTATCTTGCACAGGTCCTTTAAAATCAGAGTCAATGGCTTGGTATTTTGGACAGCATTTTTTTTCATCTAAGAGAAATTCCCAAAACATGGCCTGTTATGGGTACTTGAGGACTGGGTTGAGAACCACTGTTCTACACAGTTCACAACGAAAAACACTTTACCCGTGTAGGACTAAACCGGAATAGAGGGAGAATTGCATGACATGATGATGCCAAAAAAACAAGATCACCACTTCAGAGATCAATGAATAAATGGCTCTTAAAGTGGTACTAAACCCACCATTTTAAAAACTAATATCATTATTGGCACCTGATCTGTGCCACGATGATGGGACTTAGTGGTCGCATGTGCAGCAAAACAGACAAAACCTAGGAGGAAAGATCGGGCAAAGTTAGAAGCACCCTGGACATGCAGAAATTGGCGACATTACAGTGCTGTAGAGCACATTATCACAGGTAAGACTGTCATAATGTGCTAGTATGTGGTAAAAGTACATTATGACTTAAACCTACAGGGGGGGGTTCATATTTTTATGTATTAACCAAGTTTACTACCATTTTAACTTGCACACATTACAAAATCGAATGATCACCATGCCAAGCAACGCATTTTGAGCCTACCCAGGTCTTGCTCACAGATACAATAACAGAGCCCTGAAAAATGCCAGCAGCGTTATCTTCTCTACTTTGCAAATACAATCATTATTTTTACATTATTAATTACTTCATGGTTGCACAGACAATAATGGCCAGTTCAGACCAGAATGCAGTTTGGGATACCCATGTTCGGTGTGTGTTTTCAGCACCACGATCAAAACTCACTGCACTTGCGATCTGTAGTGGTTGTCAGTGCAACGCTAACGACATCCCAAATATAGGTTGCAAAGTGTTTGCCTGCAACAGATCACATAGTACAGAAGTACCTTGCAGTCTAGTTACTCTTTCTTTTGTAAAGTAGCGCATGCAAGTGAATGGGCTGAAATCACTGCACTCAGAACGCATGTGAATCACATAGGAACGCATTGTGCATTCCTGTGCGATTGAAGGTGTGAACCAGCCCTAAATCACTGATCTTGCCTGAAATCCTAACATTTGCAAACAAGTAGCTGTGCAAGCTCCTCTTGTCTGCCTACATAACTGCAGGTGGCAGGGGCCGGGCCATCACAGATGAGAACAGTAGAAGAGAGAAAGGCCGGCAACTCTATGTCCATATCAAATGTAAATACTTTTATTGGCACGTTAAGTACAAAGGCAGGTGCGTTTCGGCACCCCGCCTTGAACACTGATGAGAACTGATACTTCCAGGAAGCAGTCAGATTCCTAGTAATGTTACATGGGACAGCATTGGAAAAAGCAATGGCTACCAGATAAACTATGTTTGATAGTTACTTAAGAATGCAAATGGTAACACAAGACTGCAGGATTTTTTTTTCAATCAAAAAGGATCTTTGGCGACAAGGTCCCTTTAAAACAGGATAGGAGAAGGCTAAACCCCTGTCAGTTGGTTTTAGCGGTCGTTCCCAGTTGCAGATTTTTCCTCCCTTTTTGTCCAATAAAACTGTTGTCACTAGGGCAGAAAAGCCTTCTTTAAAAGGAGCAAAAAAAAACATTTGCTTTGCAATAATAAAGCTTTCCAAATGCCTGTTCTTTACAAGAGTAGGGAATGGTCTAGCTCAGTGGTCATCAACCCTGTCCTCAGGGCCCACTAAGGCTACTTTCACACTGGGGCGTTGCAGGCGCTGACAGTAAAGCGGCAATATATATTTATCGTTGTTTTTTAAAAAGGGTTAAAACCACCCGCAAAGCACAGTTTTCAATGAGAAGGGGCACTTTAGAAGCGGTAAATAAACTGCTCCAAAAGGAGCAGGAGTTTTTCGACCGCCCTGCACGTGCACCGCTACAGTGTGAAAGCCCTCGGGGCTTTCACACTGGGAGACACAGCAGCGGCTGTATCAGGGCGCTTTGCAGACACTCTTTTTAGCACTTCAGCGCCTGCAAAGCGCCTCAGTGTGAAAGCAGCTTAACAGGCCAGGTTTGTAAGATAACTGAAATACATCACAGGTGATATCATTTGCTGCTCAGTGATTGCAGTATTCTAGTCTGCATCTCCCCAAGGTAATAGGTAATACGCGTAGGGCATGGCCTAAGACGTGTACACACACTCTCACAAGGCGGCGGCGGTGAATGTATCTTATAGCGTTGTTTCATTCTAATTAATGTGAGTAGCCATTCTTTGGATTTTAATAAAGTTAACAAGTCATAACAATACTACACTATGGATATTTCATTTTCTATATAATGCGATGGAACGATGAGTAACTGAATAACCGGACCAGCTTCATATAGCGACACAGGGGCTCACACTGTGGAGGCGCATTAACCCCTGCAGGAGCGGGGGAGCTGGTGAGTGCGGCAATTTGTCTTATGCGCGGAAAACGCACCGGTTGCAATTCAGGATACACCAGAACACCGAGCACCAGTCACTTTGATCTATGTGGAACTTTTAAAGATTTTTGCTTTTGATTCAAATGGACTTTAATATGTGGAGATAATAGAAGACTTATGCCCACCTTTTTTTTTGCACAAAGAGCACAAGCACTTTATATTGCACATAGCTGTGTAATATAGAATAAACTTGTGTGTGTTTTTTTTTTTTTATATTTATTTGCACCAGCACTGCCAGTTTGAAATTTGCACATTGAATACATTTTTACAGATGTTTACTAGCATTAGCACTTCCAATTTACAATCCGCATGTGGTATTAATTAACTATCATCATGGTAAATTCAGAATCATAGGAGATATATACACATACATACATACATATACACATACACATACACACATTTTGCTGTTTCAAGAGTGCGCCATAGCTACCACCACAGTGTTCACAATCACAGCTGATCACAGCGTAAACAGGAAGAGCCATTTATCGGCTTTTCCTCCATTCGTACTGACAGACGCGAGTAGAGGAGAGCGGATCAGCTGCTCACCTGACGGGGGTTCTACGCTGGTTGATTATCAGTGCAGCCCACCCATGCCAACCAGGTAAGCCTACCCAGGACCACCAGGGTTGCCAATCAGTGCCCATCAGTAATACCTACCAGTGCCTCATCAGTGCTGCCTATCAGGGCCATCAGTGACGTCTATCAATGCCCATCAGTGCTGCTTATTAGTGCCTCATCATCAGTGCCCGTCAGTGCAGCCTCATCAGTGAAGAAAACCTTCTCATTTATAAAATTTTATAACAGAAACAAAAGAAAAAAAAATTTTCATTTGTTTAGCAAAAGAAAAAAAACAGTGTTGATCAAATATCACCAAAAGAAATTTCTATTTGTGGGAACAAAATGATAAAAATGTTGTTTGGGTACAGTGTTACATGACCTCACAATTGTCATTTAAAATGCGACAGCTCTGAAAACTGAAAATTGGCCTAGGCAGGAAGAGGGGGGGGGGGGGGTTGCCCTGTATTGAAGTGGTCAATACTTGGTGTCACCTGGTGGTGGAAGCACTACAAATTGTAATTGTGGGGACATTGGAGCTAGAGAATCATGAATCATGTTTCCCATATATTTTTTCTTTTTAGCCCTTGTGAATGGTCTCTTATGGACACTTATTTATTTATATATTTGGTGTGATTTCTTTACACACATTTTTCACATATTAAATTTGATGTCATTATGTCGATTCATTTTGTTTTCACAATATTGAGTTACATTTTTTTAGCGCTGCTTCATATATTTATCACTCTTGCAGCTAGTGTTACACATTGATACAGTTTCCCACCCCCCACCCCCCCCCCATGCTTACCTGAGCCTGATCGCAATCCAGCTAAGTGCATGAGAGCAGCGGCTCTCCCAAGTCTCTCCCTTCTCATTGGCTGAGATGCAGCAACAAGAGCAATTGGCTCCCACTGCCGTCAATCACAGCTATTAAGGAGAGAGCAAGGGGTGGGCTCATGGACACAAAGAGATGGGTAGACAGCGAGCATGCACGAGTGTTCCCATAGTAAGCGGCTTGCTATGGGGGCACTCGGGAAGGGGGGAGGCACAGAGTGCTAGCAGAGAACCTATGAAGGAGGAGGATCGGAGCCCTGTGAAAAACCCCTATTGTGTCCCCTGCCAGAACACTCCGGCCATTGGTGGAAAACGCTGATTAGGAGCTGGTTGGCAGACCTTATTTGATAAAGCCCCCCTTCCACAGAAGCCGGCCGAAACGGGCCAACTCCATTACCCATGGGTCAATCTGTCGGCCGATTTCTACTGAACTGGCCGATGACACCCACCATTCAGCCATGTATATTTACAAGGTATATGCAGTCAGCCTTGACAACAGTACCCCAACAACTGTCCCTACATCAACTTGGTTGCAGAATGTCAGTGTGCGGTCCTCTCTGATCCTCATATTTGGTCCTCTGCAGATTTCATGATGTCTAACCCCTGGGATTCTGGAGAATGGCAGTGCACTGGTGATTGCTGGAGCTGGCTGTAGCACTCATGCGCTGTCTGTAAGGCTTGGTTCACACAGTTACGATCAGATTTTGATCAGACTTTCAGTGCGATTACGTGACGCTACTTGGATGTGGTTTGCATATTCAGAATCATGCTGAAATCACAAAGTAGCAAAGGACCCTTTTGCAAAATTGTGCCGTGCTGCATTGATGTGAACAGGCACCATTGAAAACAATGTCATTTCCATTGTCACACAATTCTGTGTAACCCAAGTCGCATCTGAAATCACACTAGGCCTACATGGTTAGTGCCGGCAAGAGCAGCAATGCAGTTTGGGGTTGAAAGTGGTTTGAGATGCTAGGCTGTGGCAGCAACAGTGCACCTTCACTGTGGTGAACCATCATCTTAACATTTTTTTTTTTTTTTTATATATTAACTACCTGTAGAGGGATTTCAGTGATTTTCCGTTTTGTTTTTAGCCACCACAATAAGTTATATTTAAAACTGCTAAACATTTGCTCTAGTGACAATTGAACGAGGGTCAATTATTATTACTATTATACAGGATTTATATAGCATCAACAGCTTGTACACACTAGCGTTATTTTGGTGTTTTTTTTTTTTAAGGTCCTAGAAGAGGTTATTAGCAATTCAGGAGCAGAAAAAAAAACAATGTTTTCGTAGTTTCTTGGAGCGCTTTTCCAGCAGCTGAACGTTCCTATATGCTACCAATAGCTTTTTTTAGCTTCCCTCCTCTTTTAAAGGAACTGCAAAAATGTCAACCTTACTAAATGTGACTAAAACACCACTACAAAAAGCTATAAGCAGCGTGTTTTATCCAGCATTAAAAAAAAAAAAAAATGCTACTGTGCACAACGCCTAAATCTCTAATTGGGGAGATGGCTCACAATAGAAGACTAATAGGGGTTTTAAACCTTATCTGTTGTGTTCAAAACTAAAAATTTGGATGCTCTGTAGTTACACTGTACGCATTGGTTCAAGCAAGTGTACTAATTAAAACAAAAAGTTTTTGTACTTACACCCAATGTAAACTCTCCAAGAGCGAACATCATATATGTTGCATTAACCAAACTAAGAAAAGCCTGGATATGCAATAGTATTAGAATATCCATGTGCTTTATGTACACATTCTGTGCTGCAATTACAAAATAGATTTTAATGCACCCTTAATAAAAACACCAAATTATTTACATCTCCATTTTTTCATTCATGAGCTTACAAACACGGGACTGAGGACAGACATTGTGAACCCTTTAATGACAGCACCATCTGCCTAAATACAGTAGCTGACAGAGACGCAGTAGCATTAGAGACATAAAAGTTAATGAAGTTGTCAAAAGGAGAAGTCTTAACAGTACACTAAATAATCATAAATACTGAGCCAGAAAGCACACAGTTACAAACACTATGGCGGTGACCTGCAGCACTAACAGCATCAAGGAAAGAGTTTATTATCTGGTTTTATTGCTCCTTCAGGATTAATCTGCTTCTTTATTTCATTCCAATTTGAAACGCATAATATGCAAATAATCTTCATTTTATTATGTGCCACCTAATAAGGACTGCAGGATGTGTCACGGCTGGATATTGCACGCCACATGAAGACAAAGCACATTTATGAATTCCAGATGAGCGAGAAGAAATATATGAGCTTTTGGATCTTGATAAGAAATATCAGTGACAGCTATTTCATCTGTCTAGTCCAGGAAGACACAACAAAAAGACATTGCAGGGGAATCAAAAATAAAGTGTTTACCAAAAGACTTTATTGCAATGCATTACACATACACAATACTCTTTTTTTATTTTTATTTTTTTAAATGCTATCAAGAAACGCTTCAACGAGTTTGAAAATAGGGTGGTACACTTTTTGTTATTCCAACTAAACCAACATTTCAGAAAAAAACTATACACACTCACACAGTGTTATTTTTTAGAAAATGTAAAAGGCTAAAACCATAGCAATATAGTAGAACGTGAAAATGAAATATCATTTGAAGGTATGTTAAAAGGAGGCGTTTCATCCTGGGTGAAAAAAAAAAAAAAAAAAGTCAGCAGCTACAAAATATGATTTTTATAACAGCTTACCTGTAAAATACTTTTCTTTGAAGCAAAAATCTTAATTAGACGTTTTATATTTATTTTTTAATACCTCATTTCTTTTTTTTCCCTGTTTTCCTCGGGACCTCCATCCCACGGCACTGCATGTCACTTAGGTGTTTTTTTTGTTGCCCCCTGTCATCGCTTTCTAGGACCTGTGTGTGTCCTGGAAGATGATGGGACCATTCAGAAAGTGCCACGGCGACTGGCGCATGCGCAGTAGGAAACAGGCATTGAAGACACAAGGATGCCTGCACCCGAAGTCGATGGGACAGGTCGGCTTCGGATGCCGACATTGCGGGTTCCCTGGACAGGTAAGTGTCCATATATTAAAAGTCAGCAGCTACAGTCTTCCTTAATCTTACATCACAAAACACAGCAATATTTTATTATTCCCAATATAAAGGTAGTATTGTGTCCTCACCCTAACTTTCTACCAAAGGTAGTGTCAAGTTTTCATTTAAACCAGGATATTGTTCTGCCTTCATCTTTTTTTCCAGAACCCGGCTCTAAGGAAGAAACCTCACTACATTCTCTTGATGTGGTGAGAGCAGTCAGTCTACTTGAAGGAGACTGCTCAGATTCAAAAAAACTGATGTTTTGTTTGTATTGCCTGAAGGACCTAAGAGAGGACAGGCAGCATCGAAATCTACTATTTCTAAATGTATTCGACAAGTGATTGTTCAAGCTTATGGTTTAAAGAGGAAGATTCCACCTTTTCAAATCAAAGCACACTCCACAAGGGCTGTTAGTGCTTCGTGGGCAGTGCATCACCAAGCCTCCATGGTTCCAATCTGCAAGTCCGCAACTTGGTATTCAGTCAATACATTTACCAGATTCTATCAGGTGGATGTAAAGTCATAAGGATATTGCCTTTGGAGCAGTGTGCTGCAGGCAGCACTATAAGTCCTCTGATCTCATGGTGCCCTACTTTTGTTGTGTCTCCCTCCCTTCAGTTGGCATTGCTCTGGGACATCCCACAGTAATTACCATGTCCTGTGATCTACAATTAAGAAAATAGGATTTTTATAACAGCTTACCTGCAAAATACTTTTCTTTGAAGTACATTACGGGACGCAGAGGTCCCTACCCTCTTTCTGGTATACATATGTATTGCTTTGCTACAAAAACTGAGGTACTCCCAGTAGTGGGAGGGGTAATATAGGGGGTGGACTTCCTGTCTTAGGGTGTGCCAGTGTCCATCACCTGAAGGTGGCCTATAACCCACAGTCATTACTATGGCTGTGTCCCGTGATGTACGATTAATACTGTAGCTGCTGACTTAATATATGGACACTTACCTGTCCAGGGAGCCCTCAATGTCAGCACCCGAAGCCGACCTGGCCATAGTCTTTGGTGCAGGCATCCTTGCGGCTTCACAGCCTGTTTCCTACAGCTCATGTGTGAGTCACCGTAGCACTTTCTGAATGATCCCGTCATCTTTCCGAGACACACACACACACAGGTCCTAGAAAGCGTTAACAGGAGGGGCAAAAAAAAAAACACGCGGTGCCGTGGGATGGAGGTCCCCAGGAAAATGTAGAAAAAAATAAATAAAGGAATGAAAAAAAAAATATATATATATATAAAATGTCTAATAACGAGGATTTTTGCTTTCGTTTGGCAAGTTAGATTTTTGCCTGGAACGCTGCTTTAAGCTGCTAATCTAATGCTGGCCATACACAATATGAAAGAAAAAAAAAATTGCCTGAAATTCGGTCATTTGGCCAGTTAGTTTATTTTTCAGCCAATTAACGAGCACAAAAATCGATAAGTTTGTAAATTTTCTGCTGAGCGAACGATAACTTAAAACATTAATGCGTTTCCTGTCCGAACTGTTTTTACTAAGTTTGTCCCTCGAAGGATTTATTGGTCATTACATGATGGCACTATCGCTTGCTCTCAGAGCAGAATGTCAGTTTTTTCGAAAATTGGTTTGGCAGATATTTCGTACAGTGTATGGCCAGCATAGGACTAACAAAAACGAAGCGCTCTCATTAAATAGGTAGTGAAGGAAATCCACACCATCATAGCTCAGTAAAACCGAAAATTTAATTATTAAATGAACCTCAACTTGAAAATGAAATTTAACCGAAAACACTAAAATGTATTGGGGCATGTCCTGAAATAAATTAAAGTGGCTGTAAAGACTTTTTTTTTTCTTTTTAACATAACAAACAAGTCTATACTTACCACTGAGCGGCACCAATCTTCCTCTTCTTGGGTCCACCACCAGCGCTCCTGGCTCCTCCTCTCTTGCGAGTGTCCCCAATAAAAAAAACTTGATTCCCATGGGGACAATCGTGCAGGCTCGCTCCTGAGCCCTGCTGCTGCATCCATTATCACAGACAGTGGGACTCGACCCCACTACTATCAATCTGCCCAATGAGGGAGACAGCAGCGTGAGCTGCTGCACTTGTGCATGTCGTTGGATCGGATTTGGCTCAAATAAGATTAAGGAAGGGCTGGGGGGGGGGAATGACCCTGCAGCAGGAGTTTTTTTTACCTTAATGCA
This sequence comes from Lithobates pipiens, assembly GCF_037356315.1. Lineage (NCBI taxonomy): Eukaryota > Metazoa > Chordata > Amphibia > Anura > Ranidae > Lithobates > Lithobates pipiens. Next base: position 145,041,047 of record NW_027507903.1, read on the forward strand.
TAGAAATACAAATACTGTAGCTGCTGACTTAATACCAAAAATTGTCAAATCTCAAAACTGCAAAAAAGCAGTACACAAAATTGTCCATAGGAAATGCTTTAAAAGCCTTGGCAGCTCAACAGTTTAGACTGAACTACAGAAGGTGAATAGAATTGCAGCGTCTTGAAAAAGTATTCACACCCCTTGACATTTTCCACATTTTGTCAAGTTACAACCAAAAACTTAAATGTATTTTATTGTCCCCAGTCTCTAGTCTTTTGCAGACTCTTAACAAGTTTTCATCTAAGATTGCCCTTTATTTGGCTCCAACCATCTTCCCATCAAACATCAACTAGCTTCCCTTTCCCTGCTGAAGAAACGCATCCCCACAACACGATGCTGCCGCCACCATGTTTCACCGCGGGGGTGGTGTGTTCAGGGGGATGTGCTGTGTTGGTTTCCTGCCACACATAGCATTTTTCTTTTAGGCCAAAAAGTTACATTTTCGTCTCATCTGACCAGAGTACCTTCTTCCACATGTTTCTGTGTTCCCCATATGGCTTCTCGCAAACTGCAAACGGGACTTCTTATGGCTCCCTTTCAACAATGGCTTTCTTCCTGTCCCTCTGCAATAAAGGGCGAGTAACAGCCACCTGAGCTATGGAGCTCTTCAGTTCCTCCAGAGTTACAATGGGCCTCTTGGCTGTTTCTCTGATTAATGCTATCCTTGCCCGGCCTGTAAGTTTAGGTGGACGGCCATGTTTTGGTAGGTTTGCAGTTGTGCCATACTCTTTCCATTATTGGATGATGGATTGAAAAGTGCGCCTTGAAAGATTCAAAGCTTTAAAAACTTCTCTACAACTTTATCCCTGACCTGTCTGGTGGGTTCCTTGGCCTTCATGATGCCGTTTGTTCACCAAGGCTCTCTAACAAACCTCTGAGGGCTTCACAGAACAGCTGTATTTATACTGAGAGTAAATTACACATAGGTGGACTCTATTTACTAATTAGGGGACTTCTAAAGGCAATTGGTTCCACTTGATTTTAGTAAGGGGTATCAGAGTAAATACAAATACACCACACATTTCAGATATTTGTAAAAAAAATAAAAATAAAAAAATAAATAAAAAAAAAACAACACACACACACGTTTAAAACCCATTCATAATTTTCCACTTGACAATTATGTTCCAGTTTTTGGTTGAAACATTACAAAATGTGGAAAATTTAAAGGGATATGAATACCTTTCAAGGCACTGAAGGTCTCTTGAGTTGACACAGGAATACCCTTATACCAAATATGTGCTGTGCATTCATTCTCATAAAACGTGCATGCCCAATACTTGCATTTGCAATTGGGGGGGGGGGGGGGGGGGGGGATTTTTTGATTGAATTTTGTAACTTAAAACTTACTTACTATCACAAGGGGGCTAACAGGTCATGTTTAACCACTTGCAGACCGGACCAATTTGCTGGTCAAAGACCAGACCCCTTTTTGCGATTCGGCACTGCGTCGCTTTAACTGACAATTGCGCGGTCGTGCGACGTGACTCCCAAACAAAATTGACGTCCTTTTTTTCCCACAAATAAGCTTTCTTTTGGTGGTATTTGATCACCCCTGCGGTTTTTATTTTTTGCGCTATAACCAAAAATAGAGCGATAATTTGGAAAAAAACGCATTATTTTTTACTTTTTGTTATAATAAATATCCCCCAAAAATATATAAAAAAACATTTTTTTCCCTCAGTTTAGGCCGATATGTATTCTTCTACATATTTTTGGTAAAAAAAAAAAAAAAAAAAATCGCAATAAGCGATTATTGATTGGTTTGCGCAAAAGTTATAGCGTTTACAAAATAGGGATAGTTTTATAGCATCTTTATTAATAATTTTTTATAATTTTTTTTTTTGCTAGTAATGGCGGCGATCAGTGATTTTTATTGTGACTGCGACATTGTGGGGGACCCATCGGACATTTTTGACACATTTTTGGGACCATTGTCATTTATACAGTAATCACTGCTATATAAATGCAGTGATTCCTGTGTAAATGACACTGGCAGTGAAAGGGTTAACCAGTGGGTGGCAGTGTAGGGGTTAAGTGTTCCTAGGGGTGTGTTACTAACTGTGGGGGGGTTGGGCTTTCATTTAGTGAACACTGATCTCTGCTCCAATCACATGGAGCAGAGATCAGCGTCACTAGTTGCTAGGCAGAATGGAGAAATGTTGTTTACACAGCATTTCCTCCATTCGGCCGCTCCGTGAGACGATCGCGGGGATGCCCGTGGTGATCGAGTCCAGGGGTCCCGCGACTGGACTCACGGGGGTCCCGACCAGCGCGGGAGCGCGCCGCCGTCGGTGCGCTCCCGATGGCAGGGCGGCATTGAATATTGGACGTACCTGTACGCCAATATGCCTGCCCGTGCCATTCTGTCGACGTACATCGTCGTGCGCTGGTCGGGAAGTGGTTAAGGAGAGATATGAGGTGTATTCATGACCTGAACCCCCTAATGTCTCACTTGCAATCTGCTTAAAGTGGTTGTAAACCCTTACAACCAACTTTGACCTACAGGTAAGCCTAGATTAAGGCTTACCTGTAGGTCCAAGAAATATCTCCTAAACCTATATGGTTTAGGACAGGGGTGTGCAAACTTTTTTCAAAGAGGGCCAGATTTGATGAAGTGAACATGCGTGAGGGCCAACCATTTTGCCTGACATTCTTTGAACCATTAAAATTCGGTCGTTCGCACTCATACACTGCCCAACAAGAATTCTCTTGCCTTTGTCGCGCTCTTGCCTTTGTCTTAATGGTACCCCACACATTTGAAACGTGGGGTGCTTTTGGTGCAGTGCAAAATAAAACTCTGGGACTTCTTTCCCTGCATTTTTGTGGGTGAAATGCATGGGCTGCCCTACACGCAGCATGCAGCCACGCAGTTGTTGAAGGGGCAGTAAAACCACATGGTTAAGCTGTTTTTACCACCCCCGACTTCTCCCCCTTTAGCTGCAGAGGGAGCGGCTGGGGGTGTACACATGCTGTGGCTGGATTAAAAGTAACACACAGACACATGCACACACACATACAGACACATGCATACACATACAGATACATACATACAGACACATGCATATACTTACATACATACAGACAGACACATGCGCACACACACACATGAACATACATACATACAGACACATGCACGCACAGACATACAGACATACATACAGACACATGCATACATATACATACATACAGACACATGCACACACATACAGACACATGCATACACATACATACAGACACATGCGTGCACACACGTACATACATAGACATGCACGCACATACATACAGACATACATGCACACATACAGACACATGCATGCACACACATACATACAGACACACATACATACAGACACACATACATACAGACACACATACATACAGACACACATACATACAGACACACATACATACAGACACACATGCACACACACAGAAACAGACATACATGCGCACACACACACACACACATACAGACATATATGCGCACACGCACACATACATACACACATGCACACACACAGAAACAGACATGCATGCGCACACACAGAGAAACAGACCTACATGCGCACACACACACACACACACACACACACACACACACATGCGCACACACACATACAGACATGCACAAACACACACATACAGACATGCACAAACACACACATACAGACATGCACAAACACACACATACAGACATGCACACGCACACACATACAGACACACATGCACACACATACAGACACACATGCACACACATACAGACACACATGCACACACATACAGACACACATGCACACACATACAAACATATAAATAAAGCCTTTTTAAAACGAATCTAGCTTGTAGCATAATACATTACCTTTGCAGTTTCCTCATTCAGCCGGGTACTGCACTGTAGGGGGAAGCAGAGAGCACAGCACACTTCTCTGCATTTTACTTTCACTTTTGAAGCCGACGGAGCGTCTCACAGTGCAGGAGATCGGGCTCATCTGACAGCCCTGATCCCGCAGCACACCAGGCGGGCCGTTCAAAACCGGGCCGCGGGCCGCGATTGGCCCGCGGGCCGGACTTTGGACATGCCTGGTTTAGGAGATATTTACCCGAAGACAGCCACCGCTGTCTACAGCGCATGCGCCGTAGACATCGGTGCGCATGCGCACTGGGGCAGGCCGCAGATCGCAGCGATATGCCATGCGTGTCGGCTCCCGTGCGCATGCACAGGAGCGACGTCATTGCGGCTCCGGCGAATCACAGCGCCGGAGCCGCGAGACCCGGAAGTCGCTCCGGGGTCCATGGCAGCGGCAAAGAGGAAGACGGAGGACCGCTTAGGGTGCTTCGTTCTCAGGTAAATTATTCAGAATGAGCTAGTATGCTATGCATACTAGCTCATTATGCCTTTGCCTTACAGGGTATGCTTTTAAAAAAAATATATATTTTGCCTTTACTTCCTCTTTAACAGTTGTTCAAACCTCTTCCAGGCAAAATGTGTTGAAGAACGACTACAGGGCTTTATCTAGGGTGCATATGGCGTGTTACATCTGTGCATAAACTACTTTGCACAAATAGCTGCACAAATCTAGGACAACTGGGAAAACACAAACAAACAGTGTCTTTATGCTGTATAGGCAAATGCACCCGCATGCATGAAGCCTACTGGTTAAAAGTACATTTTAATTTTGTTTACTAATTATATCTTACAGGACACATCAATGACAATGCCTTAAAGGCTATTGAATTACATTTTAAAAAGAATTGTTAAACCAGGTATGCATTAATACACATACCTTACTTATGTTTTTCTTAAAATCTGTTCCAGCGACAGCAAAAAATCCTCAGCCCAACATCTGAATACAGATAAATGTTTCTGCTGTGTGAGAAGTGAGTCAGACCTACAGCTCTATCTAATCAGCAGGGAGCATGGGCTTTCTCCTTGAGGTCGGGTTCACACTTGTACGACGAACGCTCCGACATTGGGAGCTCATGTAGCATGACGTATGAAAAATTAATGTTTTCCTATGAGGGCCGCCTTAACTGGTCCAACACAAGTCGATCCACCTTTGAATAAGCTCCCTGCACTACTTGGTCCGACTTTGTTGGATCCTACTTCAGCCTACTGAATATCACTGAAGTCGGATCAAAGTTGGATCGTGGTCATAACTGATTCGACTTGTGATTCGGCATGCGACTTGTGCTTTGATGATCTTGAAGGGGAACCACACGTTCAAACACAAAACACACAACACGGCATGGGTTCTGTGGCTTTTCCAAGAGCATACAGGGCCCTCCAGTCTGGTATGGATTTAATGAGGAACCCCAACACCGATAAAAACAAGCGAGCCCCCCCAAAACACCTTGTCCCCATGTTGATGAGGACATGGGCCTCTTCCTGACAACCCTGGCCGTTGGTATTAGGGTCTGCGGGTGGTGGGCTTATCGGAATATGGAAGCCCCCTTTAACAAGGGGCCCCCAGGTCCACCACCCCCCCCCCACCCTATGTGAAGGAGTATCAAGTACATTGTACCCCTACCCACCAAAAAAAAAGAAAAAGAAGTGTCAAAAATAAACAAACACAGTACACAGGTTTTTAAAGCAATTTATTAAGGCAGCTCCAGTGTCTCTTCCGATTTCTTCTCTCCACTCCAGCTCTTCTGCCGGTTCTTCTCCCCTCTCCGGATCTTCTATGCTAATTTCTTCCAGCCCTCTCCAGTTCTTCTCCCTCTGCCCACTGTCTTCTGCCTCTGCCGTGTCTTGTCCGCTCTCTTCTCGCTCTTTTGCCACGTCTTCTTGCTCTGTTCTTCTTCCGACGCGGACTCAACGCTCTCTCCCACTCTAATCCTGGGTGCGCAGTGTGCCACTACTTATATTGGCATCGGGTGTGGGTCACCGGGTCATGTCATACGGAGGCCCCGGCCCACCCCTTATGACATCACCACCTGGGGCATGATGGGGCTGTGATGTCATAAGGAAGAAGATAGCGGATTAGACACGGCAGAGGACAGTAGACAGAGGGAGAAGAACCGGAGAGGGCTAGAAGACATCAGCGAAGAAGACCAGGAGAGGGGATTAGAACCAGCACAGGCAGAAGACATCAGCGGAGGAGGCAGAAGAGCCGGAGAGGGGAGAAGAAAATCAGAAGAGACACCGGAGCTGCCTTTATAAAATTACTTTAAAAACCTGTGTACCGTTTTATTTTTGACAGTACACAGACTGAAAAGCATAGAGAGGAGAGCTGAGTGTAATCTGAAACTTGAGTGTAGGAACCAGACACTTTCTTAAAGGGAAACATGCACAGTCTACATTGTCTCATAGGGAAACATGCACAGCTGAGGCTGTCAAATCACCTTCGGTATGCTGGTAGGTAGGTGGGCGGGGCTGTCTCCCACGATTGCCTGCTGTAAAGAGTAACCATCAGAAGTTACTTATGCAGACAGCAGAGGGAAGAAACAGCAGACCAAAAAAATAAAAATAAAACACACACAGGGTGCTTTGGATTGAGTTTACTACACACTATAGAGAGATATGCTCTGCTCATTATTTTATTTCAGAGGTTTACAGCCACTTTAAGTAAACTTTAGTTGCCGACCACTAATGCTGATGCTTTGGATTTAATAGAGTTGGTTAATGACCAAGAACAAAAATAGAGGTAAAGAATTCCAGCACTTTTCTGAAACTTGTCTGTTTGGCTTCAGTACTCAGTCACTGACTCCAAACAAGCAGAGGACAACTGGGCAACTAGCATTTTCCAAATAAGAACAGAAATGACATCTTATAGGTTACTCTCCAAGTGTACAGTGAAATGTATTTAAGCAAGGTTTATAATGTCTCATAAATACCTGTGAATTCTGAAAGATTTTTCTCTATCAGAGTCATTCTTTAATAGGGCATTGAGTGTGAATGGAGCTGCTGTGCTTTCAACCAATGCATTGCAGTCAACACCCTACTAGCCGATTTCCAGCTGCTTTAATCATAAATTATGTAAGACTGGGACCTCCTGTATTACTGGACAACTCTTGGATATTGCGGGAAGTGAAAAGTAACAGATCTGCTTGCTGACAGGATCAACAGGTTATAATTATGTTACAGGGGGAACTCAGAAAAACAAGCACTGCTGGGTTAATTCTAGAAACAGCCTCAATAATTTAAGTCATTATTTATATTGCATAGTTACACTTTAATTCTCTCTCAGTCTACAAGCCTTCCAACAAAAAACATGAATAGGACTTCCTTTATATCAAATGCATGATTATTAATAATACAACGGTTGTATGGGTGCAAAATGTGCACAGTACATCATGAGTGACTCTACATTTAAGCGTCTTTTTTTGGTTAGCACAGAACACAGATGCACTTTTTAGAGAGCAAATCTCTTGAGTTCAGTATCTCTGTACTACAGAGAGGTTCCTGGCAATGACATTCAGACACCTGCCACTCCATTTGGAGATTCAAATGAACAGCATCTGTAGCACAGAATAAGAAATGTCATCTTGAAATTAAATTTCTACATCACAACAGACGTAATTCAAAGAGTTTTGTCCAAGTTTGGTTCTACAGAAGCCATCATTTTAATTTCCGTACATATCCATGATAATGTAGGCTTCAAGCAAAAGACAGATCACTAGTCTACCTTCTACAAGTAATCATTTTTAGGAAATGTAACACCCTAGGTTATATTATGTATAGGCAGACTTTTGGTAGTTCTAAAACCAAATAAATAGTTTTTTACTTTAATGCAAGCTCTGTGTGAAGGTAAAACATAACCCACCACACAGCCTTACCCCCTCCAAACACTTACCTGGCTTCATGTCACTCCCCTTACTTCCCAGGAGGAAATAACTGAAACAGAGCAACAGCTCCTGCTGCCATCAAACTGTCATGAGTACGGAGCGAGGGCGTGGCTTACTACCACCCTGTCCAATGCACACAGCTCGGCGCAGGATCCAAAAGGGAGCACGCACACATGGATGCCTCCTTAAAGCGTTCCACCCATTTTATTTACTTGATGTCTATTGCATACCCATTGATCATGCTTTTATTTATTTTTTTGGGCATGTAAAATACATTTTATTTTAAGGTTTCAACCGCACTTCCGGCATGTCCCTGCCTAGGCGATTACACCATTAGGCAATTCACAAGGGCTCCTGGGATAGCGGCATCATGTTTCCCCCGGAGTCCTTGTGAATCGCCTACTGAAGAAACCTTATTTGCAGACAGTAAATGACACAAGCGTGTCCAATTGACAGGCCACTATAGCAACGGGGCGGGAACTTCAGCCAAAACTGATAGTACTATGGCAACCTGTCAGAAGACAGGGAACCCATGCAGCAGCATTACTGCGCATGTGTGAAATTGGGAGGAAATCACGAAAAAGACAGGGGGGCTTCAGATGCCCACCACTAAAATGGCACCTGCCTGCTTCCAAGATGAGCAAGTACAAAACTATTTTTAAAGAAAGTAAAAATGTCAACACATGACATTTTGTAATTGTTCATGTACATGTTTGGACAAATGCAGAGAAGTTTTTTGTTTTTTTTAAACTGTGTTTGGGGGGACTGGAACTCCACTTTAATACCCAGCTTTCTACAGGAGGTACCTGGAGAAGGAATGAGTCTACAGCACTGGCAAGGATTGCCAGAAGAGGAGGTATACAGTAGGTGTTTCTATGCATTATTGTTGCACAGATCAGGTAAGTGTTTTTGTTTTTTTATTTAAAAAATACTTTAATGTCGATTTAAATAGATAATTTGGGCTAAGCTGGCCCAAACAATCTATTTCCTTTACGAATTGATGTGATCACTCTCAGCACTGTACAAACAGTATGTAGCGTGATCTACATATAGTATGTGGTGCTGTTTATTGGCAGTAGTACAGAGATGTTCCGTCCGCTGTCGGAAAAAAATTGTGTCGGGCTTCTTAGCCAGTCACAGAAAACCTTGTATTTTATCAAAGAATACAAGACTTCCTCAAAGTGGATGAGGTGGAGATCATGAAGTCATCTGCCCGCTTCTCTACAGAGTTTATACAGCCCTGACAGCAGCTGCCTCAATTAGTAAAAGGGAATAGTTCTATGTAGGGCACTTTCACAATGCCCTGCTGAGGTTTAGTAGCAGCGTGAGTGTGCCTGTGGTTTTCTTGTGGGTTAACCACACTTTCCCATAGACTTCTATTATGTCCTGTACTTTTTGAGCATTTTTTGAAAGCGCACCAAAGATGAAGAATGCAGGATTTTGATACACCATCACAAATTGCACCAAAATCGTGGGACATAATAGAAGTTGATGGGAAACTGTAGAAAACCTGTACTAACCCTATGGGTACACTGTGCTGCCCCAGTGTTGCAGCCAAACAGCAGCAGGGCATTGTGAAAGCGCTCAATTAGGGAAAATAAGCCTAGGAGTTAAGCTATAAACAATACCTCTAACTTGCATGAACATTCCATAACAATGCTGAGAAAATGTAGATGGGTAAAGAGAAATAATTTGCTTTATGCTGAGTGGACAATAGGCAGATACAGAAAATCATAATATAAAGGAAACTTGTAGTATATATAGAGGCTGCCTTCTAACCTCTCCTCCTGAAAATGCTGCTAGAGTATTGAGGCCAAGCTAGTGTTTTCAACACTTTTAAGCTAAGATTCAGTGTTACCTTCAGTTTTGCATAGTTGTATAGGGTACTCTCTTGTACTGAAATTGCTTTACACTCATTTCATAGCACATCAAGAGCTTCCCAAGCTGCAGCAAGACAAATACAGCACACGCGTGCGCGCACGCACACACACACACACACACACACACACACACACACACACACTTGCTGGCTGGAGGGTGTCCAGAATCAAACCCTTTCCTCTCCAGGCTGACTGTCCCTGGCCCCTCATTCATTGGATTTCAGTAATTGCAATAATGAATCAAAAGTACTAGGGTGCTACCAAAAAGAACTATAAGCAGCACTCTATGAGTTAGATCCAAAGTTGAGTAGTCATAAAAACAGGCACTTGTAACCAAGGAATGATGATCCAACAATGTTTATTCCATCATAAATATGATGAGCTGATGAGACGTCCAATGCCCTGTACACACGGTTGGACATTCCGATCAACAAAACCCATCCGATTTTTCCCAACGGATTTTGGCCCAAACTTGTCTTGCATACACACGGTCGCACAAAGTTGTCGGAAAATCCGATCGTTCAGAATGCGGTGATGTAGAACACGTACGACGGGACTATAAACGGGCCAGTAGCCAATAGATTTGTCTCTTAATTTATTCTGAGAATGCGTGGCACTTTGTCCATCGGAATTGTCTACACACGATCGGAATTTAAAACGATAAGATTTTCTTGTCGGAAAATTTTAGATCCAGCTCTCAAACTATGTGTCGGAAATTCTGACGAAAAAAGCCAATTGGGAGCCCACACACGATCATATTTTCCGTCAAGATCCGATTGCACATTTTCCATCAGAAAGTCTGTGTGTACATGGCATAAAAATTAAAAGTCTAAAAATCAGTTGGTAAACAGGTATAAAAGCCAATTTAATTGACAGATATAACCTGATCCAAGATGGATAAAGTAAGTCAAAGCAACAGCACAGCTTGCGTTCCACAAGCTGAACACAAATGTCCTTTCCCAGTCCAGACATACGTGGCCCTCTAGCCTCCCGCTCCTAGTGGCTGTATCCATCTTGGACTCGACTATATCACCATCTTCTACAGCCTCTGGGCTCCTTGGGACCAGATTGCCATACTTTTTAACATGGGCGTTGGCACCCACCATGTTATACCAGCGAGCCCTCCAGATCTCTGTTCACCACTCTTCCCCATCTAAGGTCACCTGTGTTAACGTTGAATAACTTCTGTCCATTACATTATTGTTTTTATACTGTTTCCCAACCGATTTTTTGACTTTAATTTTAGACTTTGCATCAGTTCATCATATCTACGATGGAATAAACATTGTTGGATCATCATTTCATGGTTATAAGTGCTTGTTTTTATGACTACTACATTTTAGATCTTACTCATACAGCGCTGCTTATAGTTTTTTGTTTGTTCCATATTATTCCAGTGTTGTGCCAGCTGCACAGAGTTTGATTATTATCAACCACGGAATGTTTACGTCACAGCTACATCCAATCATTCATGACCCTACGTTCCCTTGTAGCACTTCAGTTTTTGTTTCTACTTAGGGTGCTACAAATGCAGCTTGTCTCAGGACATCTATGCCTCCAAACTCACCTCCACCTATTAAGGTATTTGGAGATTTGTTTAACTCCTCCCAAGAGCCAGTTCGCTGCTTGCATAAGGACTAAGGCTGCATTCACACCTGAGCGTAGCTTTTTCAAGCGTTTTTGCGGCGTTTTTTACCGCGATTTGCGGCGTTTTTTACAACGATTTGCGGCGTTTTTTACCGCGATTCGCTGCGTTTTTTGCCGCGTTTTGTCGCGAATTCGTGCAGGGCAAAAGGTCACCAATGTTAAGCATTGAGCAGATACAGCGTCAAAACGCCCATAGAAACGCTCGTTGTCGCGCTAAACGCTCGAATCGAGCGTTTCCATTCGTTTCTATGGGAATGAAAACGCCCAAATCAGCCCGATTCGCGCGACAAAAAAGGGTCCGGAACTTGTTTGAGCTTCAGGCGTAGGGCTTCAGGCGACTTGGAGTGGAGATGTGAACCATCTCCATTGAGAATAATGTATTTTTTCCCCTCCAGCGTTTTGTAGCTTCAGGTGTAGGGCTACAAAACGCTCAGGTGTGAATGGGGTCTAAAGGTACACCAAGGTACTGTAATGTTTTCAGGAAGCAATGTATAGCACCCTGTCTGCCCCTTCCACCAGTCACTATCTGCCTGTATTGTATTGAGAAGCAAAGAGACCCAGTGTTGGCGTCATTGGGCCTAAAAGAAGATAAATAATGAAAATAGAAAGATTAAAAACTAAAAATTTCATTAGAATACTGATGAAAGGGGAACAGGAAGAAATAAAGGAAGGCAAAATATGAGCAGATTAAAGTTGAGCTTTAAAAGAGTAGTATGGGGTATTTCTTTCTTCTTCGATTCATACTTACCTAGGTGGATGCAGCATCTGTCCCCCAGAGCCTCTAACACTGAGAACCGAGCAATCAAACACTGCCGATCGCTCGGTTCTCACAGCTCCACAAGCAGAGAGCCGTCTTCCTGTCAGTCACAGCTCTCTACTCTGCCCCCTCCTTGCTCAATGGGGGTGGGAGCGGCTGGCTCATGTTCTAAGCGGCTCGTGGAGAGCTTGAGCCGGGTGTCTGTCCAGGGATCCGGCGGATTCCCACTTCCACAGTCGTGATGATGCAAAGCCCGGACCGACTCTGACATCAGCAGAGAGAAGACTTCAGCCCGCTCTTTGCTGAAAATGGGTCCCAAGAGTGCACTCCTGTGATCCATATGAACTTTGGCTGTACTTCTCCTTTAAGTTAGAATCAGCCATGCAATTAGATTTTCGGAAAAAGTGCAACAATGGCAGCACCCACATTTCTCTTAGTACAGGGCCTCTTAAGTGTCACATGACCACTCCAACACCAACCACATGTCAAGTTAATGCCATGGCAAGAGAACAAAAAAATTTTATTGCAGCTTACCAGTCTTTATGAAAAAGGATGAGAACATTTTCAGCAAATACAGAAAATATAAATTTATCTTGGCAGAAATGCCTTGTCACTTCTTGTGAGCTGCACTGGAGAAAATAAAATGTTTTCTTATGTAAACAACTAATCCCATCAACTTTGATATAATAAAGATAAAATCAATTGGCAGGCATGTTATTAGTCCAGTCTAGGTAGCAACTATGGGTTCCCATCCATCGATATAATAAAAAGGAGTAAATGTAGCCACCCAGCACAGGATTACCAAGTGAAATTGAGAGGTGGGGGGGGAGAATTAAAAGAAAACAAAGAATACATCCACCACATCAAACGACATAAGCTGCAACATACATTTGTTACGGAGTTTAGATGTGCTTTAACTAGGGGGAAAATAATCACAATGTATTTCTTTCTCTTAATACAGAAATAAAAAAAAAAAAAAAAAAAAAAAAAGGAAAACATGAACGTATATCAATAAGTCACATGCTGCCAAAAACGCAAAAGGTCACATTTTCATAACTGCTGTCAGCAAAGCAGTACAGAAGGAGATCAAAATAATTACACATTCAGTGACTAAAGTACAGATGCCTCTTGGATTTTTTTTATTTGAGTGGTTGCCTTCTGTATAGCTAGATGAACATATGGGGAATAAAATGCAATCAAAAGCATTAAAATCTATTCCTGATGTGAGTTTGTAAAGAAATCAGCAGCTGCAAACACAAACATTAAGGAAACACTTCTCTTCAACAATGAGTAGATTGGCAAACAATCTTTATTAGAAGCTCACAGACCCTTCAACTTCCAGACTCTTGTCACTGCTAAAAAGCAAGATCCTTCTTTAGTAAAATCTACAGCATTTGTGTGGAGTCTAAATAACCTTTTCATAAGTCACTCCAATCAAACTTGATTTCCTGGCTGAAAATGAGTGGCTCTCCAAACTGCATACAAATGGACAGACATTTCCAAACAACAAGTAGAAAGGAAATATTCATACTTTTATATCTCTAAGGCTTAATGTACACGGGACGTTTTACAACCTCTCAAGAACGATTTCATTTGACAGAAAGTAACCAACATTTAAAACGTTAATTTTGCCAAATTTGCGATTAGATGCGCTTTTTTTTTTTTTTTTTTAAATAGTCAGTAATTAAAAATGCCTGTAAATGAAACACGGTTAAACGCGAATTACCACGCTTGGCGTTTTAAATGCCTCTGAACATCTGTCCTGAATACATTTTTTTCCACTTCCAGAAAATGCTTATAAACTCAACTGCCTAGAAACTACTACAAATCGACCCTGTGTACATGTACTGATAAGATAAGATAAGAGGAGAGTTCAGGGGCAGCTGAAAAAAATGCCCAACTGCTCCTACCATCGGCACCATACATGAAGCCTTATAAAGTGGAACCTTGGATTACGAGCATAATCCGTTCCAAGAGAAGCTTGTAATCCAAAGAAATCGCATATCAAAGCAAGTTTCCCCATAAAAGTCATTGGAAACAAAGATAATAATTCATTCCACATTGATTTCTATCAAATGCAGTACCGCATGTGGCCAGGGGTGGGGGCGCCGGAGAGCCTCGGAAATACTCAGAGACCGCTCATATACTCGTTTTGCAAGACAACACTCGCAAACTGAGTCGGGATTTTTAAAGAATAATAGTTTGTATCGCGAAACGCTCGTTAACCGCGTTACTCGCAATCCGAGGTATTACTGTACTGCTGTGGCACAACTATGTAAATATTACCATAAAGAAGTTGTCAGAATTAGATGACATTTATACACTTAACATAAGAATCAGAAAGTAATGAGGAGGCGAGAGTGCCTTGTAAACTGGCCTGTTGGTTGAACCTGATGAACCTAACAAAGGAAATACTAATTGGCATAGTATGGAGCAGGGGTCGCCAAACTTTTTAAAGAAGGGGACAGTTAAGGACAATTGCTTTAGACTGGGGGGGGGGGGGTCGACAATGCATCGAACAGGGGTGGGCCGACAGGTGGATTGTGACTACGGTTCTCTGCCAGAGAGCGGGAGCATGATGGAGGGCAGGGTCGGGAGCTGCTCAGTGATTGGTGGCTAGGCGGTCCTAGCAACCACTCATCAGCTTGCCAATATGAACTCCGTCAGCTCCTGCCTTCCACCCAGCAATATGCTGTCCTCCGATTAGAGCTCTGATCAACACACGCTTGCAGGTAAGTGCTACCCACACAATGCTGTGTGTAGGGGGCAGGTACACTTTTGAAAGTGCAGAAGACACTACAGGGTGGGGGTGATATAATGGGGGTTGAGAACACTGCGTTGGGGGGTTACAAAACTCTGTGAGGGGGGGCAGAGGACAGTACAATGGGGGAGGGTGCTATCTGAAGTGGGCAGACTTGAAGTGTAGGGGGCACAGGACACAGCATTTGGTGGAGAAAGTAAACCTCATTTATTTATTCACATCACCCCTATTTTTTGACACCAGACTATACTTTGTTTTGTTTGTTTGTTTTTAGCACATGAGATGAGAGAACAAGAACAAAAAAAAAAAAAAACACACACTCCATGGAGAATACTGCTAATTCTGCTAAAAATCAGGTTTGACTTTATCGCCCTGGAACTTGCATGCAGCAAATGAGTCAGGAACTGTAAAAGCCTAATCATGTAAGCATTTTTACTTTTTTTTTTTTTGGCAGATTCATTTTTTGATATATAGCGGAAGTTCTATATTTGCATGAAATGTACTGGTGAAAATTGGTTGTTTGCTTTTTATTTGTACAAAAACTGCAAGCATAAATATATTCAGAAGCTAGCATGTAGACTGACAGGGATTTATTTCTCATTCTGTTTTTATGAAAATTCAATAATGTGTATTTCAAGAACATGTAGTTTGAAGGGTTTGATTTATATTGATGTCCACCACAAAACTATGTTTCTAATATTATTCACTCTTGTAATGACTGGTTGAACATAAATTGCATGCAGGACAGGTTTAGTGTTTCTGTCTGTCCAATGTATGGTAGGCATTGTACTTTTGTAGTATGTATTTGTGCATTACTTGAGTTGGTGAGCATTGTCTAATGCCATGGTTCTCAACCTTACTGAGACCAGAGACCAGTACATTTTTCCATCATCTTCCATGACCCAAGTATGTAAAATGTGAGTAACTGGTCAAAGATATGAGTTGCTGAAATTGAAAAATAGACACAATAAAAAGTGTGTGCAAATGTTTTACGAAATCTACATTTTCAAAAACAAAATGTATTTTAGTGCATGTTGATGAGGACAAGGGCCTCTTCCCGACAACCCTGGCCGTAGGTTGTCGGGGTCTGCGGGCGGGGGGCTTATCGGAATCCAGGAGCCCCCTTTAATAAGGACCCCCATATACCGGCCCCCCACCCTATGTGAATGAGTATGGGGTACAATGTACCCCTACCCATTCACCTGTGAAAAAAAAAAAATGTACCGTATATACTCGAGTATAAGCCGAGATTTTCAGCCTCTTTTTTGAGGCTGAAAGTGCCCCCCTCGGCTTATACTCGAGTCATCGCTGTCTGCCCGCTCGATCAGCGTGTCGAGCAGACAGACAGCGGCCATTCTATAGTTCAAAAGCCGCGCCTCCGGCTCCGCCTTCGCCTGTGATAGGCGGAACACTGAATTTCCCAGCAGCCTGTGTTCCGCCTATCACGGACATCGTATCATCCTCGTACTACGGACGAGGATGATACGATGTACGTGATAGGCGGAACACAGGCTGCTGGGAAATTCAGTGTTCCGCCTATCACAGGCGAAGGCGGCGGCGCAGCTTTTGAATTTTACAATGGCCGCCGAGGCGCCGACGAACGAAGAGGGCACGGGACGGAGGCAAGGCAAGGCACGGCACGGCACGGGACGGGACGGGACGGAGGCAAGGCACGGAGGCAAGGAGGCTCGGCACGGGACGGAGGCTCGGGACAAAGGCTCGGGACACAGGTAGGCTGGACACACACACACACACACACACACACACACAGGGATGGATGGATGGATGGAGACACACACACACAGGGATGGATGGATGGATGGAGACACACACACACAGGGATGGATGGATGGATGGACACACACACACACAGGGATGGATGGACGGACACACAGGGATGGACGGACACACAGGGATGGACGGACACACAGGGATGGACGGACACACACACAGGGATGGACAGGCATGTCTTACCCTCGGCTTATACACGAGTCAATAAGTTTGCCAGTTTTTTGGGGGGTAAATTGGGGGCCTCGGCTTATATTCGGGTCGGCCTATACTCGAGTATATACGGTAAATAAAACACAACACAAGGTTTCAAAATCATTTATTGCACAGCTCCGGGGGTCTTCTCGCTGGACTCCTCTGCTATCTTCTTTTGCTAGCTCTTTTACTAGCAGAGGAGCCCAGCTTTCTTCTTCGTCGCTGCCCGGGGGTCTTCTTCCGACTTCGGGGGAGCTAAAGGAAGAAAGCAGAGGCCCAGCAAGAAGAACCAAAGAGGCTGACAAGACCCCCGAAGTCGGAAGAAGACCCCCGGGCGGCGACGAAAAAGAAAGCCGGGCTCCTCCGCTAGTAAAAGAGCTAGCAAAAGAGCAGAATATAGTGGAGGAGTCCATCGAGAAGACCCCCCCCCAAGATGGAAGACTCGCCGAGCTGTGCAATAAATGATTTTGAAACCTTGTGTTGTGTTTTATTAACATTTATTCACAGGTGAATGGGTAGGGGTACACTGTACCCCATAATCATTCACATAGGGTGGGGGCGGGTATCTGGGGGCCCCCTGATTAAAGGGGGCTCCCGGATTCTGATAAGCCCCCGCCTGCAGACTCCGACAACCAACATCCGGGGTTGTCGGGAAGAGGCTCTTGTCCTCATCAACATGGTGACAAGGTGCTTTGGGGTGGGGGGGGCCGAAGGACCCCCCTTCCCCAAAGCACCCCCCATGTTGAGGGCACGTGGCCTGGTACAGCTCAGGAGGGGGGGCGCTCGCTCGTCCCCACCCCCTTTCCTGACCCCCCACGCCGTTTTTTCGGCGTAGGGCTTCCCCTTTAAATCCATACCAGGTGACGGGGCCAGCAGCGTGTCATACTCGCCGCTGAAGGTGGCAACATTGACTTCCTTCGCTAGTTCCGGCTACCTGAAGCCGCGTTCAAAATGAACGGACTTTCCTCCATGTGTGAGCAAGTCCATTAACCACTTGCCGCCCGCCCTATAGGCAATTGACGGTGGCAAAGTGGTTGCATAATCCTGGTCGGACGTCATATGACGTGATCAGGATTATGAGCCGCTGTGCGCCCCCGGGGACGCGCATCGCGGCGATCATTGTTGTGGGGTGTCAGTCTGACACCCGGCAACTATGATCTCGGTAAAGAGTCTCCGACGGAGACTCTTTACCACGTGATCAGCCGTGTCCAATCACGGCTGATCACAGTGTAAATAGGAAGAGCCGGTGATCGGCTTTTCCTCACTCGCGTCTGTCAGACGCGAGTAGAGGAGTCGATCGGCTGCTCCTCTGACGGGGGGGTCTGTGCTGATCGATTATCAGCACAGCCCCCCTGAGGATGCCCACACTGGACCACCAGGGACGCCACCAGACCACCAGGGATGCCCAGCAAAAGGTAATTCTCCCGAGACCACCAGGGATGCCAGTCAGTGCCACAATGGATGCCAATCAGTGCCCATAATGGATGGCAATCAGTGCCCACAATGGGCATCACTGATTGGCATGCATTATTGTTTGGCACTGATTGGCATCCATTAGTACAGTATAACAATACAATGCCGCCTATCAGTGCCCACCTGTGCAGCCTATCAGTGCCCATCCGTGCCACCTATCAGTGCCGCCCATCCGTGCCCATCTGTGCCGCCCATCCGTGCCGCCTATCAGTGTCCATCAATGCCACCTCATCAGTGCCATTTCATTGGTGCCACATCATTGGTGCCCATCAGTCCCGCCTTATCAGTGCCCATCAGTGTAGCCCCATCAGTGAAGGAGAAAACTTACTTATTTACAATGTTTTGAAACTGAAACAAAAAAAAAAAATTTTTTTTCAAAATTTTCGGTATTCTTTTATTTGTAGCGCAAAAAATAAAAACCGTAGAGGTGATCAAATACCACCAAAAGAAAGCTCTATTTGTGGGAAAAAAATTATAACAATTTCATTTGGGTACAGTGTAGCATGACCGCGCAATTGTCATTCAAAGTGTGACAGCGCTGAAAGCTCAAAATTGGTCTGGGCAGGAAGTGCCTGGTATTGAAGTGGTTAATTTTCAAAAGTAAAAGACCAAGTCTGCCGGAAAAGTCCGGTTGTGTGTAGGCAGGTCCACTCGTTCGGAAAGTTTGGCGTACCTCCGTTTCAAAGTCTGGCGATTTTTCCCCCGGGCTAAGTCCGCCGGACAGTCTGATTGTGTTTATACTCGGCATTAGGGACTCTAAGCGCCCATACAGAAAGTATGTTGTGTTAAGGTACGAGCATTGACCCATTTTCACGTTAATATGCAATGCAAGACAAAAGCTTAAAATAAATGGGCAGGCTAAGCCTCAAAATGTCCAAAAAACACATATGCACCATTTTGGCAACACAAAGCAAAGCTGTGTTGCATTAGTACGTTTGGGTACCTTTCAAAAATTGTGCTGCAACATGTCAACGCGTGTAACCTGCATTGAAGCATTTGACAGAAATTTGACAGTCTGGTCCAGATGGATAGATGCATGTGGTTGACTATTTCACAAGAGGTTCAGAAGTAGATTGATAAACCTTTACGTACACACTTTGGGTACTCTGGGTTTTTGCCTTTCCTATTAACCCTCCCCCAATGTCTCTCTTCCGCACCACCCCCCCCCACTTAATCCTTCCTTCCATTGACTCTTACCATCCCACCCTCAAATGTAACATCCATTATAACTGCTAGCTATTAAGGGTTATTGAGCTGAGTACTGCTGCCTGAGATTACATATTTCCTTTATACAGTTCTCTTAGCCGGCATTATAACTTGTATTATACTTTGTAGGATAAAATTAGGGGGTTAATTCCCTTGAATCTTATTAATTTTACTGTTGATAATTTTGTAATGCAATTGGAATATGCCAGTTGGCTTGTGTTTTGTACAGCCGATTTGTTCAATAAAAACTTTTCTGTTAAAAAAAATATCAATCTTGGATGTAACCCCCAAAAGGCATAGTAAGTATAATGTACTAACAAAAAAAAAAACACACACAAATTGTTACCTGTATAACCAGCAGTAACTGGCTGTTCAGCTGGGAATTTTGCCTGTGGAGGTGCAGGTGGCGGTGGGGTTTGCGGCCTAGTAACAGATGTTGGCTCTCTCATACGGTTAATAACATTGTCAGACAACTATAAAAAAAAAAGGCAAAAGTAAAGTAGAAATGATTAACAATATGTCAAGCTTTGTATGAATAAAATAAGAATTTTTCCAAGTGTAACTAAAAGGCAAAACTAAAACTAAAGTGTGCCCCCGATGACGTTGTTTATGTTAACGCCTTGGGCGGAGTTGGAATCTGTGACATCATTGAGCATGCATGCACATTCCTGGGAATACTGGGATTCATAGTTTGTAATGATGGTTTGCAAGTCATTTGTGAGTGATGTTAACCAATTTTAATAAACTTATTAGATGGATTTACAGAATGAGATTAGTTATTTTGAACCCTTTACATGGTTGATACCTGAAGTTAGGTGTTTGCTACTGATGAACCACTGTGATCATTCTAAGGGTTGCGGATCTATGGAGTACACAAGTGCTTTATGGGACTTCTTTCTGAAATAGCTAAAATAACAACAAAGGAGTGGCTTCACAACAACTCCACGACGGTTCTTGAATGACCCAGCCAGAGACCTGACTTAAACTCAATTGAGCATCTCTGGAGAGACACTTACCATCCAACTAGGACTGGGGAAAAAAATCGATTTGAATCGAGTTGAGAGGTCAAATCGATTAAAATTTTCAGCAAATCAATTTTTTTAGATTTTTTTTTTCACCAGGACCAGCTCTGACACCGCGCCGGTCCTGAGGAACTGCGGGCAGGAGATTTTAAATAAGTTTGCAACTTCGGCCTAGTCCACGAGGCCGGACGCTGCGGACTAGGCCAAAGCTCAATTCAAATCGTGACTCGAGTTTAAAAAAAAATTTGCAGATTATTTTTTTTTTGGAGAAAATCGCCCAGCTCTACATAGAGGGGCTGACATTGACAATTTTAGGTTGCGGGCCGCAAACAGAGAGCAAGGGAGGGAGATGACAGGCAGGAAGGAGGGGGTAAAGTAGAAGAGAGGAGAGCATAGCAGGGCAGCATATGATGGAGGAATGCACTCTGACCATGGTGGACATGGCTCAGCAGCCATGATTTTCGTGGTCAGTACAGAGAGGGCATACAGCAAGTGCAAGTTCAGGGAGCATTTTTTACTGTTCAAGCACTGGGTTGTGTAATCTGCTTTAAGGGACTGGGATTTATATATTTTTTTTTGGGGGGGGGGGGGGGAGGAGGGTTAACAAACGCGTTAAAGTATTCTATGCATTAACTAATTTCAAACCACTCGCCGCAATTGTACATCGGCTGTTTGAAGTCAAAAACCCCGGTAACCTCTTCTTCAGCGGGCGGTCTGCTTTCAGATAAAAATTGTCTCTGCAGTGGATTTGCCGCAAGATCACTTTTACCGGGGGCGGGAGTGCGCTCCCGCCTCGCTCTGGTGGTCTCCGTCACTTAGCATAGCCTTCAGTAACAGAGGAGACGATCATGTTCTCTGCCCCTCAAAAGCCTGGAGCCAAGTGAGGGAAAGATAGCTCTCACTCAGCTCCATACTATTGAATGGCGGAAGCGATGTCAAACGTAATTTCCGCCCAATGGTCTTAAAGGGGATTTTTTTTTATTATTGCATTTTAGTGTAAATATGAGATCTGAGGTCTTTTTGACCCCCAGATCTCATATTTAATAAGCCCTGTCATGCCTTTTTCTCTATTACAAGGGATGTTTGCATTCCTTGTAATAGGAATACTTTTTTTTTTTTTTTTAAAGAACGGTGTAAAAAATAAATAAATAAAATAAAAAGTCAAAGAAAAAAAAAAATGTAAAGCTCCCCGTTCATGGAGCTCACATGCAGAAGCGAACGTATATGTAAGTTGAGCCCGCATATAAAAACGGTGTTCAAACCACACATGTGAGGTATCGCCATGATCGTTAGAGCCAGAGCAATAGTTCTAGCCCTAGACCTCCTCTGTAAGAGCCGGTTCCCACAGGGGCGACACGACTTCCAGGACGACTTTGTGAGGCAACTTGGAGACGACTTGAACACGACTTAGACACGACCTGGGGCAACTTACAACACAACTTTAAGTCGCCCCAGGCCAGGCGACTTTTGCCGTGGCCAATCAGAGAATGAGCTCTGAAGGGGGAACTCCACGCCAAATTTCCGAAAAAAAATTGGCGTGGGTTCCCCCTCCGCCCTTAGATCTGGTATGGATTCTAAGGGGAACCCCCCCCCCCCCGATCCATACCAGACCCTTATCCTAGCACGCTACCCGGCCGGCCAGGAAAGGGGGTGGGGACGAGTGAGCGCCCCCTCCTGAGCCGTACCAGGTCATGTGCCCTCAACATGGGGGGGGGTGCCTTGGGGAAGGGGGGGCCACGCACCCCCCCACCCCAAAGCACCTTGTCCCCATGTTGATGAGGACAAGGGCCTCTTCCCGACAACCCTGGCCGTTGGGGTTTGCAGGCAGGGGGGCTTATCGGAATCCGGGAGCCCCCTTTAATAAGGGGGCCCCCGGATACCAGCCCCCGCCCTATGTGAATGAGTATGGGGTACAATGTACCCCTACCCATTCACCTGTAAAAAAAAAAAAACACAACACACAAGGGTTAAAATAGTTTATTGCACAGCTCCGGGGGTCTTCTGTCCGTCTTCGGGGGTCTTCTCGCCGGACTCCTCCGCTATCTTCTGCTAGCTCTTTTGCTAACGGAGGAGCCCAGCTTTCTTCTTCGCCGCCGCCCTCTTCTTCCGACTTCGGGGGTCTTGTCCCCCTCTTCGGTTCTTCTTGCCGGGCCACCGCGCCTTTTTCTAGCTCTTTTACAGGCGGTGGCCCGGTCTTCTATCGCCGTCTTCTGTTCTTCTCTTCAGATGTTGCCTCGTCGATGTCTCCGCTCACAATGACGGAGACAGTCCCAGCATCCTCTGGGACTGTGACATCATCCGGTGATGTCCCTATATAAGTCGCCGCGCGCCGCGTCCTTGCCACTGTGAGCGGAGGCAGCGACGAGGCAACATCTGAAAAGAAGAGAAGAACAGAAGACGGCGACAGAAGACCGGGACACCGCCTGTAAAAGAGCTAGAAGAAGGCGCGGTGGCCCGGCAAGAAGAACCGGAGAGGGGGACAAGTTGGAAGAAGAGGGCGGCGGCGGCGAAGAAGAAAGCCGGGCTCCTACGCTAGCAAAAGAGCTAGCAGAAGATAGCGGAGGAGTCCGGCGAGAAGACCCCCGAAGACGGACAGAAGACCCCTGGAGCTGTGCAATAAACTATTTTAACCCTTGTGTGTTGTGTTTTTTTTTTTTTTTTTTTTTACAGGTAATTGGGTAGGGGTACATTGTACCCCATACTCATTCACATAGGGCGGGGGGCTGGTATCCGGGGGCCCCCTTATTAAAGGGGGCTCCAGGATTCCGATAAGCCCCCCCGCCCGCAGACCCCGACAACCAACGGCCAGGGTTGTCAGAAAGAGGCCCTTGTCCTCATCAACATGGGGACAAGGTGCTTTGGGGTGGGGGCCGCGCTGCCCCCCCTTCCCCAAGGCACCCCCCATGTTGAGGGCACGCGGCCTGGTACGGCTCAGGAGGGGGGGGGGGTGCTCGCTCGTCCCCACCCCCTTTCCTGACCGGCCGGGTAGCGTGCTCGGATAAGGGTCTAGTATGGATCCGGGGGGGACCCCCATGCCGTTTTTTCGGCGTAGGGGGTTCCCCTTAGAATCCATACCAGACCTAAGGGCCTGGTATGCTCTCGGAGGGGGAACCCACGCCAAATTTTTTTCATAAATTTGGCGTGGAGTTCCCCCTTCAGAGCTGATAATTCCGTGAGAGTCGCCTCCGTATAGATGGAGATCCGACTTGTAGGCGACCTCCATTGAAATCAACGGGTACCAGTCGCCTACAAGTCGGATTGAAGTAGTACAGAAACCTTTTCTGAAGTCAGAGCGACTTCAGTAGTGTACATTAAGACGGCTCTCATTCACTTACATTGATTTTTACACGTTGTCCGACCTGAGGCGACCTGAAGTCGGATCTGAGTCGCCCCTGTGTGAACCGGCTCTAACTCAAAACTGGTAACAGGTTGACATTTTTAACCATTGCCTATGGAGATTTTTAAGGGTCAACATTTTTCGCCATTCCACGGGTATGCACAATTTTGAACCGTGACATGTTGGGTATCAATTTACTCGGTGTAATATTATCTTTCACAATATTCACAAAAAAATAAAATAAAATTGGGCAAACTTTACTGTTATCTTTTTTTCAAAAAAAGTGTATTTTTTTTAAATTGCACTTGTAAGACTGCTGCATAAACACGGTGTGTGCCACAATGACCGCCATTTTATTCTGTAGGGTGTCTAAAAAAAAAAAAAGATATATATATATATATATATATATATATATATGTTTGGGGGTTCCAAGTCATTTTCTTGTAATAAAATATTTTATATATATATATATATATATATATATATATATATATATATATAAAATTTTAACTTGTAAACACCGAGTCTGCAAAAATAGGCCCGGTCCTTAAGTACCATATTTATCGGCGTATAACAGCCTTTTTTTTTTTTCCCTTAAAATCAGGGGAAAATTGTGGGTGCGTGTTATACGCTGATCCCCCACTGATTGTGAGCCACCAAGATACATAGCAGTGTGAGCTCGGCTCCACTGACAGTCACGCCCAGTCCTACCCTATGATGGACATAACACAGGGACTGGGCGTGACTGTGAACCGAGCCGAGTACAGTCGGCTAATCTCGGCTCCGCGAGAGGACACGAGAGCTGCCGAGATACACAGGTAGAGGTCGACCGATATGGGTTTTTCTCTTGCCGATGCCGATGCCGATATTTAGAAATCATGGCGGCCGATAGCCGATATATGATGCCGATTTTTTTGGGCCGATATGTTAGGCCGATTTTATTTTATTTATTTATTTATTTTTAATCCCCCTTGATCTAACACACCTTTCCCACTGGGGCGTTTTAAGGCGCTTTTGGGCTAAAAATAGCGCCTGTAAAGTGCCTGTAAAATGGCTCCCCTGCAGTCTGTGTGAAAGACAGAGTGCTTTCACACTGAGGCGATGCACTGGCAGGATCTTAAAAAAAAGTCCTGCAAGCAGCACGTTTGGAGTGGTGTATACCGCTCCTCCACCACTCCTGCCCATTGATATGAATGGGCACCACTGCCGAAGCGCATGCAATGCGATTTGGCAGCGGTGTTTCATGGGCGCATTTAACCTCTTCCTTGGCCGCTAGCTGGGTTATATGTGCCCCACTAGCAGCCAAATAGCACCGCTAAAATGATGGTAAAGAGCCGCTAAAACTTGCGTTTTACCATCAACGCCTGTCCGCTCCAGTGTGAAAGCGGCCTTCATACGTGATACAGAAAATTTCTTACACTTAAACATTTATTAAACAAAACAAACCTCCAATCAGTTTACTTGTATGTATGATTTAGATAAAAAAAAAAAAAAAAAAATTATATATATATATTAAATAAAAACAGGTAGTCAAAACTTTTGGACAAAAAAAAAAAAAAATGGGCTAACTTTACTGTTTTTATTTTATTTTTATTTTTTAAATGGTGTATTTTTTTCCCAAAAAAATGCATTTGAAAGACCTCTGTGCAAATGCCGTGTGACATAAAATATTGCAACAACCGCTATTTTATTCCCTAGGATCTCTGCTAAAAAAATATATATCCTTTTTGGGGGGTCTAAGTGATTTTCTGGCAGAAAATACAGGATTTTTTACTTGTAAGCAACAAGTGTCAGAAAAGATTTAGTCTTTAAATGGTTAAACTGAGAACTTCTACACACAGAGATGACTTAATTCATTCAAGTGTAAACATTGTATCTTTCTGTTCTTTTCTTGGCAGCCTGCCCAGAGAGGAGGAAAGGGTTGCTATGACGACTCAGTCAACTTAGACCATTCTATACAGAAGTCATTTCAAAGTCCCGCTGTAGTTCTAAATCGGCTTTTTATCAGCACAAATCGGCCGATGCCAATTATTTAAAAAACGGCAAATATCGGCCGGCCGATATATCGGTCGACCTCTATACACAGGACTCTGTATCTCGGCTGCGCCATTTTTCAAATGCAAAGCTGCAAATAACAAGGCTGCATTGATGGGCATGCAAATGTAAGTTTTTTTTCCTTAAAATTCCCTCCTAAACTTGGGGTGTGTGTTAAACGCAGATAATTACGGTATTTAAAAGCGGAGTTCCACCCAAAAGTGAACTTCCGCTTTTCCGGTTCCACCCCCCCTCCGGTTTCACATTTGCCACCTTGCAGGGGAGTGCATATACCTGTCTAATACAAGTGTTTTGCTCCCACTTCTGGGCATACATACCTGAGCCCCCCCACCCCCACTATATTCTGGGATACACACGGGTCTCTATAAAACAGCAGGAACCAGTGGGATAGCGCATGCAAAGTAGGGAACCAGGAGGTGAAGCCTCAAGGCTTCACTTCCCAATTCCCTTACAGAGGATGGCACCCGATAGCTGAGGGACAGATCGGCTTCGGGTGCCGACATCGCAGGCTTCCTGGACATGCAAGTGTCCATATTTTAAAAGTCAGCAGCTACGGTATTTGTAGCTGCTGACTTAAAAAATAAAAAATAAATAGCCAAGTTCCGCTTTAAGATTAAAAAAACAAAAACAAAACCCTGTATGTGGCAGTCTCCCCGACACCCTCTAATTACTTACCTGAGCCCCATACCTCACCAGCGATGTTCACAGATGTCTTAGTCATCCAGGATGCTCCTACTGATTGGCTGAGACATAGTAGGGGTGCCATTGGTTCCCACAGGTGTCAATCAAACTCAGTTATCTAATCAGGAGAGCGAGAGGGGCGGGCCTCTATGTCTGAGTGGACACAGGGAGCTGTGACTCGGCTGACCCCATAGCGAGCGGATTGTTGTGTGTACACTGAACAGGAGGGAGGGGCCAGGATCACAAAAGAGGGACCCGAGAAGAGGAGGATCCAGGCTGTTCTGCGCAGTCCAACTGCACAGAGGTAAGTATAACATGTTTGCTTTTTGTTTAAAAAAATAAAAATTCGTTACAAATCACTTTAAGGGTACGTTTACATTGGAGGAGGGCTTGAAAATGTGTGCGTTACGCATTTTATTGTGAGTTTGGGGGGCAATTTGAAATCTGTGCGGGTTCATGTAGAGATGTCTATTCAAATCACCTCTGAAAGTAGTGCAGGAACTACTTTTGGAAATCGGTGTGTTGCCACAAA
Source organism: Lithobates pipiens (assembly GCF_037356315.1). NCBI lineage: Eukaryota > Metazoa > Chordata > Amphibia > Anura > Ranidae > Lithobates > Lithobates pipiens. Next base: position 145,068,211 of record NW_027507903.1, read on the forward strand.
ATCAATGTCACACCGATTCAGACGGTGCCATCAATAGGCTGCAATCTGACATGTCAAATCGCTCCGATGTGAACGGGGGTTTAAGTAGCACAATTTCAAGCAGCAGATCAGTGCGATTTCAGGTTTAACTTGCCTGACATCTGTGTGACTTCATTCACAGATGTATATGCAAGTCGCACCTGAAATTGCAAACATTAGTGCAGGAACCTGTTTTCAAATCGGTGCTTCATTGTGAAGTCGGAGTCGCACCGATTTGAACCATTCCATTGCCGACAAAAGGGTGCGACTTGCCATGCAATTTGGAACTGTCAAATCCCATGACAAGTGGCACAAGTGTAAATGGGGGGGGGCTAAATCAGACAGAGAGAAGGAGCCACACTGTTTCCACACCTATCAGTAACCTCTGAAGGGCGATCTGAATGCAGCTCACCCTTCAGAGGAAAGGGAGATTTAGCCGCACATCCTCATCTCCCTTCACACGTCTTTATTAACCAATTGGAGTCCATTAGTGACCAGCAGGCCAGCCTTATACATAACCTTGAGAAGGTCAGAGCTCCATCGTATGTCACACGTGTTGGAATGGATTGTATGAGCAGCTCCCCCTCCCCCCTCTAACACAGACCCCCGTCACACGGCTAGCAGGGTGACCCCCCACAGGCTGTGCTGTCGCATCCAGTACATGACCTATAGAGGAGACAAGGCCTCGGACACACACAATCACGTGTCCTCCTCCACTCACCCGGATCCCCTTCACCACAGTCACGTTATCATTCTCGTCTGCCTCGAACGAGACCCTCCTGGTGCTCCCGCTGCCCCCCATGTCACACTGCCGGTCTCTCAGCCTCTCTCCTAATGACAGCAGGCGGGTCACCCAGTACACGGGCCGCACACAGAAGCCGGCTACCGCTCAGCAACTACGGGCACGCTGATTGGCAGGATTCAGAGAGGCCACGCCTCGAAAGGATGATACCGGGTTATCATTGGTGGGTGGTTAGCACGACAACACAGAGGCGGAAAGTTTGTTCGGGAGCATGTTGGAGTGTCAGTGTGCTGTACACAGTGTAGAGGTGACGGGCGGTGATCTGCTTTAGACAAGTCCTGCATAAGCTTATAGAAAACTATTGGTGACCAAAGGGGGCATGTCTGTGATGTGTGTCAGCCGGTCTAGTTGTGTCTGGGGACATGTGGGGACGTACGAGCAGTGTGGAGACGTAACAAGCCGCCCAACGCTTTAAGATTGGGATGAGGGACAGCTACTAGTAACCTTAGGACACGCCCCCTGCCACACCCCCTTAAAGGAGAATTAGCAAAAAGGTTAATGAACCACTTGCTTAGTGAGCACCTAACTTGCCCAGACCATTTTTCAGCTTTCAGCGCTCTCATAGATTGAATGCCAATTACTCAGCCATGCAACACTGTATCCACACAACATTTTTATCATTTTTTTTTTTCATACAAATAGAGATTTCTTTTGGTGGTATTTAATTTTTTGCGACATAAGTGAAAAAAGAGCAAATTTTTTTTTTTTAAACTTTTTTTTTAGTTTCTATGATAAAATTTAGCAAATAAGTAATTTTTGTTCATAAATGTGGGCCAAAATGTATACAGCTACATCTCTTTGGTAAAAATAATCCAAATTGGTGGATATTTAGAGGGCTTTCACACTGCGCCACCCATAGCGACAGCTGTAAAACGCTGCTATTTTTTGCAGCGCATTTCAGCTGCTAGCAGGGCGATTTTACCCCCGCTAGTGGACAAGAAAGGGTTAAAACTGCAGGCAATACGCCAAAATAGCGGCGTTTTGCCGGCGTTATTGCAGTGCTGCCCCATTGATTTCAATAGGGAGCAGCGGGGGAGGGGGGGTAGACTCACGGCTCCAAAGAAGCTGCTGGCAGGACCTTTCCTGACATCCTGCCAGCGCACCGTTCCAGTGTGAAAGCCCTCAGGGCTTTCACACTGGAGACAACGGTGAAGCAGTTTGAGGGCGGATTGCAGGCACTATTTCTAACGCTATAGCGCCTGCAAAACGCCCTCGGTGTGAAAGGGGTCTATGTCTGTGAAAGTTATAGAGTCTACAAGCTGTGGTGCAAATCATTGAAACTTGATCACACCTGATGCACTGACGGCCAATCTCATTTCGTGAGGCTCTGAAATGTCAGGAAAGTACAAATACCCCCTAATTGACCCCTTTGTGAAAAGTAGACAGTCCAAGGTATTTAGTAAGAGGCATGGTGAGTTTTTTGAAGTTGTAATTTTTATCCCACAATTCTTGGGAAAATTAAGAATTATTTTTTTCACAAAATTTTCATAATAAGTTATTTTTCACACACAGCACTTCCAATTACACCCCAAAATACATTCCACAACTCTTCCTGAGTATGGCGATACCACATGTGTGAGACTTTTACACAGCCTGTCCACACAGAGAGGTCCAACATGCAGGGAGCACCGTCAGGGGTTCTAGGAGCATAAATTACACCTCTAATTTCCTAATGACCTATTACATTTGTGAAGGCCATGGAGCCCCAGGACAGTGGTATTACCCACAAAATTACCCCATTTTGGAAAGCAGACACCCCAGTGTCTATTCTATGAGGCATAATGAGTCTTTTGAATGGTTCATTTTTTCCAAAAGTCTTTGGAAAATATAGAAAGAAAATTAAAATGTATTTGTTTTTGCACAAAGTGGTCAGTTTATAAGATATTTCTAACTCAAAGCATGTATATAGCAAAAATGACACCTCAAAATACATTCTGCTACTCGTCCTGAGTATGGCGATACCACATGTGTGAGACTTTTACACAGCCAGTCCACATTGAGAGAGGCCCAATATTGAAGTAGCACCTTCAGGCATTCTAGGAGGATAAATTACACATCTCATTTCATTCCTACCTATCACACTTTGGAAGGTCTAAGAGCACCAGCACAGTGGAATTACCCACAAAATGACCCCGTTTTGGAAGGCAAACACCCCAACATATATTCTATGAGGCATGGGCTGCAGGTAGGTACTCAGGTACTCTGATGGCCTGCTGACAGGTACTTGGGTACTCTGATGGCCTGGTGACAGGTACTTGGGTACTCTGATGGCCTGGTGACAGGTACTTGGGTAATCTGATGGGCTACAGATAGGTATTCGGGTACCCTGATGGGCTGGTGACTGGTACTCAGATGGACTGTGACAGGTACTCTGGTACTTGGGTACTCATGAACTGTGACTGGTACTCAGGTACTCAGATGGACTGCGACAGGTACCTAGGTACTCAGATGGACTGTGACAGGAACTCAGATGGACTGTGACAGGTACCCGGGTACTCAGATGGACTGTGACATGTACCCGGGTACTCAGATGGACTGTAGCAGGTACCCGGGTACTCAGATGGACTGTAGCAGGTACCCGGGTACTCAGATGGACTGTAGCAGGTACCTGGGTACTCAGATGGACTGTAGCAGGTACCTGGGTACTCAGATGGACTGTAGCAGGTACCTGGGTACTCAGATGGACTGTAGCAGGTACCTGGGTACTCAGATGGACTGTGGCAGGTACCTGGGTACTCAGATGGACTGTGACCAATACTCGGGTACTCAGGTGGACTGTGACAGGTACTCAGGTGAACTGTGACAGGTACTCAGGTGAACTGTGACAGGTACTCAGGTGAACTGTGGCAGGTACTCAGGTGAACTGTGGCAGGTACTCAGGTGAACTGTGGCAGGTACTCAGGTGAACTGTGGCAGGTACTCAGGTGAACTGTGGCAGGTACTCAGATGGGCTGTGTCGGGTACTCTGGTACTCAGATGGGCTGTGTCGGGTACTCTGGTACTCAGATGGGCTGTGTCGGGTACTCTGGTACTCAGATGGGCTGTGTCGGGTACTCTGGTACTCAGATGGGCTGTGTCGGGTACTCTGGTACTCAGATGGGCTGTGTCGGGTACTCTGGTACTCAGATGGGCTGTGTCGGGTACTCTGGTACTCAGATGGGCTGTGTCGGGTACTCTGGTACTCAGATGGGCTGTGTCGGGTACTCTGGTACTCAGATGGGCTGTGTCGGGTACTCTGGTACTCAGATGGGCTGTGTCGGGTACTCTGGTACTCAGATGGGCTGTGTCGGGTACTCGGGTACTCAGATGGGCTGTGTCAGGTACTTGGGTACTCGGGTTCTCAGGTGGGCTGTGACAGGTACTCGGGTACTCGAATGGGCTGTTACAGATACTCGGGTAATTTGATGGGTGGTGACAGGTACGCCGAAGGGCTACGACAGGTATTTGGGTACTTGGATGGGCTGTGACAGGTACTCTGATGGGTGGTGACAGCTACTTTGATGGGTGATGACAGGTACTCTTTATGGGGGGGGCAATCAGTGTGTTTTGGTGTGTACTATAAGCGGCAATCTCCTTCTCACACATGATCGGTGTGAGAGGAGGAGAACCTGGTAACATCTCGTTACCGCGGTTTGTTTACATTCTGTGACTGGCTATGATTGGACACAGCCGGTCACGTGGTAAAGAGACTATTTCATTGGCTCTTTACTGCGATCAGGTTTGGGCTATGTCAGGGTGACAAGCCGCATCCCGATCGCTGCTCTGTGCACGCCCTAGGGACAAATAGAGCTTTCTTTTGGTGCTATTTGATCACCCCAGGGTTTTTATTTTTTGTTAAAAAATAAATAAAAAAAGACCAATTAAAAAAAAAAATACAAAACCATTTTATATTTTGTTAATACATTTTGCAAACAGGTAATTTTTCTCCTTCATTGATGTACTCTGATGAGGCTAAACTGATGGGCACTGATGGGCACTAATAGGTGGCACTGAAGGACATTGATAGGTAGCACTGATAGGTGGCAGTGATGGGCACTGGTGGGTGACAATGAAAGGCAGCACTGATTGGCACCATTGATGGGTATTGATAGGAGGCATTGATTGTTGGCACTGATGTACTGGTGGGCACTGATTCATGGCACTGGCAGGCGGTACTGGTGGGCACATATGAGACGGCTTTGCCTCTTCCTCTTCGAGACCAATGTCCCTTCAACAGAAGCTGGTGATCTCCTGCAGCGTGAGGAGAAAAAAATATGATTGCCGATCTTCTGTTTACATCACGTGATCAGCTGTCATTGGCTGACAGCTTGATCACGTGGTAAGGGGTCGGGATTGACCCCTTCAGGGGGGCGCCCTTCAGGGGGGCATGGCAAGCATGCAAAGAGGAGGATGTCTATTGACACCCTCCCGGGAAAGTAGATCCACGCTGTAGCTGTCATTCAGCTATAGCGCAGATCTGAAGGGGTTAATCCACAAGGGCTTTTTTTTTTTACCACTACTATTCCTTTACTGGCTTTTAACATTTACAAATACAGCCATTTAGAGTCTGGATGAAAGGCTTAGCACTGGGAAATAGTGATGGCCGAACGGTTCGCCCGGCGGTCGTTTCGCGGCGAATTTCCGACTTTCGCCGTCCGCGGGTTCGAACGCCTTTTTCCGTCGTTCGCCCCGGCGGACTTACGTGTTTAATGTATACAAGAACTTTAACCTTTCGTGACACGTTTATCATGTGTTACAGGACAACCAATTGAGACATGACAGCTCATGGACACTTGGACATTCCCCCTAACCTATAAATACACCCGATCCGGTGGCCATTTTACATTCTTTCTTCTGTCACTGTAGGGAAAGGATCCTGTGTGGAGTAGGGACAGAGAAAACGCTAGCTATTTGGTACACAAAAGTTCTTTTCAGGACTGGTATAGGTGTTAGGTCAGCAGCCTGAGTTTCTTTTGTCAGTTTAGATAAAGGGACAGAGCGCTGTATGCTGCTATTTTAGGGACAGCTCAGCCAGATTAGTCTTTCTTCATCATCATCATCATCATCATCATTAGCTGTTACTATCAGGTCCACAAAAGAGCTGTTCCAGCTAATCGTTCCAGCCTACTCTTTTTTGCCAATTTGTATAGGGACAGGCAGGAAGCAGTGTGTCAGGCAGTGAGGATAATTTTAAAGACTTGCTGTTACTATTAGTTCCACAAAGGTTCTTTTCAGGACTGGTATCAGTGGTACGGTAATAGGCTTGTACACGTATAATATTCTTTCTTCCAAATATAGAAAGAATATTATACTTGACTGCTGCCCTTCTGCTGCAGTCTGCTAATCATTCACAACTCACTTGTTCCACAAAGCTCTTTATCAGGACTGGTAACTTGGTCTGTCTAGGGTGCTACGGTACATAGGCTTGGGTGCGGTACAGTCTGCTGTTCTGTAAGGACCGCTATCGGTCCACAATACATAGGGTTGCCGTGCACTACTGCTGACCGCTGCCCTATACTGCAGCAGTCCTTCAGCGGTATAGGGACTGACGCACAGTCTGCTAAACACTAATACACAACCTGCTTGGTCCACAAAAGTTCTTATAAGGACTGGTAACTTGGTATAGGGTGCTACGGTACATAGGCCTGAGTGCAGTACAGTCTGCTGTTCTGTAAGGACCGCTATCGGTCCACAATACATAGGGTTGCCGTGCACTACTGCTGACCGCTGCCCTATACTGCAGCAGTCCTTCATTGGTATAGGGACTGACGTACAGTCTGCTAATCACTAACACACAACCTGCTTGGTCCACAAAAGTTCTTATAAGGACTGGTAACTTGGTATAGGGTGCTACGGTACATAGGCCTGAGTGCAGTACAGTCTGCTGTTCTGTAAGGACCGCTATCGGTCCACAATACATAGGGTTGCCGTGCACTACTGCTGACCGCTGCCCTATACTGCAGCAGTCCTTCATTGGTATAGGGACTGACGTACAGTCTGCTAATCACTAACACACAACCTGCTTGGTCCACAAAAGTTCTTATAAGGACTGGTAACTTGGTATAGGGTGCTACGGTACATAGGCCTGAGTGCGTTACAGTCTGCTGTTCTGTAAGGACCGCTATCGGTCCACAATACATAGGGTTGCCGTGCACTACTGCTGACCGCTGCCCTATACTGCAGCAGTCCTTCAGCGGTATAGGGACTGACGCACAGTCTGCTAAACACTAACACACAACCTGCTTGGTCCACAAAAGTTTTTATAAGGACTGGTAACTTGGTATAGGGTGCTACGGTACATAGGCCTGAGTGCAGTACAGTCTGCTGTTCTGTAAGGACCGCTATCGGTCCACAATACATAGGGTTGCCGTGCACTACTGCTGACCGCTGCCCTATACTGCAGCAGTCCTTCATTGGTATAGGGACTGACGTACAGTCTGCTAATCACTAACACACAACCTGCTTGGTCCACAAAAGTTCTTATAAGGACTGGTAACTTGGTATAGGGTGCTACGGTACATAGGCCTGAGTGCGTTACAGTCTGCTGTTCTGTAAGGACCGCTATCGGTCCACAATACATAGGGTTGCCGTGCACTACTGCTGACCGCTGCCCTATACTGCAGCAGTCCTTCATTGGTATAGGGACTGACGTACAGTCTGCTAATCACTAACACACAACCTGCTTGGTCCACAAAAGTTCTTATAAGGACTGGTAACTTGGTATAGGGTGCTACGGTACATAGGCCTGAGTGCGTTACAGTCTGCTGTTCTGTAAGGACCGCTATCGGTCCACAATACATAGGGTTGCCGTGCACTACTGCTGACCGCTGCCCTATACTGCAGCAGTCCTTCATTGGTATAGGGACTGACGTACAGTCTGCTAATCACTAACACACAACCTGCTTGGTCCACAAAAGTTCTTATAAGGACTGGTAACTTGGTATAGGGTGCTACGGTACATAGGCCTGAGTGCGTTACAGTCTGCTGTTCTGTAAGGACCGCTATCGGTCCACAATACATAGGGTTGCCGTGCACTACTGCTGACCGCTGCCCTATACTGCAGCAGTCCTTCAGCGGTATAGGGACTGACGCACAGTCTGCTAAACACTAACACACAACCTGCTTGGTCCACAAAAGTTTTTATAAGGACTGGTAACTTGGTATAGGGTGCTACGGTACATAGGCCTGAGTGCAGTACAGTCTGCTGTTCTGTAAGGACCGCTATCGGTCCACAATACATAGGGTTGCCGTGCACTACTGCTGACCGCTGCCCTATACTGCAGCAGTCCTTCATTGGTATAGGGACTGACGTACAGTCTGCTAATCACTAACACACAACCTGCTTGGTCCACAAAAGTTCTTATAAGGACTGGTAACTTGGTATAGGGTGCTACGGTACATAGGCTTGAGTGCGGTACAGTCTGCTGTTCTGTAAGGACCGCTATCGGTCCACAATAGATAGGGTTGACGTGCACCACTGCTGACCGCTGCCCTATACTGCAGCAGTCCTTCAGCGGTATAGGGACTGACGTACAGTCTGCTAATCACTAACACACAACCTGCTTGTTCCACAAAAGTTCTTATAAGGACTGGTAACTTGGTATAGGGTGCTACGGTACATAGGCTTGAGTGCGGTACAGTCTGCTGTTCTGTAAGGACCGCTATCGGTCCACAATAGATAGGGTTGACGTGCACCACTGCTGACCGCTGCCCTATACTGCAGCAGTCCTTCAGCGATATAGGGACTGACGTACAGTCTGCTAAACACTAATACACAACCTGCTTGGTCCACAAAAGTTCTTATAAGGACTGGTAACTTGGTATAGGGTGCTACGGTACATAGGCTTGAGTGCGGTACAGTCTGCTGTTCTGTAAGGACCGCTATCGGTCCACAATAGATAGGGTTGACGTGCACCACTGCTGACCGCTGCCCTATACTGCAGCAGTCCTTCAGCGGTATAGGGACTGACGTACAGTCTGCTAAACACTAATACACAACCTGCTTGGTCCACAAAAGTTCTTATAAGGACTGGTAACTTGGTATAGGGTGCTACGGTACATAGGCTTGAGTGCGGTACAGTCTGCTGTTCTGTAAGGACCGCTATCGGTCCACAATAGATAGGGTTGACGTGCACCACTGCTGACCGCTGCCCTATACTGCAGCAGTCCTTCAGCGGTATAGGGACTGACGTACAGTCTGCTAAACACTAATACACAACCTGCTTGGTCCACAAAAGTTCTTATAAGGACTGGTAACTTGGTATAGGGTGCTACGGTACATAGGCTTGAGTGCGGTACAGTCTGCTGTTCTGTAAGGACCGCTATCGGTCCACAATAGATAGGGTTGACGTGCACCACTGCTGACCGCTGCCCTATACTGCAGCAGTCCTTCAGCGGTATAGGGACTGACGTACAGTCTGCTAAACACTAATACACAACCTGCTTGGTCCACAAAAGTTCTTATAAGGACTGGTAACTTGGTATAGGGTGCTACGGTACATAGGCTTGAGTGCGGTACAGTCTGCTGTTCTGTAAGGACCGCTATAGGTCCACAATAGATAGGGTTGACGTGCACCACTGCTGACCGCTCACCTATACTGCAGCAGTCCTTCAGCGGTATAGGGACTAAGAGTTTTGTCACAGGGTCATTTAAAAAATGACATGCAGAGGAAGAGGCAGGCCCTTCCGCAGGGGTGGTAGGGGTAGGGCAGGAGCAACAGGCTTGAGCCAAAGTGGGAAGTTGCAGAAGGTGCGTTCAATTACTTTAAAGGATGCACCAGACTTGGTTGAGTGGCTCGCTCAGCCTTACTCTTCTGCACCCTCCTCATCCTCTCGATCTGCACCCTCTTCTTCACTCTCTGCTATGTGCACCCCCAAAGACACTACCACCAACAACACGACCACCACCACCACCACCACATACCTTCCGCTTGAGTCACTGGAATTATTTTCCGATCCATATCAAGAGGACATTTCTGATGCGCAGCCACTCTTGGTATTGGATCAGGAAGAGGAGGTAGCAACAAGCGCTACTCAGCAGTCTGACGCCAGTACCCAGATCAGCCCAAGGAGGAGGTTGGTCCCCGGTGTTGCTGCCTACTCTACTTATAGCGGTGGGGAAGGTGACGTTGATGATGACGTGTCTAGTGATGTCACGTGGGTGCCCACAAGAGAGGAAGAGGAGGGGAGTTCAGAGGGAGATATGGACCAGCAGATAGGGAGGAGAAGCAGCAATGACTTACATTGCACAGCAGGGACAAAGCAGACTGCAAATGTATCAGGAGCGAGTCATCGACCATGTACGGTCACATCTGGCGCTCCCAGGACACCGGCACATGGCTCCGCAGTGTGGGCTTTTTTTAACGTGTCCGCTGCTGACAATAGCGTTGCCATCTGCAATCTTTGCAGTCAACGCGTTAGTCGCGGTAAGCCCAATACTCACCTAGGGACGACCGCCTTAAGAAGGCACATGAGCAGCCATCACCGAGCCCAGTGGGAGCAACGGAACACACAAAGCCACACTGCAGGCTCTCACCGTCCAGCCTCGTCTTCTACTTCTCCTTCTCCTCTCTCCTCACAATTGTCCTCCACTCCACCTTCCATCACGCCAAGCTCACATTTTTCTGCAAAAAGGCAGGCTTCCGTGGGCCTAATGTTTGAGCGTAAAAAAATGATGACGCCGGATAACCCTCTTGCCCAACGGTTGGCGGCTGGCTTGTCAGAACTCATAGCCCGCCAACTACTGCCATATAAACTGGTGGACTCGGAGGCCTTTCGCAAATTTGTGGCCATTGGAACACCACAATGGAAGGTCCCAGGAAGGAAGTATTTCTCAGAGAAGGGCATCCCAGAGCTATATGGCCATGTTCAGCGGCAAGTGAATGTATCTCTGGCACACAGTGTCGGTGCCAAGATACATCTGACCACAGACACGTGGTCTAGCAAACACGGGCAGGGAAGGTATATCAGTTTTACTGCCCACTGGGTGAACCTTCTGACGGCCGTCAAGCATGTAACCCGTGGCACCCGTGTAGATTTGGTTTTACCGCCACGGATTGCATGCAGGCCTGACTCTTCTTCTCCTCCTCCTACTCCATCCTCCTCCCTCTCCTCCTCAGCTGCCTCCTCCTTTTCCGCTGCTAGCGTCTCTTCCACTGCACCGCCCAAGCTCCCCAGAACCTATTCCACATGCCAGGTGAGACGTTGCCATGCCGTGCTGCGTCTGTTGTGCCTGGAAGCAAAGAGCCACACTGGCCCGGCACTCCTTTCAGCTTTGCGTTCACAGGCAGATGAGTGGCTAACACCGCTCAATTTGACAGTTGGTAAAGTGGTGTGTGACAACGGTGCCAATCTGCTTAGCGCATTGAAACAGGGCAAAATCACGCACGTGCCGTGCATGGCACACGTCTTAAACTTGGTCGTGCAGCGATTCCTTGTCAAATACCCTGGGGTCCAGGACATCTTGCGGCAGGCAAGGAAAATCTCGGCCCATTTCAGAAGATCTTACACGGCCATGGCTCGCCTTGCTGACATTCAGCGGCGACACCATCTGCCGGTCAGACGTCTTATTTGCGATTGCCCGACGCGATGGAACTCAACCTTCTATATGCTTGATAGGCTGCTCCAGCAGAAACGTGCAGTTAACGTCTACCTGTATGAACTCTGCGAAAGAAACGGTTCTGGGGAGCTGGGTTTTTTTTCACCGCGCCAGTGGCTGCTCATGCGCGACACATGCAGACTTCTGCGGCCATTTGAGGAGATCACCAAACTGGTCAGTCGCAGCCATGGCGCCATCAGTGACATGGTACCTTATGCCTTCTTTCTGGAGCGTGCATTGCGTCGTGTCATTGATCAGGCTGTGGAGGAGCAGGAGCGGGAAGATGAGGAAGTCGCAATGCTGGATGAATTCCCAGGGGGGGCTACTCTATCTGAGACAAGTCAACAACAGGAGTCTGATGAGGAGTCAGAGGAGGATGGTGCCGGGGCGGATGAGCAGGAGCAAGAAGAGCATGCTTTAAACCTTTCTGGGATCCCTGTTGTGCGAGGATGGGGAGAGGAGAATGAAGAGGACGACATTATCCTGGATGATGAGCAGGAGCCAGGCCACCACACCGCTTCCACTTTAGTGCAAATGGGGGCCTTCATGCTCCAGTGTTTTAATAGGGACCCCCGTATAAAAAGCATGAGGGTCAAGGACCAGTACTGGGTGGCAACGTACTTAGACCCCCGGTACAAACACAAAATGGCGGAAATGTTACCGCCGTCGCAGAGGGCTGTCAGAATGCAGCACTTCCAGGCCTTGCTTCGAGAAATGCTGCATTCTGCTTTTGCGTGCGCTGGCAGAGGAGCAATTCCCACTCCCAGAGAAGGATTTGCGGGTACCAATCCAACAGCGCCTGCAAGAAGAGGCCGGTTTGAAGATGTGTTGGTGACTTCGGATATGAGGTCATTCTTTCAGCCGACCCATCGACAGGTGTCATCCGGATCCAGCATCAGGGAACGCCTAGACCGTCAGGTGTCCGACTACATTGGGTTAACGGCCGATGTGGACGCTCTGAGGAGTGATGAACCCCTAGACTACTGGGTGGGCAGGCTTGACCTCTGGCCAGAGCTTGCCCAATTTGCAATCGAACTGTTGGCTTGCCCCTCATCCAGTGTCCTGTCCGAAAGGACGTTCAGCGCAGCAGGGGGGATTGTGACCGATAAGCGTACTCGCCTAGCTCACCACAGTGTTAACTACCTCACATTTCTAAAAATGAATGAGGCATGGATCTCGGAGGAATTCAACACATGTGATCAGTAGACCATGTATATGTCTATAAACAATTTTTGGAATCAAGCACACAGACCTTCTTAATTCATTTGGCTCACTTCCCTGACCCAAAAAAGCACACCGTACTATATGCCCCTACCCTCCTCTTTGAAGAGGTTGAGCGGTGTCATATTTCTACTGGGGCTGCTTATTATGAGGGGTTCCCACCATCCCTGTGCTGTGCTGACTTCCTCCTGGGTGTTCTTATTATGAGGGGCTCCCACCATCCCTGTGCTGTGCTGACTTCCTCCTGGGGGTTCTTATTATGAGGGGATCACACCATCCCTGTGCTGTGCTGACTTCCTCCTGGGGCTGCTTATGGTGCTGCTGTCAGCGCTGTATGTCACGGAGCTGCTGTCAGCGCTGTATGTCACGGAGCTGCTGTCAGCGCTGTATGTCACGGAGCTGCTGTCAGCGCTGTATGTCACGGAGCTGCTGTCAGCGCTGTATGTCACGGAGCTGCTGTCAGCGCTGTATGTCACGGAGCTGCTGTCAGCGCTGTATGTCACGGAGCTGCTGTCAGCGCTGTATGTCACGGAGCTGCTGTCAGCGCTGTATGTCACGGAGCTGCTGTCAGCGCTGTATGTCACGGAGCTGCTGTCAGCGCTGTATGTCACGGAGCTGCTGTCAGCGCTGTATGTCACGGTGCTGCTGTCAGCGCTGTATGTCACGGAGCTGCTGTCAGCGCTGTATGTCACGGAGCTGCTGTCAGTGCTGTATGTCACGGAGCTGCTGTCAGTGCTGTATGTCACGGAGCTGCTGTCAGCGCTGTATGTCACGGAGCTGCTGTCAGCGCTGTATGTCACGGTGCTGCTGTCAGCGCTGTATGTCACGGAGCTGCTGTCAGCGCTGTATGTCACGGAGCTGCTGTCAGCGCTGTATGTCACGGAGCTGCTGTCAGCGCTGTATGTCACGGAGCTGCTGTCAGCGCTGTATGTCACGGAGCTGCTGTCAGCGCTGTATGTCACGGTGCTGATGTCAGTGCTCTGTATTACGGTGCTGCTGTCAGTGCTCTGTATCTCCTGCACCCTCTTGTTTGCCTACCCTGGTCCCTGACCTTCCCTCTCCTCCATTGCCTTCATTAGCTCCATAGTCCTGAATTGTCAGAACAATTTCCCAAATAAAAAAAAAATGCTTGTAGTTATCGATCCCAAATTCACCTCATACATGTATTATGCTATTGTCCAGGTGGTGGGACTACGTGCTACCCCCTAATAATTACCCCGTGGCCGCAAATTCGACCTAAAGGTTTGCGAAATTCGCCTCCCATTGAAGTCAATGGAGCCCGCGGCGAACGGTCGTTTTCGCGAACGTTTGTGTCCGTTCGCGTTTCGCGTTCGCGAAACGTCCCGTCGGAAGTTCGTCCATCACTACTGGGAAAGATAAAAAGTGCATTTTATATACAACTATATAGATCAGACCAAAATGAGAAAGGAAGAGGAACAGAGGGACATTGCTCCAAATCGGGGACAGTCCCTCAAAATCAGGGACAGTTGGTATCTATGGACATTGACAAGGGATTTTCAGGGCAGCACTCATAGATATTATATCATAGTGGAAGTATACTCCATAGTATAACTCTGCCTTCCAGCAATACCATGGTCACATACAGGGGTGTATCATGAAATTAGCTTGCCGTGTGCAAGATAAAAAGTGGGCCCTAGGTGGTGATAAAAATGTGGTGTGCGAAGCATGGGAGTGGTTTAAATTGTGCTAAATATTGGGCATGGTTTAAAGGGGGTGTGGTTAAATAGTCTGAGATCACTTACCCAGTGCAGAATGTGGTAATGTTAAATAGGAAATGTACAGTGCAGAGTGTACAGTGGTGGGTAGCATGTACAGGAGAGGAGAGAGCGGAGTGTATGGTGGTGGGTAGAATGTGCAGGAGGAGAGTGTGGAGTGTATAGCAGAGGGTAGCATGTGCAGGAGGGGAGTGTATGGCGGTGGGTAGTATGTGCAGCAGAGGATTGTGATGTTTATGGCAGAATGGTTGCTAGAATGGTTACACATATTATATACCAAATTTATACTCTTATATTGCTTGCTATGTTCACAGCTTTACAGTGTGAATATCATGCGACTACGTTTACATTTCAGACAATGAGAATTAAATTCACCCAGACATAATCTTCCCTGATGAAGGAATACTCATTGTTCATTCCGAAACATGTTGGGTTATACGCAAGAAATTCCTATTGACTGACCACAGCTTATTTCTGACAGCACAAGGCATACTTTCCTTTTGTTGGGTTTTCAAATATGTTTTGACGTAGCACCATTTTTTCAAATTTTGTACTGTGTGTTTTACATTATTTGCCTTGTCGGCTATGTCTATATATAAATAAGTTTTTATGTTTTGTATTGGATGGAGGGATCCCTCATTCAATTTTCAGTGGTGTGAACCCAGCCTTACAGAAAAATCTGTAAGGTGAACTTACACAGGGCCCCCTCCTCAACCAACCTGTGGCAATCTCCCGTTTTGAGCCCCGGTATATTGCCATCAGGTGTCCGGGGCTTAGAAATCCCCTCAGCATCCACACGTCTTCTTCCCAGCTGACAGGATGGGCTATGCGGCTTCTGATTGGTCGGCGCCACACCTTGTGACTGCACTGACCAATTAGAATGCTCCGAAACGTCCCTCCGGATGAGGGACGTTTTGTAAATTCATCTCAGGGTATTTCTAAGCTCCAAACTCCTGACACATATACTGGGGCTCAGAATGGGAGATTGCCCCAGTCCAGGTTAGCGGGGGTGGGGGGTGAAGAGGGGATCCTGTCTATGTACCTTTACAGAAAAATCTGTAAGGTGAAAACGTACACTTTAAACTGCCTGGATCAGATCTTCTGTACCTTAGTCTGGTCAACATATCCGGATACTCTCTGCTGCTTTCCTTTTAAAGACTTTTGTCTGGCTGACTTCCCTTCTGGTTCCTGATCCTGTTTACTGCCTCTACAACGCTGATGTCTGGATTCCTGATTTACTGGCTTGTTCTGACTACCCACTCTGGTTACCGAACCCTGGCTATGTTTTGACTCTGTTCGTACAGTGGTGGTGAAGAGTGGTGAACTGAGACCTTATATTGATTATAAGGGTCTCAATCGCTTCACGATTAAGAATGCTTATCCAATTCTGTTGATTACGGAGTTATTTGACCGCCTCAAGGGAGCAACAGTTTTCACAAAGCTTGTGAAAATCTGAGAGGGGCATTCAATCTCGGAGGATGATGATTTGAAAACTGCATTTAACACCAGAACAGGCCATTACGATTACCTTGTAATGCCGTTTGGTCTTTGCAACGCCCCAGCAATTTTCCAGAAATTTATCAGCGATGTCCTCCAAGATTTGTTGCAGCTTTGTGTGGTGGTTTAACTCGACGATATCCTCGTATTTTTCAATTTCTCTAGAGATCCACTACACAGATGTCTGCCGTGTGCTTCAGAGGCTGAGAGATAATAACCTGTATTGTAAATTGGAGAAGTGTGAGTTTGATCATGAATAGGTTAAATTCCTGGGTTATGTAATTTCCACTGCTGGTTTTTCAATAGACCCAGAGTAGCTTTCAGCAATTCTACAGTGGCCCCGCCCCGTGGTTTATGTCCATTGCAATGCTTTCTTGGCTTTGCCAATTATTATCGGAAGTTGATTATTCGTAACTTCTCTTCTCTGGTCAAACCCCTGACTGATATGACCAGAAATGACGGTAATCCACAGAATTGGTCTCCGGATTCCATTAATGCCTTTGAGAGTCCCAAGGCTGCCTTTGTTTCTGCTCCTGTGTTGGTACATCCTGATGTTACAGTACCTTTAATCCTTGAGGATGATGCATCCGAGACTGGAGTTGGTGCCCTACTGACTCAACGTCCTACTTCTGAGAGCACTATGCATCCTTGTGGCTACTTTTCCAAGAAATTGTCTCCTGCGGAATGCAATTATGAGATTTGGGACAGAGAATTGTTAGTGATCATTTTAGCCCTTAAGGAATGGAGGCATCTCCTGGAAAGTTCCACTGTGCTGAATCTTATTCTGACTGACCATAAGAATCTAACATTCTTGTCTGAGGCTAAACACCAGTCTCCCAGAAGGGCATCAAGCTTCAATTACATAGTCTCATTCTTACCCAGGACGAAGACCGCAAGGGTTGATGCTTTGTCGATGCTGTTTTCCTCCGCTTACAAAATGGTGTTGGTTCCTGTTCCTGTCATACTTCCTGATTGTTTTCTGGCTACAGTTCCTACCAGTCTCACTTCACCTTTGGGTGACAGAATTCTTGCCACTCAGATCCATTCTCCTTCTGAGAAACCTTGTGACTGCTACTTTTTCCCAGCGTCTCAGCACTGCCGTGCTCCAGACTTACCATTCTCCCAAGGCTGCTGACCACCCAGGGAAGAATCAACTAATTTGGGCTATTTCCCAACAATTCTGGTGGCCTAGTCTACGTACTGATGTAGCCACCTTCGTAGCTCCTTGTTCCGTGTGTGCTCAGAGTAATGCCTTGTACACACGGTCGGAAATTCTGACCTAAAAGGTCCGATCGGATTATATTGTCGGAATATCCGATCGTGTGTGGGCTCTATCAGACTTTTTCCGTCAGAAATTCTAACGGAAAAAATTTGAGAGCAGGATCTCAAATTTTCAGACAAAAAAATCCAATCGGACTTTTTACGATCGTTTGTAGAGAATTCCAATCGGACAAGGTGCCACGCATGCTCAGATCAAATTACGAGACCAAAGCTATTGGCTACTAGCCTCAACGTAGTCTTGTCGTAATGAACGAACGTCATCACGTTACGAACGATTGGATTTTCTGTCAACTTCGTCCGACCGTGTGTATGCAACACCAATTTTGGACACAATCTGTCAGAAAAAATCAGACGGATTTTGTGGTCAGAATGTCCAACCATGTGTACAAGGCATAAGACACACTTTCCAGTCGGCCTTCTACAACCCATACCCAATAGAGAGACCTTGGACCCACCTTATTTATTGTGGAGTTGCCCAACTCTCATGGTAACAGTTATCCTTATGGTTCTCGAAAATGTCTTATTGTATTCCACTTAAATTGCCCACATTCAAAGAACTGGCTTCCATTTTTGCCCGGAAGATCTTTTGCTTACATGGACTACCTAAGGTTATCAGCTTGGACAGGGGTAGTCAGTTTGTGTCCAGGTTTTGGCAAGCCTTTTGTGCACAGTTGGGAATTCAGCTTTCCTTCTCCTCTGCGTATCATCCGCAGTCCAATGGGGCCGCAGAACGAGCCAACCAGTCCTTGGAGCAGTTTTTACGTTGCTACATTTCTGACCACCATAACAACTGGTCAGACCTCTTACCTTGGGCGGAGTTTGCTCACAATAGTGCCGTCAATACCGCTTCCAGATTGTCTCCATTCATGGTGAATTATAGTTTCCAACCATCCATGTTGCCTGACTTATTTGTTCCTTAGAGTATTCCTGCATTGGAGGAGTATCTCCATGGTCTTCTTTCCACTTGGGCCCAGGTCCAAGAGTCCTTTTTGAGGTGCCAACGATAGGTACAGACTCCATACCGACTGTGGACGCCTACCTGCGCCTTCCTACCAAGTTGGGAACGGGGTCTGGCTGTCATCTCGCAACCTCTGACTCCATGTTCCCTCACTGAAACTGCCACCACGGTTTATTGGGTCTTTCCATATTCTCTGTAGGATCGACTCAGTGGCTTACGCTTTAGACCTTCCTTCTAATATGTGTATTTTATGTCTCCTTATTAAAACCTTTGGTATGCAGCCGCTTCACCACCTTGGTACCATGTTCTCACCCAGTTCAGGTTGATAACCATGGGGAGTATGAAATACAATGTATCATTGATTCCCGTAGGTTCCATGGGCGCATACAGTACCTGATTCTGGGTCGTTGAGGAGGGGGTACTGTCAGGGCTGTGTCTGTTAATTGCCAGTACTCTTTAGGCCTCAGGCACACTGGATGTTAAAATAACGTTATAAAGACGTCAATAGCTTTGCAGTGAGTTTTTCAACTTTTTTCAAAGTTTTTGCAATAGCGTTTTTTTTTTTTAGCGGTCTTATTTTATTTATTTTTTTGAAGAAAATTTTTTTTTTTTCAATGGATCAAAAAAGTTAAACGCCGGTGAGCGACATTTTTGAGCGTTTATGAAGTTTATCAGCATTAGAGCGTTTTTACAGGTGAAAAACGTCTCTCAGAACCCGCTCGTTTTTTTTTTTTGTTTTTTTTTAACAGCCTACGTGTGCATGGACACATAAGATAACATGGAGAGTTTAATGACTGTAGAAAAAAATGTCTACAGCTAAAAACGGCTGCTGTAAAAACATAAAAAATCATCCAGTGTGCATGAGGCCTTATTCCACAGTGACTCATTTCCTGCTTGTCAGCTAACCCTGCTGGCTATTTAAACTGCCTGGATCAGATCTCTTGTGCCTTTGCCTGGTCAACATATCCGGATACTCTCTGCTGTTTTCCTGTTAACAATGTTTGCATGGCTGACTTCCCTTCTAGTTCCTGATCCTGTTTACTGCCTCTACCATGCTGATCTCTGGATTCCTGCTTCACTGGCTTGTTTTGACTACCCGCTCTGGCTATCAAACCCTGGCTATGTTTTGACTATGTTTTGCACTGTTTGTACCATTTTATTAAAAAGTGTAATTTTTACTGCACTTCTGTCTCAGTCTGATTCATGGTTTGTGACAGTAGTATGTGCAGGAGAGGAGCGGAGTGTACATGACGGTGGGTAGTTTGTTCAGGGGAGGAATGCAGAGTGTATGACAGTGGGTAGTATGTGCGGACTGTATGATAGTGGGTAGTATGTGCAGGAGAAGATTGCGGAGTGTATGATGGCGGGTAGTATGTGCAAGAGAGGGGTGTGGCATACATAACGATGGGTAGTATGTACAGGAGAAGAGTGTGGAGGGTATGGCAGTGGGTAGTATGTGTAGGAGAGGCATGTATGGCGGTGAGTAGTATGTGCAGGAGAGGAGTGTATAGGAGTGGGTAGTATGTGTTAGATGGTGGCAGTAGGACAGTGGCAGTAGTTTATTTGTTTTTACTATTTTCATTTTTTTTTTAAATAGTATTTTTCACAGTACTTCCGGGGGGTGTTGGTCAGTGAACAGTGTCAGTGGAGCAGTGTATGGTGTTAGTATTTTTTTATTTTTTTTATATTTTTATATTTTTTTATATATTTTTTTTTTTTTTATATTACAAATGTATTTATTTTTTCCTTTTTTATAATTTTTTTTTTTATCACTATTATTTATTAGCCCTGTTGCAGGGCTTTTGTTGAGTCCCTTTCCCTGCAGCCTCAGCTACACCGAAGATGAATAACCAGGAGACAGATGCTCCTCCTCATTCATAATACCGAAACAGTAAACAGTTTACGATACTTCAGTTATGAATGGACAGTGTCAGTGATCGGTATCACAGCAGCCGGTGGGAGAGGAGAGTAGGGAAGACGGAAGTGCTACTGTGGATCGAGGGGGGTGGGGGGTGAGGAACACACGGGGCCCAGAAAGGAAGATAATCCGATAAACAGTCGGGGGATGATTGGTGGGGCAGGTACAAGCAATGATCTCCCAGTATGGCTTGCCACCAAACAGCTGAAATCTGCAAGAGGGAGAGGAGGAGAAGCAGCTCTTTCAGCTGCTTCATGGAAAGCCATACAGGGAGATCAGTGCTTGTAACTGACCCCACCGCCACACTGATCAGCCCCGACTAAAATTTTACCTGCTGCAGGAGGTACCAAGCAGGGACAGGCCCTCTACTGGCCTTAGTCCGCCCTTGTGCCTGGCAGATGTCTAATCCATGGGTGCAGTGTTGTTCAGAGCGCAGTGGCTCACCCCCCCGGAACTCATGTGCAGTGCGAACCCATGGATGATACGCCACTGGTTACATCCCCCAACAGACACTTATCTTCTCCATGGGCTATTTCCAGGTGAAAGGTTTTCAGCCCCTAGCTTGCCTGGTGCTGGGGGGCTGATGTAATCCCACACAGGGGAGCCAGTCATACCAGCACAACCGCAGTGTGACAGCAATGTGCAGCTCAGCGCTCAGCACACATTCATAGAAGGCTGTGAGCAGGCAGGGAAGTGTGTTTTTGCATATGAGACATAGCATGTCATTCCTTCAATAAAGAGCTGCCTACACAGTTTTTTTACTTATAGGTTTAGCTCCACTTTTTAAGGTCTCATTCACGCAGGTGTACCTTTACATACACCCATGCAAAGGATGCACAGGTGTTCCAATGCGTCCACATGCAGGTGATCCCATTCATGTCTCCCATTACATACAGAGACACTGGTTCCAATTTGACAGCTGTGTGTGTCCCCAGACACACACTGTCTGCATTCAGGGGGACACACCCACGTGGCTGTCAAATTGGGACCAGCCATTGCATCACAATAGACATGAATAGGATCACCTGCATGTGGATGCAGGAAATATCTATGCATCCCATGCATGCAATAACAGTGCTTCACAGAGGTATATGCATTGGTACACCTATGTGAATGAGGCCTCAGGCTGGATACACACCTATGCATTTTTAGTGCTTTGTGCATTTTGCAGATTTGCCCTACAGAACGTGTTCCATACGAAACCATGGCCATGGTAAATGGACTGTAGTGCAAATCTGCAAAATGCAAAGGTGTGAATCCAGCCTTGAGCCTAAAGTGGTTGTAAACCTCAGACATGAAAATATGAACAAAGCATACCCCTCTATAGTGTATACTTGTCTCTATGCAGAGCACTAAACGTCATCTCTGTCACCTTCCAGTCCTTATGCTATCAGCATGAATCCCCTCTGACAAGTTTCCCTGACACTTTGGTGATGGGAGGGATCTCCAACTGAGACAGTCTCAGCTATGCTCCTGTGTGAAGGGGGTGGTTGCCCTTTCCCTCCAATCAGCTCTCAGAGCTCTCCTCAATGACCAATGAAACTGGGGCATCATGGTGGAACATGAAAGCTGCAAGAAACTGCGTGCGCTCAATAGGTAAAACTAGGGCGGCTACCAGGATCTATTATTTTATCTCACCTTTCACCCAGTCGGCAACCTCCTTGAAGTAGGATTTCCATAAGCATACCAATTGGGTGATGATCTAAAGCAGAGCTGTGTCTTTCAATGAACAAAAGAGATTTACTCCTTGCCCGTCTATCATGTTGATCCAATATATAAAATAAACTAAAACTAGCGCTAATGGAATAAAAAGTGAAATAATAACATATATATATATATATATATATATAAAGGACCACAGCAGCTATCGGCAAAGGTCCTAGAACCTTGTGAAATAAGTGTACAAATATTTTGACAGCACTAGTGGAGTGATTCAAATAAGTATCAATCACAATATTAAGTGCACAAGTGATACAAACATATATCAATCACAATTAAAGTGCAATAACATAAATAATTTGTATAACGGCAAAAATCACAGCCAGGTGAAGAAAAATCTCAGCCAGATGAACGGAAATGTCAGAGACCACAATGAGCCAAGGACACACTCCCCTCTTATAACCCCGCTCACCACAACACATGGACCCTCAGCTTTACAGGCTGGGGGTCAAACAGGCTTGTTAGGAAAGCAACCAGGACTGAGAAGTTCTTCCAAATACTTGAAAAAAAATGTGTCAAACAAATCTCAAGGAGGCTACCACGAACGGTTTCCATGTGGGCCACAGAGGATCAAATATATAAAAGGCAAGAGGAAAAAGAAAACGTAGTGAAGTGCTGCCGGCACTTTAGAAGCTGTGCATTTTACAAGCGCCACTTACGGGACAGATGAAAAAAGCAGGCATCAGTGTAGGTCTGGGTTCGCATTTGCAGCATGCTTTCCACGGACACCAGAAGTTGCAGCACTAGTATCTAAACTGGAAATGCATCAACGTGTTTCTCCCCTCCAGGGCATCATCAAGGACATGCACTTTAATTGTGATTGGTATATGTTTGTATCACTTGTGCAGTTCATATTGTGATTGATACTTATTTGAATCACTCCACTAGCGCTGTCAAAATATTTGTACACTTATGTTGATACAGTAGCTTCTGTACTTTCAGAGTCACTCGTCAAGAAAAAATTGTATATGGGGGGGGCTCTCTGTTCTACTTTTTATAGGTTCAGCTATTAAAGCCATGAGGATAAGGATGACTGCCTGATAACATTTTCATGGAAATGTGGTCTGCAAAGGCAACCTTGGTATTTCTGTCTTTACAAAATTCCTTCAAAGAACGTGATGTCTTAGAAAGCCAGCAGTGATCACTTTTCAGAAACATTTATGTTATCAGTGAAGCCTGTCTGGGCATAGAATTAGGTTATGTGCAGAACAAGACATAACATTTAAATTCAAATTTGCCAGAAGGGTAATGTGCACAAAAATGGTCATACAGCTATTTTTATAAAGCATATGCCCATATTGGTATTCCTGGGTCATAGATAATTTCACTGTATTGTGTTCAACAAATCAATTTATAAATGAGTTAAATATTCATATTAGCCAATTTAGCAATTCATTAAGTCAAACAGTGCTGTAAAACGAATAACAGCATAAATGGTAAAATTATATCTGCTCGTTTGTATGCATCATGGTTATGTATTAATTGTCAGGCTCTGCAATTATCAGAGCTATACACACACTGAGACTGCTGAAAATTGAGAAGTAGTTTAGCTGTAAGGTTAGACAGACATGGAAAATGACAAGGCATTGTCCGATAAAAGAACATCACTGTCCACCCATACCTTTAAAAAATATGTACATCCCTTATATTACTGGTGTCAATTTGTGTGCCCCCACTGGAGTCCTATGCCAATGGGGGGGGGGAGGGGGGGTTATTGCTCATTAAAGTGGTTGTAAACCCATGGGGTGGAAAAAAACCTGCAAGACAAAGGCATAATGAGCTAGTATGCATAGCATAGCTCATTATGATATACTTACCTTAGATGGAAGCCCCCAGAGCAGTCCCAGCAGACCACTTAGGCTGGAAACATGTCTAACGGGTATCATGGGCTCCGGCGCTATGATCGGCTGGAGTTGCGATGACATCAGTCCAGCTTTTATAATCTTTCTCCAATCTATCCAAAACGAAAAAGAAAAGTTTTGCCTTTAGTTATGCTTTTAAAGCAGAACTTCACTGATAAATAAATATATTATAGAATGGTGATTCTAACATAGAAAACTATTCAGTCTCAGATCACTTAATACATGGACATTCAATGAATTTGCACTGGTTTAACTTTTAACTTTAAACTGTAAGGAGTCCTTTAGTGTTATGCCGCGTACACACGACCGTTTTTCCGTCAGAATAAACTCAGACAGTTTTTCGGATGGAGTTCCGCTGAAACGGACTTGCCTACGCACGATCACAGAGGTCCAATCGTTTAGAACGCGGTGACGTAAAACACGTACGACGGGACTAGAAAAAGGAAGTTCAGTAGCCAGTAGCCAATAGCTGTCCTTGCGTCGTTTTTGGTCCGTCAGAACAGCATACAGACGAACGTTTTTCCCAATAGAAATTGATTCTGTCTAAAAGATTTAAAACATGTTCTATTTCTAGGTCCGTCAGAATTTTCGAAAAAAACAGTCCGCTGAAGCCCACACACATTCTGAATATCTGATGAAATGGTTCCACCTGACTTTTTCTGCCGGAAATTCCGGCCGTGTGTACACTGCATTAGAGTGATAAGGATGTGGAATTCCTATTCCCTTCCACAATGGGTGGTTTCGGGAGGGAATTTAAAAGATTTGAGATGGTCATCTTAACTTACACAGTATACAGGGATATGGGAAATGGTGGAGAAATAAATACATACACCCACACAGGTTTGAACTGGTGTCCATCCATTTAAAATTTCAAACTATGGGGGTGATTTACTAAGACGAATGTGCTGCCCTCTTCAAGATGTCCACCATCTCTACAAAGGACATATTTGAGGCCTTATATCTCCTACTGGATCGGGAACTGCCTTGCTCCGGGCTTTTGTCGTTGCTGCTCTCTGCAGGCAACGGCTCTGTTTCCGCCATGTTCTCTCACACTGCGCCGAAAGAGAAGAGGCGGGGAATACACTAGAAAGAAGGACAGGGGCAGAGTTTCACGCATGCACAGTGTGCATATAAAGCATAACACACGTGTGTCTTAAAGTGGAGGGCCACCCTGAAAACAAAAAAATATAAAAAATTACAAAAAAATATAAAAAAAAAAAAAAAATGAAAATTTTTTTTTTTTTTTTTACTTACCAGAAATGCCTGTTGCTAGGCACTTTCTCCTAATCTTCCTCTTCCTCCTCCGCGGAGATCTTCTGTCTTCTGTCTTCGTCGCGGCGTCTTCTGGGTAATGGGTCGCGCTGTGTTCTGGGAACTGTGTGTTCCAGAACACAGCGCGTCCCATTCAGAAAGCGCTGCGGGACTCGTGCATGCGCAGTAGCTGCGGGACTCGCGCATGCGCAGTAGGAAACGGGCAGTGAAGCCGTAAGACTCCACTGCCTGTTTCCCTTACAAGGAATGGCGGCGCCGGGACCCGAGAGCCGAGGGACGGGTCGGCCGACATCGCGGGCGCCCTGGACAGGTGAGTGTGTTGATTAAGTCAGCAGCTGCAGTGTTTGCAGCTGCTGACTTTTTTTTTTTTTTCGTATAACCGGCCCTCCTCTTTAAGTACGATCTGTGAGCGGAGGACGAAGTAGTGAAAGCGCCAATTGTGCAAACGAAGGTACAATTTTAATTTGGGGCATCAGTGGTTAGTGGCCTATACTGCTTATAGATTGAGACCTATACTGGGACAAGATTAGCAGAGTTTAGCCTGACATTAGGGTTTGTCTTGTGTTGTCTTGTAGAGACAATGGATAAATTTACAGACCCAGACTTCCTGCCAAACTTCACAGACAGGTACAGGGAGCTGCCATGTCTCTGGCAAGTCAAAAACAGTGACCACCCCAACAAGCTAAAGAGGAAGGCAGCTCTGGAGAAACTGGAATTGGTGAAACTGGTGACTCCCAGGGCAGACATCACCTATTTGATGGCCAAAATTGGTGGCCTGAGGAGCACATATAATAGGGAGTGCAAAAAGGTCCAAGATTCCATGAGATCAGGAGAAGCAGCAGATGACATTTATGTACCCAGACTGTGGAACTATGACAGACTACATTTTTTTTGTCAGACTATAGTGAACCTAGGCCATCACTCTCAACCCTTCCTTCCACACTTCCTTCAACATCAGATGAGGCTTCAGATGTCCAACCTGGGCCTTCCACCCAGAAAGATGTGGAGGAGCCCAGCTTGAGCCAGGTATAGCATTGTTCAACATATTTTTGGACAAAAATTGAATGATGTTAACTAGATGTTATTATTGATCACTCATTTCTGATTTAACAAAGTGGTTTACATATCAATAGACAATAGTAGCCAAAAATGATTGGGACAAGAATGAAAAATACTGGGCTGAGAATGATAGTCTTTTCTATTTGTTAACATTCAATTTGCAACAGTCATGAGCTCAAAATTGTGTGTGATTGATGACCCAAAAACAAAACTATGTTCCACTTTCATACACAGGAAAGTCTCAGCCAGGAGGAGGCCATGGCAAGCAGCCTGACCAAATCCCAGGTACCTCCCCTCCGCCTTCCAACCAAAAGGACCAGGAAGACCCCCAGAGCTGTCTAATAAAGTACTTTAAAAACCTGTGTTGATTCTGATAAGCCCCCCACCCGCAGACCCCGACAACCAATGGCCAGGGTTGTTGGGAAGAGGCCCTTTTCCTCATCAACATGGGGAGAAGGTGCTTTGGGATGGGGGCCGCAGGGCCCCCTCCTCTCAAAAGCACCCCCCATGTTGAGGGCACGCGGCCTGGTACGGTTCAGGAGGGGGGGCACTCGCTCGTCCCCACCCCCATTCCTGAACGGCCGGGCTGTGTGCTCGGGAAAGGGTCTGCTGTGGACTTTGGGGCCCTAGCGCCATTTTTTCGGCGTAGGGGTTCCCCTTTAAATCCATACCAGGCGACAGGGCTCGCGAGGTGTCAGTCTCACCGATGGAGGTGGCGACATTCACTTCCTGCGCTAGTCCCATCTATAGAATATTAAAAAATGTCACAGTTACTTTGCTGAGTAACTAATTACTTTTCCAATGTAGTAACCGAGTTACTAACGCAATTACTTTTTGGGAGAAGTAATTTGTAACTTAACTAAGTAAGATGACCAACACTGAACGAGACACACCAGGCTGATCAAATAGTGCTTACTGTGAACTACTTGTAGGGGCTACTAAGGGGGTGCCCCAGCACATAAAAAAATTAGGCAGGCAGTCCTCCTCCCCTGGGAAATGGACAAAATGACCACAGGGTGTCTGCGACCGGCCGTGGCTAGGCAAGAGAAAAAGGAAAAGATCTACAACTGGCACACCCAGGGTAATCAACACATACCTTCCTCAAAATCCCTGTTCCAGGGGGCGTGGCGACCACCGACTGTGATGGCCGCATATTGTTAGAGCTCCGCTCGGCTTAAGGGGAATCACCGGACTATCGCTCGATCGGACCCGGTTACATCCGCCATCGTCAGCCGCCACCTAGCCGCCGTCAGCCTGTACATCGGGACGATGCGTAAAAAGCACCAGGCACCGGCGAACATGCAGAAATTGCCAGACTTTTTCCCGGCCGCGTCCCGCGGACTTCAAGAAAATGGCGGCGGGAGACATTCCACCAGGCAAGCGCACAGTGCTCTAGCGCAAGCGCCGCCAGCTTCGCAAGCGTCACGAGAGAGAGAGACGAGAGAGGGGAACGAGCGAGACAATTCCGCCACACAGGGAATGTCGCACACCCGGAATAACAGTTCCAACTCTACCTCTCCCAGCCAATCACCTACCACAAGAAGCCCTGTCAAATCCAAACCAAGGCTGGACCCTGAGATAAGTGCCCATGGCAACAGATACTCCGCACTGGATATGGAGGTGAGTGGGGCACAAAATAGTGATACAACTGTGCAACACCCGGTGGACCAGTTTGCCATGTTTCCAACCACAGGGCAATCAGTGTTGGATACCACTCTAAAAGAAATGCTCATGTCGTTAAGATCATCATTGCAAACCGACATGATGACGTGCTTTCAACAATGCAGAGCAGATATCACTGATCTTGGGGACAGAGTGAATCAAGTTGAACTCAGAATGTGCGATGTCACCGCATCCTTCAACGCACTAGTAGATTCCCACATGTCCCAGCAAGATTCCATTTCTAGAATACAATCCAAATTAGCTGACCTCGAGGACCGTTCCCGTAGGAACAATTTGAAAATCCGAGGTATACCGGAAAGTGTCGCAGCGCAGCAGCTCCACGCGTACGTTACCGACATGTTTCACGCCATAATACCCTCACTATCTGCTCTGGATTTGAAGATAGATAGGATCCACCGGGTGCCCAAGCCGTCTTTCTTACCACAAGAGATTCCTAGAGATGTTTTACTCAGGGTCCATTTCTTTCAAACTAAAGAGATCATCCTGGATGTTTTTCGCAAAGCGGACAATCTCCCGGAGCAAGCCGCAAATATACAAGTACTTCCGGACCTTTCGCAATACACGTTACAACTGCGGCGTAACATGGCGACCTTTACTAAGGCACTGCGAAACCACAAAATTGTATACAAGTGGAAGTACCCTGCAAAACTCATCATCTCTCACCAAGGAGCTAACCACATGGTCAACACGTTGGAAGAAGGGTTACAGCTCCTGCACCAATGGCAAATTCTAACGCCAGATACAAGCCAAGAAACACCTCTTCAACTTAGAGCTCCGCCTGGCAAGCTACAACAAGACTGGCAATCCAAACACCAAAGACGCCTAAGCTCACACCGCACCTGAGCTCATGTCTCCAGGCTCCTCATACAAGCTTACATTAGGATTCCCCTGAAGCTTATGGTACCGTCCACCGTACCTCAGCTCCCACCGTTTGGGCAGTTACACTGCCTGGTCCACCTGGACTCTTGTTTGTTCTATTTGTTTTTTAATTTTTTATTTACCTTTTACCTCTTTTGTGTTTTTTTGTGCAACCGATAACTGAGCAAATATCCAACGGCTCCAATTACCTGAACGATTTTCAAATAAGAAAATGTGCATTGCTGCCCACCTGAGTGTTCAGCTTCCTACCCACCACTTCTGGCAATCGCATCGGACAACGTTTGTCACGGAAAGACTCTTCTACCTCACCACTGATCCTTACTCAACCCACTACTATGTTCATGACCTACTCATTCTTATGATCCCATACTTTCCACAACAGGAGATGAAGCTTCACATACCACCTGACCAACGCAGATATCTTCTAACCCACCATCCAACAGCTATAAATGACCGTTAAGTTTTTAACAATAAATGCGAGAGGTCTCAACCACCCGGCCAAAAGAAGATCGATTTGGAAGGAGGCTATCCAGCACAAGGCAGATATCCTGGCGGTTCAAGAGAAGCACTTTCATAAATCAGCCTCATCTAAATGCTCTCACCCAAGTTTTCCGCATGTCTTCCTATCATCCACTACAGCGAAGAAGAGAGGGGTAATGTTGGCAATAAGAGATACTGTGTCGTTTAAAATGAAAGACTCATTCATAGATCCAGAAGGTCGTTTTATAATACTGGTCTGTATAATTGACAAGCTCCCGATCACCTTAACATGTATATATGCTCCCAACTCGCATCAACTTAAATTTCTTAAAAAGGTTATCAAACAAATAACAATCATGCGAGTGGGGAGTATATTAATTTGTGGAGATTTTAATATGATTCTTGATAGTGGTTTGGACACTTCTTCTCGAACTAAGCAACGTGGCCCGAATTTCCGGGATCTACTTGTTAGAGAAGAACTGTACGATGTCTGGCGATGTTTAAATGCAAACGACAAATCGTTTACGTATTACTCCCTCAGATACAACTCATATTCCAGATTAGACATGTTTCTAGTGGATAAGGTGCTGCTGCAGAGGATTTCCCGCTCTACCATACATGACATAACATGGTCGGACCACGCTCCGGTGGTCATACAGATGGAGAGCGGGGGAGCCTTTGCGACAGCACGCCTATGGAGATGTAATGAATACCTGTTTCATGATCCAAAATTTCAAAAAGACATCACACAGCAACTAGAAGAATTTTTTAGTTTTAATGTTCCTGACGCCACCAACTCCTTCAATAACTGGAATGCCCATAAGGCATATGTCCGCGGTATACTTATTAAAATGAACTCTAGACTATTCAAAGAACGTACTGCTAAAGTCACAAATCTTGTCACGGAAATTCGGAAACTAGAGAAGGAAAATCAAAACACACCTACAGCAGCATTAGCCTCGAAATTATCTACCGCACGTTTTCAGCTAAGGGAACTTTTTAGCATTCAACACGATCAATACATGTCCAAACTTAAACTAAATTACTATGCAAATAATAATAGAGCAGGTAGGTTCTTAGCTAACCGGCTTAAAGAACGCAGATCTAAAACCGTAATCCCGCATCTGTTCTACCCAGACTCCACTAGGAAAATAGGAAATCCACAGGACATCGCAAACGCTTTTGCGGATTATTTCTCATCACTATACAATTTGAAGGACGATCCCATAGCCCCACAACCGAATAGAACAGATATTGACAATTTTATATCTAAATTAGTACTTCCCTCAATTTCTGAATCCCAACTACAAGCACTAAATGACCCTTTTTCCATGATTGAACTAGAAAGAGCTGTAAAATCCCTCCCTTTGAACAAAGCCCCAGGTCCGGATGGTCTATCTAATGGGTATTACAAAACCTTTAAACAAATACTCTCACCAAACCTATTATCAATATTCAACGAGGCCCGGACGAGAGGATCTTTTCCTCCAGAAATGCACCAAGCATATGTAATTACCCTACCTAAGCCAGGTAAGCCCCCAGATGTCCCGGCCAACTTCTGCCCCATTTCCCTGTTAAATGGAGATATCAAAATTTATGCAAAATTACTAGCTAACAGATTATACGACCTCATCCCAGATCTAGTGAAACCAGACCAAACAGCGTTTACTAAAGGTCGCCAGGCGTCAGATGCCACCAGGAGACTTCTAAATATAATTCATCAAGCAGAAATTAGGAAAACGCCTTCTCTGCTTCTATCAATAGATGCAGAGAAGGCGTTTGACAGAGTACACTGGGGGTATATGGAGGCTGTCCTGAAGAAATTTGGATTCCAAGGCGAGTCATTATCCGCTATTTTAGCTCTATATTCCAGCCCATCAGCTAAAGTGTACACGTCAGGCCTTCTTTCGAAAGAATTCAAGATCACGAATGGAACCCGCCAGGGATGTCCGTTATCGCCATTCATCTTCAATTTAATGATGGAACCTCTGGCGGAGACCATTCGTAGTCACCCCCACATTTCAGGTTTCAGATACCATAAGACCACTCATGTCATCAACTTATTTGTTGACGACGTAATCCTCCTTCTTACCAACCCTACGGTTTCTCTACCATTCACACACGATATTCTAAATCGTTTCGGCACCTTGTCTTATTACAAGGTCAACTTTAATAAGTCAGTAATCCTAGATCTGGGCGTTAACCCTCACGCTAAGCTACATCTGCAAAAAACCCTTCCTTACATCTGGGCAAAGGACACTATACCATATCTAGGTATTCACCTATCAGCCAGCATTTCAAGAATTGCCAACACAAACATTAAATATTTACTTTCAGACATACGGGAAACTATGAACAATATGTCTAAAACAGAACTGTCTTGGGCAGGCAAAATAGCATCTTATAAAATGATCATTCTCCCTAAAATTTTATACGTGTTTCGAACGCTCCCCATCCCTTTCAAGACATCTCACTTTTATGATTTAAACAGATCCCTCAAAATGTATATTTGGCAAGGAAAAAGAGCACGTTGCTCGCACAAAATTCTAATACAACACAGGAAGGTAGGAGGGATGAGCCTCCCGGACATAAAAGGTTATTATTGGGCCTCTATTTTAGCTCAAGCCAAATACTGGTTTCACACTCACTCTCCCCCGTTATGGGTCAATATAGAATCTACTGTCAACAAAATCTACCCGTTGAATCTTTTTACTGCTTGCAGATGTTTGGAAGCCACTACCCTTAGCATCCTTCTCCCCGACAACTAAAGTGACGCTGATGGCGTGGAGACAATTGTTAAGTCAACCTAAAACTAGCTTTTTCTCTTACACGACTATAAAAACTCCGCTACAAACATTTGAAGTGCTACTTCCATACAGCCACATCACAAAGTGGACAGAACACGGGATAACATGGGTGGAAGAACTCCTGGACAAAAATGTTCCCTTACCGTTTCAAACCTTACAAAGTAAATTCGAACTGCCTGCCACACACACATTGTTATACAGACAAATATATTCTTTCCTAACTAAAAATCCCCTGCCTAGAGTAGAAATTAACACTATAGCGTGGCGCTTCTATACTTGCAATCAAGACAAGGACAAGGGCATATCTCTCATATATAACTTACTTCAATCTAAAATGGAGTTCACCAAAACCCCAGCGATTCTGTCATGGGAGAAAGATCTAGGTACAACTTATGAGACGGACCAATGGTGTGAAGTATTTCGTTACAACTACATAGCCACAAGTTGTATTAGTCACAGGGAATTAACACAGAAATGAATAACAAAATGGTACAGAACTCCATTTCAGCTTGCTAAAATGTTCCCTACACACTCAGCATTATGCTGGAGGAACTGCGGTAACCCCTGGACAATCCTACATATATTCTGGCAGTGTAAAAATCTAACCAGTTATTGGAGGAAAGTATTTACAATACTTGCTGACATCACAGGGATATTACAAGCACCAAACCCGGCGTTGGCAATCCTACATTTGGGAATAAGCAACTACCCCACTCAATTTAGAAGTGTAGTGATTCACATCCTAACTACTGCAAAACTAGTAATAGCCAGGCATTGGAAAGATACAGTCTCCCCAAACCCGTCAGAAGTAATAGCTCAAGTAAACCTTAATTACAATTATGAACAACTTTTAGCACTTAGGACAGCCTCTTGCATAACTTTTGACAACAACTGGAAATGTTGGAAAGATTGGTATAGACGTTGAGATATTTATCCCTTCCTTTTCCTTTATCTTCCATCCACCCCCCCCCCCCCCCCCATGGTTTCCCTAACATAGATTTTATTATAATAAGATCGGGTCATGTAAAGAGTATATTTGATGATTTGGTGGAAAGTTTGGTTGTCAGGAACGCACAGAATCCTGTAGTTTAATATGTTTTTTTTTTTTTTCTTCAGTATATTATATTCTCCTCCCGGACCGGACCCTTCTTGCGCAGCGTGATCCCGGAAGGGGCACAGGAAGGGACCGGTTAGGGTAGATCGACAAGTAATAACGTTGGTTTAGGTCTACTCTAAAAAAACCTATCGGTTCATGGACGATCATTTCAACATGATAAGCAACTGAAGAACTAAGTATACGGTTGTACGTTACAATGTTAATACTGTTCATGTATGTACTCACCATCATTGGATTGTAATTGAAAAATTATATTTAAAAAAAAAAAAATCCCTGTTCCAAATTCCCCTGCAAAGTTACTACACCACACTTCCTCACAAATATAATTTGCAAACACATTTTGAGTATATTGACTTACCAGCAATTTGAACTCTAATGCCGCATAAACACGATCGCACATTCCGACAACAAAATCCATGGGATTTTTTCCAATGGATGTTGGCTCAAGCTTCTCTTGCATACCCACGGTCGCACAAAGTTGTCAGAATTTCCGAACGTCAAGAACGCAGTGATGTACAACACGTACAACGGCACTAGAAAGAGGAAGTTCAATACCAAGTGTACCGCCCTTTGGGCTCCTTCTGCTAATCTCGTGTTATTAGATGTTTGGAGACAGACGATTTAGCGCTTTTCGGCCTCCTAATTTTACGATTGTTACTGCTCTTCAGTATGTACTTATGGGTTTGTATTTCTATTAGGTATTTGATTTTCAGTGCGTTCTTGTTTACTGGTATCTGATTTTCTGCTCCGGCCTTTGTTTTTCAGTGCTTTCTGTTAGTTCGTTCTGACCAGCCGACCGTTTTGAAGCCATGAGGACCCTCACCCCGGACCAGAGGGTTTATAACTATCATCTGGCCAGAGCCAGAAGAGTGGTGTAGAACGCTATTGGGATAATGGCCAACCGGTTCTGCCTATTCCTTACACCCATCAACATGGCGGAATATAAGCCTGACCATATAATCCTTGCATGCTACATTCTACACAACTGTTTAAGGAGAAATTCAATGAACTATGTGGCATCAGTTGGACCTGAGGCCGGGCTTCATGAAGAAACCCTGACGGCGCTTGAAGCTGGCCGTCCTGGCTTGCCCCCCCCAAAGCGCCCACGAAGTAAGACAGAAGTATGTTGATTACTTTGCGGGTGAGGGGCCATTGATATGCAATATGTTTAAGAAACATTTTATCCTACATTTTTTAACTTGAACTGAAAGAAGATTTCCTTTTCATTTACTGCCTGGGTTTCTTTTGGCCGTCTCCTAGGTTCTCCAATGAGCTACATGAGGTGACAATCTCTTCTTCAGTGAACTATTATTATCTTGTGGGTCTGCTACACACACACCTTATATTTGTTGTTAATGTATGTAATGCATTACTGACAAAAATATTCATCATTTTCAGCACCATGAATGAATTTTGTGGAGTCATGAAAATGGCGTGATTGTGGCACATTAGAAAGCACTGTGAGTGTTATTTACTAAAGGAAATTCCACTTTGCACTCCAAGTGCACTTAAAAGTGTACATGAAACTGCACTTGTAGTGCAAAGTGGATTTGCCTTTAGTAAATAACCCCCATTGCCACTGTAAACACCAACTTACTACAAAAATTGCTATTGAGCATTGGAAGAAGAAGCCACACATTGTTGAGTAGAAACATTTTACTCAAAACACATTCACATCTGCGTTATAAAAAGGTTTTTGAACAAACCAACATCTTTGGTGTATATTTTTTTGGTTTCAAACTGTAAATATCCTTTTTTGGTTAAACGTGTATGTTATGCTTTGAAACATGCCTAACTCTGGATCTTACAAAGTTCAACTTTGACAAAGTGAAGGCAATATCAGACATGAGTATGTCCAAACCACGTTGATCTTGCCTTCATCAGATGGGTTGATGTCACCCCTGTAAAAGTCAGATTTTGAAGATGCACACAAATTGGCATTCAAACTGGGGATTTCCATCCTGATCCCATGCCTAATTTCAACATGTGCTAGCTCCTATCATGGGGGATGAATGGATGTGTTTTGGGGGTACAACCCCTTCTGCTCACCTAATTGAGTTGGGATGAAGGGGTTTCACCCACAAAACGCATACATTGATATCCCCTGATGGCAGATAGCACATGTTGACACACTGTGTGCATCTTCAAAATTTGGATTTTAAAATACTTTAAACGTTTTTTTAAATTTCAAAAATACACAAGAAAAAAAAATACAATTTTTGTGTGTTTTAGATTCTGCTTAAGACCTCTTATAAGTGGGCGAACGAACAATATTTTCTGTGACCGATTACTGTGCCCATGAACATGAAAGTTGCCATTTTAAAATGTACAACAGTAAAGAAAAGCACATGGAGCAGCATGAACGTCAAGAAGAAGAATGGGAACACACAAAAAAATACTTACTTTTTTCAGCACACTCTCCATTCCTCTGTACTGATTGTGCTCCCTCAATTTGAGGTCTGACCATAGTTTCCTCAGTTGATCCTTACCCCAAAATTCCTGTGCGGACTCTCCACAACTCACATTTGGGTTTGGGTACGGTCCATATTTCCCATCATAGTTGGCCCTCTTGAAGATGTCCACCATCTTTATAAAGGCCATAATTGAGGCCTTCAATCTCCTCCGGAATCGGGAGGTTAGGGGCTTCGGCCTTTTGTCTTTGCACCTGTTGTCTCTCTGCCATGTGCTCTCCCACTGCGCTGAAAGACAAGGGGCGGGGAATAGACTAGAAGTGTAGTGTAGTGCGCAGTGTATATAAAGGGGAACATGCTGCGTTGTACGTACGATCTGTGAGCGGGGAACAAAGTAACGGAAGCGACGATCATTATAACGAAGGTACAATTTTAAGTTGGTGCATCAGTGGCCTATACTGCTTATAGATTGAGTCCTATATTGGGTCAAGATTAGGAGAGTTTCGTCTGACATTAGGGTTTGTCTTGTGTTGTGTCTTGCAGAGAAAATGGATCTATTCAATGATGAGGACTTTATCCCCATATTCATTGATATGTACAGGGATCTGCAATGTCTGTGGCAGGTAATCCACCCCTTTTATAACAATAAACCAAAGAGGAACGCAGTGCTGGATCAATTGCTGGAATTTGTGAAGCTGGTGATCCCCACGGCAGAGATCCCCTATTTGAAGGCCCTAATTGATGGCATGAGGAACACTTATAATAAGGAGTGCAAGAAGGTCCAGGATTCCATGAGATCTGGAGCAGCAGATGACATTTATGTACCCAAGCTGTGGTACTATGACAGACTTCCTTTTCTGCCAGGCCAGCACTCTCCAATCTTCCTTCAAGGCTTCCTTACCCCCAGCTGTGGCTTCCGACGACCAACCTGGGCCTTCCAGGCAGCAACATGTGGAGGAGCCCAGCTTGAGTCAGGTATAGCATTCTTCAAAATATTTCTGTTTGTCAAATTAATGATGTTAAATATATATTAGTTTTGATAACCAATTTCTGATTTCATAAAGTGTTTTACATATCAATAGACAGTAGTGGCCACAAATGATTGGGATAGGAGTGAAATATGGTGGGGTCAGAATGATAGTCTTTTCTATTTATTAACATTCAATTTGCAACAGTCATGAGCTGAAAATTGTGTGTGATTGATGAACCAAAAACTAAAACTATGTCCCTTTTTCATACACAGGAAAGCCTCAGCTCAGCCAGGAGGAGGCCGTGGAAAGTGGCAGCCAGGATGTGGCGGGGCTAAGTGGCAGCCAGGAGGTGGCGGTGATAAGTAGCCTGCCCAAATCGCAGGTCCCTCCCCTTGGACTTCCACAAAAAAGTGCCAGGAAGAGGAGTAACCTGAAGGAGGCAGCAATTGACCTATTTATGAAGGCTACTGCAGCCCTCAGACCCCCCACCCCCCAGTGTTCAAGAGGACTATGCCTACATGACAGCCTAGAAAATGCTGGAAATGGAGGAGGGCCAATGCCTCTTCTGTGTGGAAGTGATCTTGCAAGCCCTAAATAGGGGGTTAAGGGGTGAATTCACAAACCAAAGCCACATTTATGAGTTCAACCATGGTCCTCATCCTCCACCTCCTGCCACAACTCCAACACCAGAGCCACAGCCAGGAAGAAAGCGTGTAAGGATGACCAAAGAGTGATGGCCTGAGTTCAGCAGGCTGTGGTCAGATATGTCATCTGCTGCTGTTCCTGATCTCTTGTAGTCCTGAACCGGATTGTGCTCACTATTATATGGACTCCTCATGCTACCAATTTTGACTGTAAAATAGTTGATGTGTGCACAGGGATACAAAGGCTTCGCCATTTTCAGCAGTTTCTCCAGCGTTGCCTTCCACTTTATGTTGTTAGGACCCAGAATAAATGGCTATTTATTTTTCACAAATACTTGCCTATGTTTTTTACTATAAAAAGGCCAGTTTGTGAGTAGGCAGGTATATTTAAAAAATACAAATTAACAAGGGACACCAACACAAACCAACCTCCTTGAGGTTAAAAAATACAAGATAGTAATGGTGTTGTGGTAACTAGACACACAAAATGAAAAATAATATTATGGAGAGCACTAAAAAAATTTAAAAAATGCAGATCTTGATAAATAAAAAACTAATTAAAAATAAAACACCATTATTATGGAGATATGATGAAATTTTTTTTTTTTTTTTATATTATTCATGAAATCACGAGAAATAATAAAGAAATCAGTTTGTGAGAACTCTGGGTGAATATGAGCAGCAAAACAACTTCATTCTTCTAGCAGAAGAAGAAGAGAATGCGCTGCATTAAAAGATTTCAAAATTTGCAGCGTGACGAATGTGCTATCTCCATTCCGAATGCTAGTTTTACAAGACCGAGCGCTTCCATCTCATAATTTATTCTGAGCATGCATGGCACTTTGTGTGTCGGAATTGTATACACACGATTGGAATTTACGCGAACAGATTTTATTGTCGTAACATTTGAGAACCAGATCTTAAATTTTGTGGAGCAGAAATTTCGATGGAAACTGTTCAATGGAGCCTACACACGGTCAGAATTTCCGACAGCAACTCTGATCGCACATTTGCCGTCGGAAAGTCAGACCGTGTGTACAGCATAACAGTGCAGAGAAAGTCCTCCCTCTGCCTTTTCACATCCAACCAACAGTGCTGCATTTGCACCTGCACCTTGTGCGTGGGAGCCACCACTAACGGCATGATCGGCAATAGCAGCGGCACGCTCAGTGCGCCTGCGCATCGCTGTCTACGGCAAATGTGCCGTAGACAGCAGTGACTGTCTTTTGCAAATATCTCCTAAATCATATACGTTTAGGAGATAACACGGTTTAGGAGATATTTCTTGCACCTACAGGTAAGCCTTAATGTAGGCTTACCTGTAGGTAAAAGTGGTCTGTAATGGTTTACAACCACTTTAATGAGTTAAAAAGGAAACAATTAAACTATAGTAATGGGGTTGCCTAATGCCGCGTACACACGTAGCAGACTATCCGGCGGACTTAGTCTGGCGGACTTTCCGCCGGACTGTCCGCCGGACTTTCCAAGCGAGCTACTTGCCCACACACGGCACTTTTTCAGTGGACTAATACGGCGTACTAAGTCTACCGGACTATCCGCCGTACTTTTGAAATGAACGGACTCGCCCACACACGTGGAGGAAAGTCTGCTCATTTTGAGCGTGTCTCCAGGTAGCCAGAACCAGCGAAGGAGGCGTCGCTGGCCCCGTCACCTGGTATGGACTTAAAGGGGAACCCCTAAGCCGAAAAATCAGCGTGGGGGTCCCCCCCAGGTCCATATTAGACCCTTGTCTGAGCACGCTACCCGGCCGGCCAGGAAAGGGGGTGGGGACGAGTGAGCGCCCCCCCCCCCTGAGCCCTGCCAGGCCACGTGCCCTCAACATGGGGGGTGCATTGGGGTGGGGAACCCCCCACCCAAAAGCACCTTGTCCCCACGTTGATGAGGACAAGGGCCTCTTTCCGACAACCCTGGCCGTTAGTTGTCGGGGTCTGTGGGCGGGGGACTTATCGGAATCCGGGACGCGCACGACGACTTGTATAGGGACATCACCGGATGATGTCCCCACCCATTAGGATGCTGGGACTGTGACATCGTAATGGGCGGGGACATCATCCGGTGATGTCCCTATATATAAGTCGCTGCGCACCGCTTCCCTGTCATTGTGAGCAGAGACAGCAACGAGGCAACATCTGAAGAGAAGAACAGACGATGGCGATACCGGTGACAGAAGTCCGGGCCACTGCTTCTAAAAGAGCTAGAAGAAGGCGCAGTGGCCCGGCAAGAAGAACCGAAGAGGGGGACAAGACCCCTGAAGTCGGAAGAAGAGGGCGGCGGCGAAGAAGAAAGCCAGGCTCCTCCGCTAGTGAAAGAGCTAGCAAAAGAGCAGAAGATAGCGGAGGAGTCCGGCGAGAAGACCCCTGAAGACGGACAGAAGACCCCCGGAGCTGTGCAATAAACTATTTTAACCCTTGTGTGTTGTGTTTTTCATATTTTTTTTTTACAGGTGAATGGGTAGGGGTACATTGTACCCCATACTCATTCACATAGGGTGGGGGGCCGGTATCCGGGGGCCCCCTTATTAAAGGGGGATCCCGGATTCCGATAAGCCCCCCGCCCGCAGACCCCGACAACCAATGGCCAGGGTTGTCGGGAAGAGGCCCTTGTCCTCATCAACATGGGGACAAGGTGCTTGGGGTGGGGGGCCGCGTGGCCCCCCTTCCCCAAGGCACCCCCCCATATTGAGGGCACACGGCCTGGTACGGCTCAAAGGGGGGGGCGCTCGCTCGTCCCCACCCCCTTTCCTGGCCGGCCGGGTAGCGTGCTCGGATAAGGGTCTGATGTGGACCTGGGGGGGGGACCTCGGCGTAGGGATTCCCCTTTAAGTCCATACCAGGTGACGGGGCCAGCGACGCCTCCTTCGCTGCCCCCGGCTACCTGGAGACGCGCTCAAAATGAGCAGACTTTTCTCCGGGCGGGAAAAGTCCGTTCATTTCAAAAGTACGGCAGACTGGCACACACACGGCCGGATTGTCCGCCGAAATGCGAGTCCGGCGGAGAAATTGGAGTGCAAAAATACTTTTAGTCCGCTGGACTTTTCCACCGGATTGTTTGATCGTGTGTACGAGGCATTACTACTCTTATAACTGGAGATGTAGCTGTGTTCATAATCAAGCAATCACATTCCAACAAATATAGAATATCTCTAGATTTATATATGAATATCTCTAGAATATATATATTGTAAAGGATTAGCATCAAATGTAGAGCTTGAAGGGCACCACCAAGCACCACCACTCGCTGGTTCTTCTTTTTAAGGGCTTTGTTTGCCAATTTTAATTAAAATAAAGTTATAAAATAAAGTATAAAGATAGGTTTCCCTCGCAAGGGTTTCAGCATTCCTTTTCATCAACAAAACTACATTCAGCCTAGTAGGCTCTCACTTGCAGCACTGCTGCTCTGGCCTTACACTCCAGGCCCTTGTCTGTCTCCCACAGACTGTTTCACCAACCACCTTGGTGCACACAGCTAGCAGCCTCTTGCTGCACTGGCTCCCCCATGGAGCCCTCCTGACCTGTGCAATCAGCGTACCTTTCTCTCCAAAATCTGGTGTAAACCAGCAATCCTCTAGGTAGCACAGGGTCCTACCACCACAAAATATATATATATATACAGTGGTGTGAAAAAGTGTTTGCCCCCTTCCTCATTTCCTGTTCCTTTGCATGTTTGTCACACTTAAGTGTTTCGGAACATCAAACCAATTTAAACAATAGTCAAGGACAACACAAGTAAACACAAAATGCAATTTGTAAATGAAGGTGTTTATTATTAAAGGTGAAAAAAAATCCAAACCATCATGGCCCTGTGTGAAAAAGTGATTGCCCCCCTTGTTAAAACATACTATAACTGTGGTTGTCCACACCTGAGTTCAATTTCTATAGCCACACCCAGGCCTGATTATTGCCACACCTGTTCACAATCAAGGCATCACTTAAATAGGAGCTGCTTGACACAGTAAGGTCCACCAGAAGATCCTTAAAAGCTACACATCATGCCGAGACCCAAAGAAATTCAGGAACAATTTAGAAAGAAAGTAATTGAGATCTATCAGTCTGGAAAGGGTTATAAAGCCATTTCCAAAGCTTTGGGAATCCAGCGAACCACAGTGAGAGCCATTATCCACAAATGGCGAAGACATGGAACAGTGGTGAACCTTCCCAGGAGTGGCCGGCCGCCCAAAATTACCCCAAGAGCGCAGCGACGACTCATCCAAGAGGTCCCAAAAGACCCCACAACAACGTCCAAGGAACTGCAGGCCTCATTTGCCTCAGTTAAGGTCAGCGTTCATGCCTCCACCATCAGGAAAAGACTGGGCAAAAATGGCCTGCATGGCAGAGTTCCAAGGAGAAAACCACTGCTGAGCAAAAAGAACATCAAAGCTCATCTCAATTTCTCCACAACACATCTTGATGATCCCCAAGACTTTTGGGACAACATTCTGTGGACCGATGAGACAAAAGTGTAACTCTTTGGAAGGTGTGTATCCAAGTATATCTGGCGTAGAAGGAACACTGCATTTCATAAAAAGAACATTATACCAACAGTAAAATATGGTGGTGGTAGTGTGATGGTCTGGGGCTGTTTTGCTGCTTCAGGACCTGGAAGACTTGCCGTGATAAAAGGAACTATGAATTCTGCTGTCTACCAAGAGATCCTGAAGGAGAATGTCCGACCATCTGTTCGTGTACTCAAGCTGAAACGAACTTGGGTTCTGCAGCAGGACAATGATCCTAAACACACCAGCAAGTCCACCACCGAATGGCTGAAGAAAAACAAAATGAAGACTTTGGAGTGGCCTAGCCAAAGTCCTGACTTGAATCCTATTGAGATGTTGTGGTATGACCTTAAAAAGGCCGTTCATTCTGGAAAACCCTCTAATGTAACTGAATTAGGACAATTCTGCAAAGATGAGTGGGCCAAAATTCCTCCAGGACGCTGTAAAAGCCTCATTGCACGTTATCGCAAACGCTTGGTTGCAGTTGTTGCTGCTAAGGGTGGCCCAACCAGTTATTAGGTTTAGGGGGCAATCACTTTTTCACACAGGGCCATGATGGTTTGGATTTTTTTTCACCTTTAATAATAAACACCTTCATTTACAAATTGCATTTTGTGTTTACTTGTGTTGTCCTTGACTATTGTTTAAATTGGTTTGATGTTCCGAAACACTTAAGTGTGACAAACATGCAAAGGAACAGGAAATGAGGAAGGGGGCAAACACTTTTTCACACCACTGTATATGTGTGTGTGTGTGTGTGTGTGTGTAAATTTTCTGTCCCCTAAAAATAACTCAACACACAGCCATTAATGTCTAAACCGCTGGCAACAAAAGTGAGTACACCCTTAAGTGAAAATGTCCAAATTGGGTCAAAAGTATCAATATTTTGTGTGGCCACCATTATTTTCCAGCACTGCCTTAACCCTCTTGGGCAAAGAGTTCACCAGAGCTTCACAGGTTACCACTGGACTCCTCTTCCACTCCTCCATGATGACATCACAGAGCTGGTGGATGTTAGAGTCCTTGCGCTCCTACACCTTCCGTTTGAGGATGCCCCATAGATGCTCAATAGGGTTTAGGTCTGGAGACATACTGTGGCCCAGTCTCCGAAGGGAGGGGTGTAACAAGCCCCTGCTCGCTCGGTTCCACTCTCCCAACACTCCACTGCGGCTATTGAATCAGATTGCAGATCGCTGATGGTTCGGTCTTTCGATGCTCTGGGATTCTACCTACAGCTATGTGCCATTTGAATCCAGTTGTAATAGCTCAGAACAAACACCAGGCAGCCTGTATGTAAGCTCAAACAGGAATCTCACCTTTATTGGATGCACACAACACATTTTTATACATAGCAGTTTGAATAACCCGCCCCAACAATCACTTTCCTGTTTGTCAATTGTAAAGTACACTCTAGTCCTCACTTGGATACTCTTGGTCATGCAAATGAGGACTTGAAACAGGGTCAGCAGGGATTGGTCCGATAGCTTGAATAGGAGGACTGATATGTGTAATGACACAGAGAAGTCCCAGGGGGTAATTAAAGTACATAAACAGTCAAACACAGAACAATGCCTTCCTTTCAGACCACGGAGCCGTCTGGAGGG
Organism: Lithobates pipiens; assembly: GCF_037356315.1. NCBI lineage: Eukaryota > Metazoa > Chordata > Amphibia > Anura > Ranidae > Lithobates > Lithobates pipiens. The sequence goes on from NW_027507903.1 coordinate 145,111,239, forward strand.
GGTTAGCCTTAAGACAGGGCAGAAGACCCACCACTGTGTTATAGAATCAAAGGAGAAATACTTCAGTATTCCAAGGTTCATGACAAGGGGATCATGCTCTGCTTCAGTATGCCACAATACATGTTGGCATTCATGGTTCCCTCAATGAACTGTAGCTCCCCGGTGCTGGCAGCACTCATGCAGCCCCAGACCATGACACTCCCACCATCATGCTTTACTGTAGACAAGACACACTTGTCTTTGTACTCCTCACCTGATTGAACTTGACACCATCTGAACCAAATAAGTTTATCTTGGTCTCATCAGACCACAGGACATAGTTCCAGCAATTCATGTTCTTAGTCTGCTTGTCTTCAGCAAACTGTTTGCGGGCTTTCTTGTGCATGATCTTTAGAAGAGGCTTCCTTCTGGGACAACAGCCATGCAGACCAATTTCATGCAGTGTGTGGTGTATGATCTGAGCACTGACAGGCTGACCACCCACCCCTTCAATCTCTGCAGCAATGCTGGCAGCACTCATACGTCTATTTCCCAAAGACAAACTCTGGATATGACGCTGAGCACGTGCACTTCTTGGTCGACTATGGCGAGGCCTGTTCTGAGTGGAACCGTCCTGTTAAACTGCTGTATGGTCTTGGCTACCATTCTGCAATTCAGTTTCAGGGTCTTGGCAATCTTCTTATAGCCTAGGCCATCTTTGTGCAGAGCAACAATTCACTTTTTTTCAGATTCTCAGAGAGTTATTTACCATGAGGTGCCATGTTGACCTTCCGTTGACCAGTATGAGAGAGTGAAAATGATAACACCAAATTTAACACATCTGCCTCCCATTCACACTTGAGACCTTGTAACACTAACAAGTCACATGACACCAGGTAAAATGGCTAATTGGGCCCAAATTGGACATTTTCACTTAGGGGTGTACTCACTTTTGTCGCCAGCAGTTTAGACATTAATGGCTGTGTGTTGAATTATTTTGAAGGGACAGCAAATTTTCACTGCTATACAAGCTGTACACTCACTACTTCACATTGTAGCAAAGTGTCATTTCTTCAGTGTTGTCACGTGAAAAGATATAATAAAATATTTACAAAAATGTGAGGGGTGTACTCACTTTTGTGAGATACTGTGTATGTATGTATATATATATATATATATATATATATATATATATATATATATATATATATATATATATATATACACACACACACACACACACACACACACACACACACACACACACACACACACACACACACTGAAGCAGGAAGCAATATACATCAGTCTGGAAGTGAATCTGTACACAGGAAGTAGGTGTGTGTTTTGTGGCCAAAACATTTAGACATACACATAACCCAGGCAAACACCGCCCCATGTAAAAAACGAACTTACTTTACAAATCATGATCATTTCAGCCTTGAAAAACAGAGAGCACATGGTGGTGGTCATAAATTCCCAGCAGGATAAGCAACTTCCTGTAGGGGAGTGATGTTATTCCTGTGTACTACCCGCTGCTTTCAGAACCAGCTATGGGTACATACCTACGTGCACACAGCACTCGCGTATCTCGCATCTAGATGCATTTAGCTGCAGGAATCCATATTTTGATGTAAATTAATAGCAAAGCAAATGCAGTATTTCCATGACTGGTCTAACAAATGCTTCTAGTGAAAGGCAACTGGTGTTTTCTATTAAACAAGGTCTAAATGGGCCATTGACATGCATCACAATTGAACTTAGGAATGTGTCTTTGAAAAGTTAAACTAAACAAAATCCTTTCTTATTTTTGCTTGGGGATAGTGTGCAGAGGGATTAGAAGTCTTGTCAGTTTTTGGGGATGTCTGCTCCCCTGATAGGATGAAGACACTTCCAAAATTGTGCCACTTTCTCCTTAAATTTATTCACTACCTGTCACATAGCCAAAAAGGAAGTGAGGGTAAAACTCTACCAATGTCTTTCCTTGAGGACACACAGGTCAATCTAAGTGTCCCCATTAGGTAAATTGCACTCTAGCATTTTGCTGTGTACACCCCAAGGAAAGACATTGGTAGTGTTTTACCCTCACTTCCTGTTTGGCTCTGTTACAGGAAGTCAAGCCAATTTTAAGAAAAGGGACACAAAGCCCAACCTAAAAAAGAACAAGCAGGGGTTTCAACACTCACTTGGCTTGTCTTAAATGCCCATACGATAGTTTGGAGCTCGATTTTAGCTCAGTGCTTTAAATCAGTGGTTCTCAACCCTGTCCTCAAGTACCTCCATCAGGCCATGATTTCAGGTTTTCCTTCATCTTACACACACACACACACACCCCTGTCCAAAAAGAAACACCTCATCCAGCATGCTACAAAATTACAGATGGGAAAAACACCCTCCAGTCCAGGGGAGCAAACAAAGAGCCTAACATGGCTAAAAGTTATACAACAAATACCATTTGAATGCGCATTCCTATCACTGAGCCGCCTCTCCACCAATTAGGAAATGACAGGTGTCGCTATTGGATGTCTATCAGGAGGAGAGGATGGGAGTCCTGTCTTGGCGGGCTGCCCCACCAAGACAGGGTAAGTGCAGATAGCGGGGGTCACACTGGCCACATTCGATGGCACAGTGGCAGCATTTAATGGGCACACTGGCAGCATTTGATGGGCTCATCAGCACACATCAGTGTAGATTTATCAGCACACATCTGTACAAGCTCATCACCACCAATAACACTGTTTAAAAAATAATTTTCTGCCGGGGCGGGGGGCTTGTACCAAATTCTTAGTGCGGCCAATGAGAGCAATGGGAAGCTCTCTACTTTGGATTCCACTTTGGATTTGGATTCTGAGTCTAAAGTAAATTACGAGCCAGTCCTAAGCAGTGGAACACTGACAGACTCAGCGGAGGAAGATAGTCTGCCTGGCAAACAAAGGCGTCCTGGTAAGGAGGCAATGCCATCCACCAGCAACACAGTGCCATCCACCAGCACTGCAGTACCTCAGCAAGAAAGACCAAGTACTAGTGGGGTGTCACCTCAGCCCCAAAGGGTTAGGACCCATGCCAGCCTTCCCCATTCCCTTCAGAGCCCCTTGTGGCTTCCTCCTAACTCAAGAGAAGCTAACATTCCCCCTTTCACTGCCCAGCCAGGAGTCCAGGTGGACATGGAAAATTTTTCCCCACTCGATTTTTCATTTTTACAGAGGACATGCTAGCATCAATCGTGACCCAATGCAACCTGTATGCACAACAATTTATTTTAATAACAATAAAATATTTAATAAAATTGTATACTTACCTGACGGTAATTTTCCTTTCCTAATGCACAGCATGACAGCATACAAGAATGGAATAGGCTTTGCCGCTCGCCCAATCAGGACTGCTTATATTATATATAAATGAGTCTCTTCCCCCCAGGTGGCATTATCGTAACTATACTCAAATGCGAAAATCCACAAGGGAGGGGCCAGTATGCTGTCATGCTTTGCATCAGGAAAGGTAAATTACCGTCAGGTAAGTATACAATTTTAAGTTTCCTGACACAAGCATGACAGCATGCACGAATGGGATGTAGCACGCCAACAAAACCTATAAGGGCGGGCCATGCTGAAGCATTTGATTAAACAGAACTGAAGTCAACTCCCTTGCTTCCAATGTTGCTTAATTGACTTTGCAATAGGCAAAAAAATGGTTTGTAGTATATGAACCTAGTTGGTATCCTGTAAAATTCTGGACCTCTGAATTTTGCCCATGAGCACACCACCCATCTGATAAATTCATCAATCTAGTGCAGAGCTCACTTTATCTTCATCCTATAAGCCCCTAAGGCTACTCTGACCCGAGATATTGCTGTTGTCCTAGTGGACAGTGAAAAGTCTTCTTCTGATACTGCCAGGCCTGAAGAGGCCCTGTCTGACCTTCTAGAGAAGGGCCACTTCCATGTATTTCTGCCACATAGAGTTCATTACTCCAGCTTGTGCTAATGCAGACATTTCAGTTTGGACATGCCGGAAGGGTGATGTCTTGACCCAGAAGCAAGGATGCAGACACTCGTCTGGTGCTGGGGACGAAGAAACCAGAGCTATTTTGTTTGATTATCGTAGCAATGAGATAGTTTACCGCTTGACACTTGGATCTCTGAAGTAATTCTCCCAGACGTGATGGCCTTAAGAAATACTGCTTTACTGTCACTGAACCTATTGAAGTAGTCTTGTTCAGAAGAATGGAGGAGTGGGACAACCTTCCCAACACTAGTTGCACTGCAAGTTCTAAGGGGAAAGAACAATCTGTACCGGCCTTTCGGAATTGGTTCCCCCAGATGTGCGTCGGTCACTGGATCTCAGGAATTGAGCACCTGACCAAGACTTCACTACTGCTCAATCCCTTACCTTATATTACTTGCAGCCATCTTAATCTTTGCAGCCGGGAGCAGAGGATTCTATCCTTAAATTCTGTGAGATTTCCCATGTTCTAGTAAACCTGGAGTTTGCCGTAGGTTCCCCTGGTTTCCAAGGGTTCAAATAGTAGTGGCGAGACCCCTCAATGAGCCTTCCTAACGCAGTCTCCCAGTTGCTAGATCCAATGTGGCTGAATTTGCCGTACATTGCAGATCGTCATAAAATTGAGCCATGCTTTCAAAAAAGGTATCTACTGAATTTAACACAGGGTTCCTCTGTTGTGGGCCCAAGCTTGTGGTTCATTGGTCAGGAGGGAGATAACGAAACCCACTTTTACCACTTCAGAAGAGAAAGTCCTGGGCTGCAGGGCTAGATATAGAGAGCAGGTGTTCTTGAAAGCCCTGTATTTCTTGTGACCTCCTGCAAATCGCTCTGGCATAGGAACTCTAGGCTCAGGGAGGGCCATTACCACAGTTGGATTTGATGAAGCCTGAGAGGAGGAGGTTCCACTAGGCCAGCCAGAGCATCACATTGAGCATGCGCTGGTGTGCATGCGTGTGCGCCGTTCCATCAGGCCACGAACGCGCATGCGCCGGAGTGCTGTTCTGCTGTGCATGCGCAGAGGGACACGGCTAATGCAGCTGGATTGATTGTTTCTCTGACACTAGCAGTGCAAATCCATTTTAGTGGTATAGATGTTTTTAAACCAGATATACATTAATTTTATATAAATGTAATAACCATCACTGTGTTGTCAGACGTCTCTAGTCCCCATGTGTCACGTACCTTCTAGTAGCGAGCCCGGATTGCGGAGAGAGGCCTCCTTTACGACTCCCACTACCGGTTTCCTGGCAATGTAACAGGGAACACAGGAGTAAGGAGGGGTACAGGTGCCTGGCAGGATCAACAGATGGGTAGGATGGGTAGGCGAGGTTCAGTGGAGCAGGTAATCACAGTGAAGGGATCAGCAGGTAGTTTATAGCAGATACACAGTTCAAAGGAGCAGGTCACTTGGCAATAAGCAGTGCAGGGAAGCAGGCCACTTGTAGCAGGTGAACAGTGTAATATACACAAGTGCTTGCAGCAGATAAACAGTCAATATAAGCAGGCACTAGGAGCAGATGGACAGTGCAATACTAGCAGGTTACTTGTAGCAGATGACACAGTTCAGTATAAGCAGGTGACTTGCAGCAGATAGGTAGTTCAATATGAGCAGGCACTTATAGCAGATGAACAGTTCAATACTAACAGATTACTTGTAGCAGATGACACAGTTCAGTATAAGCAGGTGACTTGCAGCAGATAGATAGTTCAATATGAGCAGGCACTTATAGCAGATGAACAGTTCAATACTAACAGATTACTTGTAGCAGATGACACAGTTCAGTATAAGCAGGTGACTTGCAGCAGATAGATAGTTCAATATGAGCAGGCACTTATAGCAGATGAACAGTTCAGTATAAGCAGGTTACCCTTTTAGCAGACGGATGGTCAGAGCAAGCCGGATCGGAAACCAGACAGGAACGAAGTACAAGGGAACAGGCAGGAGAATAGTCACAACAAGCCGAGGTCGGGTGCAGGCGGATAGCAGATAGGTCACAGGCAGGCCGGGTCAAACAGGAACAAACAGTACGGATCAGGTCTCACAGATATAACGCTGTAGAGCAGACAGCAAAGACTGTTGGCAAGAGGCTGGTTTAAATAGGCCGTTTGGCGCCAATACGGACGCACGCACGCGACCGTGCGCGTGCCCGCGCACGCGCACCTGTGTACGAACGTAAGGGCGTTCGTACGATCGTGCGTACCCGCGACGATTGTACATCAGAAGACCTGGAGGACAATCTCTTCGTGAGATTTTCATGACATTGCCCCCCCCCAAGGGGCAGCCTCCGAATGCCCTTTCGGGCAAACTTTTCCGGATGGGCCCTTTTAAAGGATCGAATCAAGTTTTTCGCATGAATGTTGTCCTCAGGCTCCCAAGAGTTCTCTTCAGGACCATATCCTTTCCATTTGATTAAGAACTGGTTCTGGTTTCCTCTTCTTCTGGATTTTAGGATGGCTTCAATTTCAAATTCTTCTTCACCATCAACCAAGATCGGATCAGGAGGAGTGGTTTTTCGGTTAGGAAATGGATTGGGAGTGAAAGGTTTCAATAAGGATACATGGAATACCGGATGAACCTTTAGTGAGTCTGGAAGTTCTAGTTCAAAAGCAACTTTGTTAATCTTCCTTTTGACTGAGAAAGGTCCTAAAAACTTGGGACCTAGTTTCCTTGAAGGACACGCCATTTTCAAGTTTACCGTGGATAGCCACACCAAATCACCAGGTACCAGTACTAACTCTCCTCGTCTCTTCCTGTCAAAGGTTGCCTTGTTGTGCTCTTGAGTTTTAGTCATTGTTTCTTGTAGAAGTTTGTTGTTGGTTGAAAAAAAAGTTCATCTTTTCCTGGACCGCAGGTACTGAACATTCAGGAAGGGAGTTGGGTAAAAATGAAGGGTGGAAGCCATAATTGGCAAAAAAGGGTGTCTGTTTGATGGCGGAATGGAGAGAATTATTATACGCAAATTCAGCTACTGGAAGTAGGGAGATCCAATCATCTTGTGCAAAAGAGGAAAAACAGCGTAAATATTGTTCGAGAGTTTGGTTTGTCCTCTCAGTCTGCCCATTGGACTGAGGATGATAAGCGGATGAGAAAGATAGCTCAATATTCAAGGCCTTGCAGAGGGACTTCCAGAATCGAGAGGTGAATTGTACTCCTCGATCCGAAACTATATTGGCTGGTACCCCATGGAGCCTAATTATTTCTTTGATAAACACTTGTGCAGTTTCAGAGGCTGAAGGGGTACCCTTCATGGGAATAAAATGTGCCATCTTTGACAGACGATCGACCACCACCAAGATAGTGGTATGATCGTCTGCCGGAGGCAATTCAACAATGAAGTCTAGAGACAGCATTTTCCATGGCCTGTCCGGAACAGACAACGGTTTAAGGAGGCCCCAGGCCTTGGTTTTACAGTTCTTGCTCCTAATGCACGTAGTGCAGGTGTTCACGTATTTCCTGCAATCCTCCCGTAACTGAGGCCACCAAAAAGTACGCTGTACCAAATCAATGGTTTTAGTGATACCAAAATGTCCGGCGAGTGCGTGGTCATGACACAGCTCTAGATCAGATACCCGCAGAGTTTCGGGGATGTAGATCTTGTCTTTATACCACAGTAACCCACCTCTGGTTTGTAGTTCTGGTTCTGAGAAGGGTCTTTGTCCCATGGAGGCTTGTCTAAGCCGAGAGAGAAGATCTTCCTGAAGCAGAAGGAAATTCCCAGGAGCGAGAATGGTATCCGGAGGAGAATTCTCCTGGGACTTGTGGAACATCCGTGACAAGGCATCTGGTTTTATGTTCTTAGACCCTGGGCGATACGTCACATGGAAAGAGAACCGGGAGAAGAAGAGTGCCCACCTGGCTTGTCTTAGTTTTAGTCTTTTTGCAGATCTTAAGTACTCCAGGTTCTTGTGATCTGTAAATATTAGAATTGGATGAGAAGCTCCTTCCAACAAATAACGCCACTCTTCTAATGCGGATTTAATGGCCAACAGCTCCCGGTCTCCGACATCGTAATTTTTCTCGGCTGCAGATAACTTACGTGAAAAGAAAGCCACAGGATGAAGCAGGGCCTTAGTTCCTTGTCTTTGGGATAATATAGCTCCTACGGCGATTTCGGATGCATCCACTTCTAAAACAAATGGCAGGGAGGAATCTGGATGTCTTAAAATAGGAGCGGAGGTGAAAAGTCCCTTAAGAGTCTCGAATGCTTTTTGAGCTTCAGAGGTCCAATGAAAACGGGTTCCTTGTCTAGTTAGTTGTGTGATGGGTGCAACAATAGCTGAGAAACCTTTAATAAATTTGCGGTAGAAGTTGGCGAATCCAATAAAACGTTGGATTCCTTTCCTGTCTACAGGAGTCGGCCAGTCCAAAATCGCAGCAATCTTCTGGGGGTCCATTTTTATACCCTTACTAGAGATGATCAACCCCAGGAATGGTATACTTTCCTGTTCGAACAAACACTTGTCTGCTTTTGCCTGTCATTCTCTTCTCACTCCTTCCTAAGCAACAACTATACCCCTGGTGACACCACGTCGTGTTGGGAGTGAGTAACAGCCATAACCCCATCGTGTGGAAGATTCGTGACCATCTGAGGAGGAGGCGCTATCCGGACACCCTTTTGACTACTACTGCTTGTGGTGACCCTCTGTAACGGGGGGTCGTCTGGATCTGGTAAGGAGCTGATTCATTTATTTCGGTGATGGGATAAGCACACCACGTCTTTGGAGAAGATTTTCAATCCGTGCATTTGCAATTCAGTCGTTTGGAACTTTTCTTTATTGCCGTACCTCATTTGAAATTTTTGTTTCACTGGTGTTCATTCACTATATGGACATTTATTTTTTATGTTTATTTTTTATTTAATTTTTCAAATTTTTTTGATATGTGACTGTATGGACATTATACAGAGTGTCTCTGAACGCAGATTTAGTATTTTTTCGATAGGTCATTTATGCCTAATAGCAAATATATATTCTTTATATTCTTATCTTTATGGTTTAGGGGTTTATGCACAGAGTTTGATGCACATATATTGAGTTTGGGGAATTCACAATATTAACACACTAGATACTAAGACCCACAGTGTGGGTCTGATACTTTCATATACCCTAATCACATTGGGTATCTTGTGGCTAGCGCAGTTCTTCTTTTTTCTGCTTTTGCATATAGTCCGTGTTGGCGGAGCCGACCCAACACGCTTTTGACGTGCTTGCGATGGGCTTCAAGGGAGGAAGAAAAAATCAAAATATCATCTAAATAAACGACAGCAAATAAGTCCAGAAAGTCCCGGAGCACATCATTGATAAAGTATTGGAAAGTGGCGGGGGCATTACACAAACCGAAGGGCATCACCAAATACTCGAAGTGTCCGAATCGGGTACGGAAAGCAGTCTTCCACTCATCTCCGGCCTTGATACGGATCAAGTTGTAAGCCCCACGGAGATCGAGTTTAGTGAACACCGTCACAATTCCCAGTCTTTGGAATAACTCTGGAAAAAGAGGGAGAGGGTACCGGTTCTTTATAGTGATGTTGTTTAATTCACGGTAGTCTACGCAGGGTCGGAGAGTGTGGTCCTTTTTCTCAACAAATCAAATACCTGCACCTGCTGGGGACGTAGACGGGCGAATGAACCCCTTCTTTAAATTTTCTTCGAGGTATTCTTTGAGTTTCTCCTGCTCTACCTCTGTTAAGGGAAAAACCCTTCCAAACGGAATCTTGGCTCCAGGAAGTAACTCAATGGGGCAGTCATAAGCCCGGTGGGGCAGGAGCACCTCTGCCTTTTGTTTACTGAACACGTCCAAAAATTCATGGTAGACTTCGGGAATGGCTTGACGTAAATCGATCTCTGAGTCAATAGATAATAAAGTTGCTGGTCTCAGAGAACCGGATGAACCACAGAACTTCTGGCAATACTGTGAAGAAAAGGTAATTTCTCCTGTAGTCCAATTTATGGTTGGATTGTGAGCCTGTAGCCAGGGCATCCCAAGGATTACAGGAAAAAGAGGGGAGGAGATAATGTCCATCCGGAGAAGTTCTCGATGAGAACCAGAGATAACAGTAGGTAAAGGTGCAGTTTCTCTAGTTACAGGACCAGATTTAATAGCGGAGCCATCGGCCAAATGAATAGAGAGTCCACGGGTCTTAGGTAGGAGAGGAATCTGATGTTGGGCAGCAAAGGATGAATCCATAAAACAGCTGCATGCCCCGGAATCAATAATGGCGGGTGTCTGTAAAGTCTTTCCTGGGAACTGAAAGGAGACAGAAATAATAAGGTGAGATGGATACTTCATCAAAGAGTCTGGGAGATCAGGAGGCATGGATGGACACTTACAAAGTTTTATTGGACAGTTCCTGACGTAATGTCCAGATTCCCCGCAATAGAGACATAAGTTATTATTCCGCCGACGTTGACGTTCTTCGGGGGTAAGAGATGGCCGCAAGACTCCAAGTTGCATTGGCTCAGGTGTGTCAGACGTGGATCAGGTGGCAGGTGCTGGATGTAAATGGCTTGGGGCCTTTGGAAGCATCCAGGTTGGACGAGAGAAACCAGTGGCCCTCTCAGCTCTTCTCTCTCTCAGACGACGATCGATCTGTATCGCCAAGTCAATTAGTGCGTTTAATGTCTGTGGAACACCGACTCTAGCAAGCTCATCCTTCAAAGAATCAGAGAGTCCCATGCGGAACTGATGGCGAAGGGCAGCATCATTCCAGTTCGTATCCGCACCCCATCGCCTGAACTCGGCCACATAATCTTCCACCGCCCTTCGTCCCTGCTGGAGGGTCCGCAAAGCGGTTTCTGCAGTTGCTGAAAGTTGAGGATCTTCATACAATTGAGCCATAGCATCAAAAAAGGTAGAAAGGTTAGTCAACGCTGCGTCCTTGTTTTCTAACAGGCGGTGGGCCCAGGTCTGGGGGTCTCCAGAGAGTAGAGACACCACAAAACCCACCTTGGTAGCCTCTAAAGAGAAGGTCCGTGGTTGGAGGGCAAAATATAATTCGCAGGAGTTGCGGAAGGCCCTGAAGCCACTGCGATTCCCAGAAAATCGCTCGGGTGTGGGAACTTTAGGTTCTGGTGGTAACATCACAACTGTAGGTGTTGGACCTGCTTCAGCTGAAGAAACTGATGGTTGAGGGGCCCCCAAGGATCCGGAGGGGTTGGAAAGAGCAATTACCCGTTCCTCCAGCCGAGTGTAGCCTTGTTGAAGGCCCTTAACTGCCTCAGACAGTCCTGCCAGGTGTTGACAAAGTTCTTCCATGGCGGAGGCTCCCCGCTCGGGCTCAGACATTGGCTGTCTGCTACTGTCACGTACCTTCTAGTAGCGAGCCCGGATTGCGGAGAGAGGCCTCCTTTATGACTCCCACTACCGGTTTCCTGGCAATGTAACAGGGAACACAGGAGTAAGGAGGGGTACAGGTGCCTGGCAGGATCAACAGATGGGTAGGATGGGTAGGCGAGGTTCAGTGGAGCAGGTAATCACAGTGAAGGGATCAGCAGGTAGTTTATAGCAGATACACAGTTCAAAGGAGCAGGTCACTTGGCAATAAGCAGTGCAGGGAAGCAGGCCACTTGTAGCAGGTGAACAGTGTAATATACACAAGTGCTTGCAGCAGATAAACAGTCAATATAAGCAGGCACTAGGAGCAGATGGACAGTGCAATACTAGCAGGTTACTTGTAGCAGATGACACAGTTCAGTATAAGCAGGTGACTTACAGCAGATAGATAGTTCAATATGAGCAGGCGCTTATAGCAGATGAACAGTTCAATACTAACAGATCACTTGTAGCAGATGACACAGTTCAGTATAAGCAGGTGACTTGCAGCAGATAGATAGTTCAATATGAGCAGGCACTTATAGCAGATGAACAGTTCAGTATAAGCAGGTTACCCTTTTAGCAGACGGATGGTCAGAGCAAGCCGGATCGGAAACCAGACAGGAACGAAGTACAAGGGAACAGGCAGGAGAATAGTCACAACAAGCCGAGGTCGGGTGCAGGCGGATAGCAGATAGGTCACAGGCAGGCCGGGTCAAACAGGAACAAACAGTACGGATCAGGTCTCACAGATATAACGCTGTAGAGCAGACAGCAAAGACTGTTGGCAAGAGGCTGGTTTAAATAGGCCATTTGGCGCCAATACGGACGCACGCACGCGACCGTGCGCGTGCCCGCGCATGCGCACCTGTGTACGAACGTAAGGGCGTTCGTACGATCGTGCGTACCCGCGACGATCGTACATCAGAAGACCTGGAGGACAATCTCTTCGTGAGATTTTCATGACACCATGCTTCTGGGTCATATAGTAATAGTTTGGTCTGATAATGCTATAGTTATGCACCAGATTTTGATCTGATAATGCTATAGTTATGCACCAGATTTTGATCTCTGCAGAGAGATTCTGGATAATTGATCTCAAAGGAAAATAGAGTTAGCTAAGCTAGACTTTTCCAACTAATCCCCATTGTTTCCTCAAGGTAAGGTTAAGGGAGAGTGTACTCTTTCTAAAGACGAGGTGTTATAACTTCTGACCTCCAGTATATAGTATAGGAACAATAACACCTTTCTAGAAAAACAAACTTATGCAAATCTGTACATATCCTTCGATTTTACCTAATTGAATATCTTATCTTGTTTTAAGATTGTTTTACTTGTGTCTATCTAGCAAGGTTACTTTGTGGTATAAGCAAGGAAGCTGAGACCTCTGCAGTGTGTAAATGTGCTTTTACTATACAAAAATGTTGTACATACAAAACTATTACAATATTAGGAATACAGTACAAGACTGACAGATATCTATAACATGCAAAATGCCTAGCAAATAAACAGTAGAAAAATACTTAAAAGTTACTTAGCTCTAGTTACTGTGTTCATGATCTCCATTGACAACAAGGGTTTTGGATATAAGGTACCTTCTTGTTCGCTTATTACAGATGAGAGTCTTTTGGTGTTAATCCATGTTGAGTGGTCTCCTGGTCTTACAGACTGTCCTTGTTTTTAATGCATGATTAAGTGGCTTCTGTTTAAGGCATCATCAGTCCATTTATGTCAGCTTGTTCACAATGGTTACAAACTTGATTACCTTAACAAACAAACTACCCTACATCTCGGTAGCTTCAGTTTGAAAGGCATGCTCTTACCCTTTTACTGTAGCTATAGAGACAAAAGCCTGTTAAAACTGTCAATTGAATACAATGGTATCTAAGTCCCCATTGTATCCAACAGCATTTGTTTGAGAAATATCTACTCAAGCCAAAACCTCACAGTAATCATATTTCTATGACCAACCACTATTGTAATATTGTCCCATGTAATGTTAAGTTAGATTAATATAAAAAAAAAATCATAGTTTATCAAACACAACACTAGGATACAATTCAGACCATCCTAAATCTTTACCTGTGGTCACTATTTTCATTTGAAAAACATTTCAAAGGCATAGTGGCTAAGCCAATGCTATGTGAGATTAAGATATTGGTAAACCGTTTTCCAAATGTAATTATAAGAGCAGTTTGACGCCTAGTAAATCAGGGATCAATAAAGTGTAAGCAGCTTTGCTTGGTTCTGTCTTCTGATTTTTATCACTGTAATGAGATGCAAACGTCTTGAAATTAAATTGACTTTAAAATATAATCCCGTAAAAAAAAGTTTTAAAGTTTATACAGTATAAAAAAACACAAAGAAAACTGCAATGCCATATATTTTTTGTTTGATTTTTACCTTGAAATGCAAGTACATAATTCCGCATGATAAAATATGTCCTGGAAGATTCCATTAGAACTAAAAATATTATCTTGTTAAACCTTACTATGAAGTTGTAGATCGCATTTTCCAAAATACGGTTTTATTTTGTTATATAAGGAAACATGACTAAGCGGAAATGTAGAACTCTTACGATCACTTGCTGAACAGGGAGATTTCAGGTCTAGTCTACATATTTTTCTTTTAAAGTCTGCAAAAATTAAAGATCATTTCATTTAGTGATTTAGTGACCCTTGAGCAACATTCCAAAAATACTTAATTAAAACATAGGCATATACACAGATATTATCATTACAAAGGTCAGGAGTATAACTTCTGCCGTAACAAGTCTAACAAATGTTGGAAAATTCAAATGGTAGCCAGAACTTGTAATAATCCACCAATTATTATTAGAAAAAAGAAAAATAAAACTGTACAGATTACACAGTGGAAGCTATGCTATAATCTATATATTCTGGTAAAGGCCGTACAAAATAAACATGAAAAATATATGGGACATAGCTATTTATTCCCACTAGTTTCTGTTTTAATGAATTAACATGGGCTACATGCATTGATTTTTCCCTAGGGCACCAATCAATAGAACTGCATAAGCAGTGAATATGGTACATTGATTAAAGATATGTGTTACCTAGAAGTCAGGCAGTAAACGTAGCTTGTTTAAGCTTATGGGCTATTAGCTGAATAGCTGCAAGATTAAAGGGTACCAAAGCCTATTATTATTATACATACTTGCTTTCAAGGACACAATAAGGACCATATGGAGAACACAATACCTTTGAACATGTGAGAGTTATTCTGTTTCACAGTTAGGAAATTGTACAGGAACTGCAAGAGATTTAAGGTTGGATTGAAGTATTATATTGTTTCTGTGCACCATAATAATCCCCACTCGTTTACAATTATTCACATTTTAAATCTATTAGAATTGTATGATATTGGAAATGTGAGTAACAGTAGTCCATTTATTCTTTTGTCACTTTCTAAGAGTGCTCATTGTCTCCAAGTGCTAACACCGCACCAGGCAACTTAAGTATGAATGTTTAGCTAGAGTCTTCTACATTGGTCTTCATGCAAAACCATTCCTTATTTAACAAGTTAACAGTACAGCATCTTAGGGATAAGCTTTTCAAGAAGTGGTTTGCACCAACCAGAAAGGTTATTCTAACTCCACCCAGTGGAAGCCCCCCCCCCCCCCCCCCCCCCAAGCTATTCACAAAAAAAAGTAGTCGCTTTAAGAGTGTCCAGGTGCAGAAGTCTATGGGAAGCTTCCCAGCTTGCAATCAGCTGATTGAAAGCTGATTTGCCCGTGTTTAGGGAGTGTTCAGGGTGCACGCGATGTGCCCACAAACACTCCCACTCTACACTCATTTGTCTCTGGCCTCCTATGCTTTTTTTTTATTGGCGGGGACCGGAGGACGGTGTGTCGGTGCTTTTTGCGGCACCGCTGTGTTAACTTCCAGTTTCCTGGCTCACTGTGCTGTGGACTGTCCAAATCCACCATGTGTACATTCAGTTGGATTAGGAAGGACTGAGCTCAGCTAAGCGGCATGATTCCGGGAAAGGCAAGGCTAGTTTAAATGTGCCATGGAAGTCTTTCTCTCCTGACTGACACTGTCTGACACTGCAGAACTTTCTGACTACACGCCTAGTTTGTATAGTCTATTGAAGGACTATCTGTCTCACATATATCCTTCACTGAAATGCTGGCATAACTGCCCCAAAGGCTGCCACCCTCTGGTCAAAGGAGCTTGCATCTAATCACCCTGGTGAACCAATAGAAGATGACTCAAGAACGTAACAGCGAAATGAAAAGATTGTCCACTTTCCTCACATCTTTGACCTTTTTTTTTTTTTTTTTTTTTTTTTTTTATAATATCTTTTTATTGAATTACAATGAGCAGAACAAAACAAAACAAAAAACAATTAAACATACATTCGTCTTACATGGCAACAATGTGATCCCTACAGGGACCTCATTTTAGTTACGTCATACATAGACAGCAGGCATAGATCATAGATTGTGTTTGTTTGTACATCAGCACAGCTCCTTGGGTCACTGGATACAGTAGGTAACCTTTGCATATGATGGAATAACATCTGATATATTTGTTGTGCACACACAGTTGGTACCTACTTGAGTAGTAGGTTCTACTAAGAGACCTCTGAAGCAGAGGAGGGATCCGCCAACCATTTAGACCAGGTTTTGTCATACTTGTTGGGGCAGCCTCTATTGGCGTATGTGTCTTTATACAGAGGTAAACTATTGTTGATGAGTTTCCACAGGGAGAGAGAGGAGGGGGGTTGGTTTGCACCAACTAAGTGCTATGGCTTTGTGGGCGTAGAACAGTAGGCGTCCCACGAGCGTGTGTCCCGCCACTGTAGGGACTAGCTGCTCTATCAGGGCTAGTATGCAGATTTCCATTGATGGTTGTAGTGGAACAGAGGTCATTTGTGTAATAAAGTCTAAAATCTCTTTCCAGTAATTGGTAATTGCTGGGCAGGTCCAGAAGATGTGGGTGAAGTCTCCAGGAATCAAAGCACATCTCCGACACCCAGTAGGGGAGTCAGGTTAATTTTGTGTAGTCTGTGGGGGGTAAAATACGCCCAGTGAACTATCTTGAATTGGATCAGGTGGTCTCTCAGATAGACCAAGGAGTTAAAAGGGAAATCCCATATGTCATCCCAGTCGTCATTGTCAAGATCAGGGATGTCATGGGACCATTTAGATCTTAGCTTTTCCAATGCCGGAAGAGAGGTGACAATCAAGTGTGAGTACAATTGAGAGGTAGGTTTTTTTGCACAGCCTGACCTAAGGAGGTCCTCTAGTGAAGACTGGATCAGTTGAGGGGGGGGGGTGTTGGAGAATTGGCAACCGAAGGCATGGGAGAGTTGAAGGTATTGAAAAAAATAAGACCGTGGTATATTAAAGTCAGAATTCAGTTTGGAAAGCGGGACTAGGGATTGGTTGGAAACAATCTGTCTCACGTTTTAATGTTAAATTTGGTCCAGGCATGGGGATCAGGTAATTTGTAGATGTGCTGTAGGGTTGGGTTTCGCCAGAGGGGGGCATTGGTGAGATTGCCTGTTTAGGGTATTTTTAAATTTTTAGACCTGCCCCCCATGCACGCAATGTGGTGCGCATGGAGGGTGTCAGTAGATAGGGGGCCCGGGGGCCTCGAAAGAGTAAGAATTTGAGCGCCTCAAGGGATCCCAGCACTGCCCTCTCAATCTGGGTAGCTGGATTGGAGATGTCCGGATTGAGCCACCAAGCAGCCATAACTAGTTGGGTGGCTAAAAAGTACTTGTATAGATCCAGACATGCCATGCCACCCTGAGAGATTGGGCGTATCAGTGTGGTCCAGCTGTATCTGGGGGACTGGGATCGCCATAGAAAAGAAGCGAGGAGGCGGTGTAGACGTGTGAAAAAAGATTTAGGTATCCACTGTGGAGAGTGGTAAAATAAGTATGTGAACTTGGGTAATATTTTCATTTTAAACAAATTAATACATCCCATCAATGAAAGTGGCAATGATTCCCATGCCTTCAGTAGTTGCCGAGCCTCCTGAACTACCGGGGACAGGTTCAGGGGTAAGTAGTTGGAGGCCTGCCTGGAGACCACTACCCCCAAGTATTTAAAGGTCTCGACCCATTGGAGGGGAAGATTAGGAGGAGCTGTGACACGGGCCGCTGGGTCCATGGGGAACAGAAGAGATTTTGTCCAGTTGACCCTGAGGCCTATAACAGAGGAAAAGGAGTTGAGGATCTGTAGGGCTCCCTCGAGCGATGGACCCACATCATTGAAGCATGAGGTTGTCTGCGTATAGGGCGACCCTCTCCTCCAGCCAGCCAATCCGCAGCCCCTTAATGCAGGGGGAGGTGCGGAGGGCCTCTGCAGGTGGCTCCATCGCAATGGCAAACAGGGCCGGGGAGAGAGGGCAGCCCTGCCGCATACCTCTGGATAGATGGAAGGACTGTGATAGGCCCCCTCCCAGCTTAATGGCGGAGGTGGGGTCACGGTAAAGGACCTTAATCCACTCTATGAAGACCAGGGGAAACCCCACTTGACCGTGTCAAAGGCCTTTTCAATGTCGAGAGAGGCCACCACCCTGGACCCCTCATTAAGTTGCTGCGCATGTATGTTAGTGAACAGGTGTCTCAAATTTACGTCTGTTGCTCTATTGGCCATGAAACCACTTTGGTCAGTCTCAATGACAGAGGGGAGCAGGGGCTGTAGTCTCATGGTCAATAATTTGGTGAGGATCTTGAAATCTGTATTAAGTAGGGCAATAGGCCTATAGGAGGCACAGGATGTGGGGTCTTTAGGTGCTTTGTGGATGAGAATGACCTGGGAATGGCCAATGGAAGCCAGGAGGGCACCACCGGCTAAACAATGGGTAAAAAGTTGAGCTAAGTTGGGGGCCAGTAGGTCCCCATGAGTCTTGTAGAACTCAATGGGGAGTCCATCTTGGCCTAGAGACCTCCCAGTAGGGAAGGACCCAATTGCATTCAGAACCTCTTCCGGGGTAATCAGCCTCACTAAGGATTCTCACTCATCATCAGAAAGCCAACCAAGTGCCAAGGCCCCGTGGCTGGAAATCCGATGGTAGTACTGAAGTATAGAGGGAGGTGTGATATTTGCGGAACGCCTCTAGTACATCTGGCAGGGAAGAGACCGATTCTCCCGAAGGGGGCACCACACTGGGGATCACCGTCAAGGGCTGGTCATGTTGTGCCAGCATTGCCAGGAGGCAACCATTCCAGTCTCCCTTCTCAAAGAACCGTTGCCTATTCCGGTAGAGGTCTAGTCTAGTTACCTCGGTGAGGTGGAGGTGTAGCTCGCATTTTGCTGCATTGAGGGAGTCATAATGTGTATCTGTGGGGTTGGCAGTGTAGATGTCTGATTAGGATTGCGCTGCGGCCTGTAGGGCAGTTGTGGCAGAAGCTTTCTCCCTCCGAATCCCAGCAATAGAAGAGATGTATTGCCCTCTGGTAAAAGCCTTGAAGGCGTCCCAGGTCACAGTTGTGGAGGAGGACCCCGTGTTAAGATCCCAAAATTCTGTTAACCGTGGTGGAATGGTATTTGCTAGGTCCGCATGGGAGATCCAGTGGGTTTCCAGGCACCAAAGGGACAAGGAACGAGAAGACAGAGAACAAATGCTAATGAGTAGGGGGCAATGGTCTGAAAGTCTGCTGGGCAAGTAGGAGGCATCCAATATATCTGTCAGCATAGTCGGGTTGGCAAAGGCGAGATCTATGCGGGAGGAGGTTTTATGCGTATTGGAGAAACAGGAGTATGCTCTGGTCGTGGGATGTTTCCATCTCCACACCTCAGACACTCCCAGTGCCACTGCCCATGAGAGCAAGTCAGTGGAGAATTGTTTAGGGGGGATGGGTCTGTCAAGGTCATGGGCTCAAAATGGCATTAAAGTCACCCATGAGTAACAATTTGGCCATGCAGTATGGAGTGATTTTTTTTCTAGAATGGTATATAGGGGGAGGAGGAGAAGGGGGGGATGTAAACACCCACCACAATATATCAGATACCCCAGCCAGAAAACACTATTAGCATGTATTTGCCCTGGGGGTCAGTGTGAACCTGTTCTATTACACAAGGGAAGGATTTACTGATTAATATGGTTACCCCTCTGGCATACGTGGAGTAAAAGGCATGGAAGGCTCTCTGGATCGATGGTTTTCTCAATGCCAGTAGTTTGCTGCCCATAAGATGCGTTTCCCACAGAATTATTATATGTGGGGAATGTAGTTTAAGGTATTTGAAGAGCACCGCTCTCTTGAAATTAGAATTAAGTCCCCGAACATTCCAGGACAGTACACTGAAGGTGGGGGTGTCACGTCCCACCATTGTGTGGGGATTTAGTGGGGGAAAAGAGGAGGGCCGAAACAGGTGCATGTGCACATCTCAGGAGCAGCAAAAACCCTGGGGACCTGCATCAGGTACAGTTGAGACCAATGGAAGACCAAAAAAACAAATGAACATAAAAGTTTACAAAACTTATAAAAATACCTGTAATGACACCAAGGTGTGAGACCTGCGCTTATCTGATGACATCCCAAAAAACTGGGGAGCAATCAGATCGGGCCTATACCCAAAACTTACCAACAGTAAACCCTTTAAACTTTGGTTAGTATGGTCACATCCTGGACCAAAAAAAAGGAGGGGGGGGTTGCTGTAACCAGCAGAAGTCCTCACCAGGACCTGAGTGAGGGGGTGGAGGGTGACTCGGTGAGAAATTGGGAGGGATCCCCGTTTAGGGGTCAAAGACAAAAGTCTGCATAAAGGTTGCTGGAGCTCCTCAGGCAGGAGGAGCTAGTCTCAGTTCCATTGGCAAGGGATGTAGGATATAGGGTTAGGATGATGGCGAGGTGCAGCAGTGTAGAAGGCCATAAGAGCAGAGAATAGGTAGTGCTGGAAGTCAACAAGGGACCAAAAGGCGGATCGTCAGAGGAAGGTAAGATACCCAGCTGGTCTCAGCAGGCTGTATGACCATCACAGTTCCAGTTGGCGTCATGACACTAGCAGGTATCCAACCACGCCGCAGCGGCCTCGGGGGTATCAAAGAAACGAGTGTTGTCACCATCAGTGATCCTCAGCCTGCTGGGGTATAAAAGGCCAAAGCGTATTCCCTTTTCACGAAGTTGGCTTCTGACATCTGTGAACGACTTGCAGCGATGCTGCACCTCTTGAGAGAAATCTGGAAAGAAAGACAGTTTGGCATTTTCATATTTGATTTCTGGCATGGCTCGGGCTGCCACCAGGATGCGGTTGTGATCACGGTAATTCAACAAGCCTAGCAGGAAGGGACGAGGAGGAGCCCCCGGTCTAGGAGGGAGTGGTGGGACCCTGTGGGCTCTTTCCACTACAAAGGTGGGCAGCGTATCACCCAGATTAAACAGGGTTGATAATAATGCAATAAAATCCAGAAAATCGACAAGGGAAATAGGAGACCACCGCTCCAGGTCAGTTCACCAAAAGACTGCTCACTCTCCAAGCAGGTAAGGGTCCCAGGTGCAGGCTGATTGCACAGACCAGATAGATGAAGAATGAACAAAACTCTGGACAGCCGCACTCCGGATCAGAGCTGAGTATGAGCTATGAGTAAGCGCTAGGCTTAGCGTGAAACGCGTCAGTAATTTTTTGTCTTTTTCTCCCTTTGTTGTTGTTATTTGTGTGATGTGAGGTTATTTTAGTTTGAAGAAATAAAAGGCACTTTTTACTTTTCATCTGATCCGGAGTGCGGCTGTCCAGAGTTTTATTTATTCTTCATTTATCAGGGTTGATACCTGTTCAGTAAACTCACCAGGTCTGGGGCCCTCAGCTCTCTTGGGTAGACCAAGTATGCAAATGTTGTTGCGCCTGAGGCTGTTTTTGGTGTCTGGCTCGTTCCTAAAGTGCCTTCACTTGGAGCTGTAGGGCCCTCACCTCCCTGGAATCTGGCCGAACCACATCCTCTACCGTGTAGACCCTATCCTCCACCTCCGCTATACGGGATCGGAATTTATCCATATCCTGACGGATGAGGCTGACATCCACAGTTAGGAAATCAATCTTGGTAGTCAGGGTTTCCTTACATGCCGTGATGGCTGCCGGGATCTCTGCTCCCGCGGGGGACTCCGCTGCCCCCGACCCTGCAGCTGCTGATGTGTTCGCCATCATTAGAGCCACTGGCTGTCACCCGGAAAATGTGGCTACTGGTGAAGTGGAATGGGAAGCCTTTTTTTTCTAGGAATGTGAATAGCGGGTCCTGAGGGGGCCCATCCGCAGTATGTCCTGTTCTAAAATAGGGCTTTACGTTTGGTGAGGGACAGCAGGCAGGCACCAGGTCTCAGAAGGCAGGATAGGCAATGCGGAGGTGATATCTCCACTGTGCAGGGTCAGGGCTTGTCTCAGGATACAGTTTTATAGGGATGGAGGCACTGGGAGGGCAGCACAAAACTCTGGGGCACAGAACCTGTGTGAGGAGGATACTCCAGGCACTGTGGGCCGCAGGCCCTCGGTGACCTTAACATCCCATATGGATCCTCTGGCGGTCCCTCGGGCCCCAACACAAGCCAGCCACCTCCCGGGGATCGCCACTACAGATGCGGATGCAGTTGCCGCCCCCCGCTGGCACTCGAGCCCAGTTGTGCTGGAGGCTCAGCAGGCCTCAAGATGGCTCTTTCGGAGAGACAGGGTAAAAAGGAAAGGTGGCGGGGTCTGTCTCTATGTGAGAAGTGATCTCAAAGCAAGTGTGAAAGAGGACCTGGTGGATGGAGAGTGTGATGAGTCCGAAGCATTATGGGTGGAACTGCATTTAGATGGGTGTAGTTCAAAGTTAATCGTTGGAGTTTGTTATAGACCACCCAATGTGAATGAGGAGGTGGAGACTCAGCTCCTTGCACAGATGGAAAGGGCTGCAAGGGCTGGGACAGTGATAATAATGGGGGATTTTAACTACCCAGAAATTGACTGGAGTAATGGCACTGCTGGGACAGTTAAAGGGCAAAAAATGATAAACCTATTACAGGACAATTTTATGGTCCAGTTTATTGAGGCCCCAACTAGGAATGAAGCTCTCTTGGACCTGGTAATCTCAAACCATGCGGAGCTTATTACTAATGTCCAGATAAAGGAACACCTGGGTAGCAGTGATCATAACATGATTTTCTTTGATGTTAGCGCTAAACAAGAAATACATACGGGTAAGTTAAAAACACTTAACTTCAAGAGAGCTAATTTTCCGAGGATGAGGGCTACTCTCCAGGACTTAGACTGGGAGAGAATATTCGCTTCAATGGGCACAGAACAGAAATGGGAATTCTTCAAAAAGACTGTTGGGGACCTCACTGCAAAGTATATTCCAATGGGCAATAAGTTTAAAAGGCTAAAAACAAAACCTATGTGGCTCACGGCCAAAGTTAAAAAAGCTATAAACTGTAAGAGAAGAGCTTTTAAAAATATATAAAAATGAAGGATCACTAGTGTCATTTAAATGTTACAAAGAAATTAACAGAATATGTAAAAAGGAAATCAAGGATGCAAAAATTCAAAACGAACGACAGATTGCAAAAGATAGTAGGACAAACCCCAAAAAATTCTTCAAATATATTAATAGTAAAAAGGTCAAGTCTGAGCATGTAGGCCCTTTACAAAATAATCTAGAGTTGGTGACTGGGGACAAAGAGAAGGCTAATTTATTAAACACTTTCTTCAGCTCTATGTACACAAAAGAGCATGGGGGAGCGCATGTCCATAATGGGGGTGATAGTGACACAGCCCCAAAGGATCCACAATGGCTCAAAAGTGATATGGTCCAGAAATACTTAAACAGAATAAAGGTGGATAAAGCACCTGGCCCTGATGGCATCCACCCACGGATCCTAAAAGAATTGAGCTCTGTAATTTCAGAGCCATTGTATCTAATTTTTAGGGACTCATTAATGACGGGAATAGTCCCACTGGATTGGCGCAGGGCGAACGTGGTGCCTATATTTAAAAAGGGATCAAAGTCTTTACCAAGTAACTATAGACCTGTTAGCTTAACTTCTATAGCTGGGAAGATACTGGAGCGTTTAATAAAAGACCACATCGACGAGTTCTTGCTGAACAAAAACACTTTAAGCAACAGACAACATGGATTCATGAAAGACAGAAGTTGTCAGACAAATCTGATTTCTTTTTATGAGGAGGTAAGTAAAACCTTGGACAGAGGGGTGGCGGTGGACGTGGTATACTTGGATTTTGCAAAAGCATTCGATACAGTTCCCCACACACGGCTCATGTGTAAGGTAAAGTCTACTGGTTTGGAAATATCAGTTTGTAAATGGATAGAAAATTGGCTAGAAGACAGAATTCAGAGAGTAGTGGTTAATGACTCTTACTCTGAATGGTCTAAGGTTATCAGTGGTGTACCCCAAGGTTCAATGTTGGGACCCTTACTTTTTAACATCTTTATAAATGATATTGGGTCTGGGATCAAAAGTAATATTTCTGTCTTTGCAGATGACACCAAGATATGCAGTGGAATAACGTCTTTACAGGATGTCTCCAATTTACAAGCCGACCTCAATACACTGTCTAATTGGGCGACTATGTGGCAGATGAGGTTTAATGTTGATAAATGTAAAGTTATGCACTTGGGGCCTAAGAATATGCATGCATCATACATGCTAGGGGGAGTACAACTGGGGGAATCCATAGTGGAGAAGGATCTGGTGGTTTTGGTAGACCATAAGCTCAATAACAACATGCAATGCCAAGCTGCTGTTTGCAAAGCGAGCAAAGTCCTTTCTTGTATTAAGAGAGGTATGGACTCCAGAGAAAGAGATATAATTTTGCCCCTGTTCAAATCATTAGTAAGACCTCACCTGGAATATGCCGTTCAGTTTTGGGCACCAGTTCTCAAAAAGGATATCGGGGAACTGGAGAAAGTGCAGAGAAGGGCAACCAAACTGATAAGAGGCATGGAGGAACTCAGCTATGAGGAGAGATTAGAGGAACTAAATTTATTCACTCTTGAGAAGAGGAGATTAAGGGGGGATATGATCAACATGTTCAAATACATTAGGGGTCCATATAGTGAACTTGGTGTTGAGTTGTTCTCTGTACGGTCAACCCAGAGGACACGGGGGCACTCTTTACGTCTAGAGGAAAAGAGATTTCATCTTCAAGTACGGAAAGGTTTCTTCACAGTTAGAGCTGTGAAAATGTGGAATAGACTCCCGCCAGAGGTGGTTCTGGCCAGTTCAGTAGATTGCTTTAAGAAAGGCTTGGATACTTTCCTGATGGTACATAATATAACTAGGTACTAACATAGGTAAAGTTGATCCAGGGAAAATCCGATCGCCTATTGAGGGATCAGGAAGGAATTTTTTTCCCCTGCTGTAGCAAATTGGAGCATGCTCTGCTGGGTTTTTTTTTTCGCCTTCCTCTGGATCAATTGTGGGCATAAAATTGGGTATCTGGATTGTACGATTATTTTTTTTTTTTTATTATTTATTTGTTTTTAAGGTTGAACTGGATGGACTTGTGTCTTTTTTCAACCTGACTAACTATGTAACTATGTAACTATGACGGCGGGTCACGGCGTCCGGGCAATGGCCCCAAAAAGGTCCCCCTGCAGACCTCCGGATTCGTGCACCACTTGGGGGCATCTTTCGCTGAGGCGGGTGGATCAATCGACCCTCGCTGAGCCAATTGCGGCACCGGAGCCCGGGATGTGTTAGGCCTCAAGATGGCGGCAGGGTGTTGTGGTGTGGAGTCTGCCACGGCGCAACAAGAACCTGATCGGCCAGCCAAGCTCCGCAATAATGGCTGGAGGCTTAGCAGGCTGTTTTTGAGCAGGATGGTGGTGGATTTAGCCAGGAACGGTGGAGCTCAGTGGCAACACGTCCTGCCCCTTTTACATCTGGACACGCCCCCCACAGCTTTGACCTTTGCATGTACACTGTTAGCAACTTGTCCATGTGCAAGGACCTGAAGTCTTCCTGCTGTGTACTCAGTGACTCCATGTAAATACTTGGAGGGCCTGCCCCCAGGTTTTCCTGGAAACTGGATACCACTTTAGAATTGAGCTTTGAAGATGGACATAGTATCTCTATTTTTGGTAAAAGACACAAAATGGATCTTTGCAGGAAAGCTCTGCAACCTCCAACATCCTTCTGTCTGGAGCAAAGGATGCCTGTACTAATGCTTTCAGAACCAAGCCCAAGTCCCATAAAGGGAACAAGAAGTTCCTTGGTGGTCGTATATACTGTAGATTACAGCCTGCATTTGTTCAATGGTGTTGTATGCCAGACCAACCTCAAATGCCAATTATAAAAATGTCTAGAGCTGGAGGACACAGGATAGAAAACTTTCCTGAGCAAACAGAACAAACTTCCTTCATATCCTCATATGTAGCGTTCATGATCTTGTGGTCTTCACCAAGGTCTGAACCACCTCGGATGAGAATCCCTGCACCTCTAGTCTGGCTGATTCAATAACTAGACTATTAAGAATCTCACTGGATTGGGGTACTGCCATTAGATCTTGTTTGATCGGAAACGGGATTTGTGGTCCAGATGCCATCGGGGGGGACAATGAAAACCAAGGCCTCCTCAGCAGGTGGAAAGCACCTATATGGCCTAAACATGTTCTGTCCAAATCTTCAGAAGAATTTTCATAATCAAGGACACCGAAGGAAGAGAAACACCAACAGAAAAAGCCAGACTCTCCGCCCAGCAAAACGTTTTTTTTTTAAATAATAGGAAATGGATTTGATTCCATGTAAACAGGAAGTTTGACCCCCTTCACTGTGATCTGGTAAATTTCAGCCTGGCCTTAGTGGCCTATAAAATTTGGCCTCTTGAACCCTTCTGAAGATTGACCGACTTGAGCTGCTTCCTCTTATTAGACTGTGACCACACTCTGAGATATGTCACATGCTTCATCCAGTATTTTTGCCAAACAACAATCTTCCATTATGGAGAATGTTACAAAGGTTTGTGTGGAAGCTTCATCCACCCTTCAGTGGCACAACTACAAAGCTCTCTTTGCTGTCACTTATTGTGCCAGCCATAGAACTAGGTCTGTTGAAGCCCCAATGGTGATATTGCAGAGCTTAGTAATATCACATATTACCTGCGGCCTGGCACAAAGGACACAGTTTTTAGGAGGGATTACCATTCAACATTCAGGGTCTTCCAACTCCATGAGAGGCTAAACACAGAGGGGTAGATTCCGCAAGAGGGCATATCCTTGCAGCAAACCACAGTAATCCACAGGTGGCCTGGAGCCTGACTAAAAAAAAGAACACTTTAGTGGGGGAGAGGCTGTCTTTTATTTAGCTATGAAGAAGTGGTCCTGTGAGCTCCAGAAGAGGCATTAACCCATTGTGTGCTAACGTGAGGTGGGCCAGGAAAGAGCTAATCTCAGCATTAAACTGTATTTGATTGGAAAGCTATACCAAACCAAGCTGACGGAAAGCCAGGATATGCAGGATTACATAAGGCACACCTTTGAAATGGTTGAACACCTGAGAGAAATAGAAGAACAAATAGAAGATTGTCACTGCACTATTATTCGGTGGTTTACCCAAAAGTTATGAAACAGTTTTCACAGCTCTTGATGCACGTCCAAATGATGAACTGAAATTGGAATATGTTAAGGGCAAGATTGTGGATGAATATAAGTGTAAAACAGAAAGCATTAATAGTGATGGTGTTTCTGTCACAGAGTCTGCTTTCTGTTTCAATATGTTTATTTGAAATTTGAATAAACAAGAATAAACAAGAAACTACAATCTGCTCCTTGAGCGCCCTCGCAGGGGCTACACAGCATGAATACAAAACCAAAGGGCAAACCATCGCATTGTACTTGTAACAAAAAATGAGTAGGGGATGGTATCAAGACTGGCTACAGTACCGAACAACTTGTCCCCTTGTTGTCTCCAGAGGGAAAGCCCTTTTCCCACTACCCCCTTCCACGGGGGACGGCAGTATTTGTTAGCAATGGGAGAGATTATAAAGAAGAGTGAAAAGAGATAGGGAACAAAAGAAGGAAGGTTAGAGAGAAGAGAGGGGGGAGAAAGGAAGGGGGAAGCCTCGCCGAGGGGAGTTAGACCAAGCCCAGACATGCGGCTTGGAGTGCAGGAAACTCATAGGAGATCCACGGCTCCCAGATTTTTAGAAATTTAGCATGAGAATCATGGACAATACTGGACATACGTTCTTGAAGTAGCATAGCAGTCATGTGGGTTTTAACCCCTTGGAAATCTACCCGTTGGGCCTTCCAGGCTTGGGCAATGGTCCGCTTGGCCGCTATAAATAGATAGGTAGCCAGCTTCTGTTGAGGGCCTACAGAGTCTGCTTTAAAGATGAAAAATAGTAATAAAAACAGTAACATGCAACAAGAAACACGTGATTGTTTCGTGTGTCAGAAGCAAAGCCATTTAAAAGCATATTGCAGAATCTGGACAGCTAGAATGCCAAAACAAACTAAACTACAAAAGGTCAAAGTGTGAAGGAAAAAAATTAGTTTGCTTCAGATAATGAATATGTTTTTCAATACAAAAGTTGCACCTCCTCTTTGCAGGCATGGTGTGCTAATTCAGGAGCTACGAGTCACATGACAAATGACAGAAATTTCTTTATTTACCCTGACCAGAGAAAAACTGAAAAATAAATCACTAGTGGGCAAATAATGGAATCAGATGGAATAGGAGACAGTTTCCTTTACTGTCCTATTTTCCAGAGTGTCACCCGAAAGATACCTGTGAAAAATGTCCTCTATGTCTCTGCTCTTGAAACAAATCTTTTGTTAGTGAAGAAGCTCACAAAACAAAGCAATGTAGTGACCTTCTAAGATGACAGTTGTACCATCACAAAAAAGGATATCTTACATGTAAAGGCTAATTGCAGATGAACTGTATCAGCTGAACTGCAATGAGGTGGTTAATATTACCAAGTAGGTAAAACATTCAAACAGCATTTACACATGGCACAGACAACTTGGCCACAAAAGTCCTGGCATAATAAAAAATGTAATTGAGAAGGACTATGCACGTGGCATGCAAATTAGTCCATGTGATCAAACAATGAAATGCACCAGCAGTATAAAAAGAAAAATGATAGGAAAATCCTTTCCAAAGCAGAGTAACAGCAGAGCAAAGAGACCTCTGGACTTAATTCATTCAGATCTTTGTGGTCCAATGGAAAAGTTGACTCCAGGAACAAAGAGGTATTTTCTAATTTTATAGATGATTACTCCAGGTATACTACACTATTCAGAGAAACCTGAACAGTATTTGACTCAAGTAAGCAACATATTTGGCAATATGCAGAGTGTATTGTGCACAGACAATGCAACTGAATAAACAGGTGATAACACACATTCAATTCTCATTATGCATGGCATAATATGTCAAACTATTGTACTATACAACCCAGAACAAAATGGGGGTGCAGAAAGAATGAACCATACTCTGTGTGAGAATGGAAGAACCATGCTGTTTGATGCAGATATGCCAACCACATACTGGGGAGGGGGGGGGGGTTCAATTATGACTGCATGCCATCTCCAAAAATCAACTACCAGGGAACTACCAGGGAAGTAAACTGAGATAACTCCACACGAACAGTGGAACAGTGGAATGGAAAAGCCCCTAATTTGAATCTAAACATTTTTGGAAGAAAAGCCTAGGTATACATCCCAAATGAAAAACATACAAAATGGAATGCTTGTGGGGTACAGAAAATTTCAAAAGAGATACAGAATTCTACACCAATACACAAACAAGGTAACCATCAGTAGAAGTATAATTGTCGATTAAACTTCAGTGTGTTCAAAATTTCATAAAACTAACACAAACACTTTAAACTGAGGGAAACTCCACATCAGTGTCACATGAAGATAAGCAACAAAGTGACACAGAAATATAAATTGACACAGACAATCCATATACTGTAAAAGAAGAAACACAAGAGACTTCAATCAGGAAATCTACCAGAAGCAAGAAAGGCATCCCAGTCAAAGGTCTATCCTATATTGCTCACGTAGCATTAAAACCAGAGCCAGATTCATGAGGTGAGATACAAAGACTTCCAACTCATGAGAAACAAAAGTAA
This sequence comes from Lithobates pipiens, assembly GCF_037356315.1. NCBI lineage: Eukaryota > Metazoa > Chordata > Amphibia > Anura > Ranidae > Lithobates > Lithobates pipiens. Next base: position 145,140,582 of record NW_027507903.1, read on the forward strand.
ATCAGATGCAGAAATGGATTTATAGAACTGAAATCCAAAAAGGGACTAATATAAGGAGTAACTGTTGAGTGGGGGTGTTGGAATACAGAATTGTATCTTGTTCAACAACTACTGTACATTAATAATTAGAAGAGATATATTCTTCAACCAGTAGATAGCAGTGTTTATACGTTGGTAGCAGCATCTATGGCAGGGGTAATGAATTAAAATTAAAGGAGGTCCGGTCGCCAAAATTTTCTTTGGGCCGAGGTCCGAATCTCAAGTCTGTGCTACGACTCAGAAATATTGTAGTAACTGTATATCTATCAAAAACATGAGAAATGTACAATTTCCTTAGCATTTCAACAATATTTATTGTCAAGTTACATCTGGTGATCCCAGATCAAGTTAAATCTGGTGTCCCGATCACAGTGCCCCTTTAAATCAGGTGTCCCCATCACAGTGCCCCTTTACATCAGGTGTCCCCATCACAGTGCCCCTTTACATCAGGTGTCCCCATCGCAGTGCTTCTTTAAATCAGGTGTCCCCATCAGTGCCCCTTTACATCAGGTGTCCCCATCACAGTGCTTCTTTAAATCAGGTGTCCCCATCACAGTGCCCCTTTAAATCAGGTGTCCCCATCACAGTGCCCCTTTACATCAGGTGTCCCCATCACAGTGCTTCTTTAAATCAGGTGTCCCCATCACAGTGCCCCTTTACATCAGGTGTCCCCATCACAGTGCCCCTTTACATCAGGTGTCCCCATCACAGTGCCCCTTTACATCAGGTGTCCCCATCACAGTGCCCCTTTACATCAGGTGTCCCCATCACAGTGTCCCTTTAAATCAGGTGTCCCCATCACAGTGCCCCTTTAAATCAGGTGTCCCCATCACAGTGCCCCTTTACATCAGGTGTCCCCATCACAGTGCCCCTTTAAATCAGGTGTCCCCATCACAGTGCCCCTTTAAATCAGGTGTCCCCATCACAGTGCCCCTTTAAATCAGGTGTCCCCATCACAGTGCCCCTTTAAATCTGGTGTCCCCATCACAGTGCCCCTTTACATGAGGTGTCCCCATCACAGTGCCCCTTTACATCAGGTGTCCCCATCACAGTGCCCCTTTACATCAGGTGTCCCCATCACAGTGCCCCTTTACATCAGGTGTCCCCATCACAGTGCCCCTTTAAATCAGGTGTCCCCATCACAGTGCCCCTTTAAATCTGGTGTCCCCATCACAGTGCCCCTTTACATCAGGTGTCCCCATCACAGTGCCCCTTTACATCAGGTGTCCCCATCACAGTGCCCCTTTACATCAGGTGTCCCCATCACAGTGCCCCTTTACATCAGGTGTCCCCATCACAGTGCCCCTTTACATCAGGTGTCCCCATCACAGTGCCCCTTTACATCAGGTGTCCCCATCACAGTGCCCCTTTAAATCTGGTGTCCCCATCACAGTGCCCCTTTACATCAGGTGTCCCCATCACAGTGCCCCTTTACATCAGGTGTCCCCATCACAGTGCCCCTTTACATCAGGTGTCCCCATCACAGTGCCCCTTTACATCAGGTGTCCCCATCACAGTGCCCCATTACATCAGGTGTCCCCATCACAGTGCCCCTTTACATCGGGTGTCCCCATCACAGTGCCCCTTTACATCGGGTGTCCCCATCACAGTGCCCCTTAACATAAAATGTGCACATCAGGATTTCCCTTAACATAAAATAAGTGTCATGCTGATGGGCACATTTTATATTAAGGGGCACTCTGATGGACACAACAAAACATGCCCCTTAACTTAAAATTTGCCCATCAAAGTGCCCCTTTTAATATAAAATGTACCTATCAGTGTTGCTCTTAAAATAAAATCTGCCCATCAGCGTGCCCCTTAACATGAAATAAGGGTCACACTGATGGGCACCTATTATGTTAGGAGGCATTCTGATGGACAATTTTTATTTTAAGGGGCATGCTGATGAGTATATTTTTAATGTGCACATCGATGGGCATATTTTGTAGGGCATATTTTGTAGGGCACATTTTGTTGTACCCATCAGCGTGCCCCTTAACAAAATATGCCCATCGATGTGCACATTAAAAATATACCCATCAGCGTGCCCCGTAAAATAAAATTTGTCCATCGGATTACCCCTTAACATAAAAGGTGCCCATCAGCGTGACCCTTATTTTATGTTAAGGGGCACGTTGATGGGAAAATTTTATGTTAAAGGGCACTCTGATGGGCACATTTTATTTTAAGGGACACGCTGATGGGTATATTTTTAATGTGCACATCGATGGGCATATTTTGTTAAGGGGCACCTTAACAAAACATGCCCATCAGTGTGCACATAAAAAATATATCCATCAGCGTGTCCCTTAAAATAAAATGTGCCCATCAGAGTGTCCTTTAACATAAAATTTTCCCATCAGCGTGCCCTTTACAAAAAAAAGCCCCTTAAAATATGCCCAACAGTGTGCACAACACTGATCACTAATAGATAACTAATGTGCCCACATACCTTAACTGCAGGAGTGTGGGCACAACTGAAGCTGCCTCGCGATGAGATCCAGGACCCGGGAACCGCGGGCAGCAGGGGGGCGGGGCGCGCATGTGACGTCACACCCCTACTGCTCGTGTCTCTTCAGCTCCGAGAGACGCGGCCAGGAGCAGGGGGCGGGCGCATGCGCGCAGCGTCACTTGTTGCTGGGGAAACCCGCGGTCCCAGCAAACCAGTGATTGCTGTCGCTTGCTACACTGGCGGCATGGCGGTCCGGGCAGAAGCGCTGCTCGGTCCGGACTCGGACCGCGGGCCGCCATTTAGTGACGGCTGATCTATGGTATGCTCTATGTGTTTTCCCTGAATAAAGTTTCCGGTCTTCTGTCTATATCAACTTTAGTCCTCTTATTCTGTCGAGCTCTAGCTAGACTATATTAGCCCAGGATAAGGACTACACAAGCAGCACATCAAAATAACACATCCACCTATGATAATAACCCTTTTTTTGTTTGAGCTTCACAATCCAATAACCCATGGCATTGTCAAGTTTCTTGACCTCTTATGCCCCGTACACACGAGCGGACTTAAGTCCGACAGACTTCCAAAGGAGTTCCGTCGGAGTTCTGCTGGAATTCCGACGGAGTTCTGACAGACTTTTCGGCCGAACGGACTTGGCCACACACAATCACACTAAACTCCGACGGATTCGAACGTGATGACGTACGACCCGACTCGAATAAGGAAGTTCATAGCCAGTAGCCAATAGCTGCCCTAGCGTCGGTTTTAGTCCGTCGGAGTAGCATACACACGAGCGGAGTTTTCGAAGGGGACCGGGTCCGGCGGAGTTCCTTCGGGAAAATTTGAAGCATGTTCCATATTCTAAAGTCCGTCAGACTTTGGTGAATCAAAAGTCCGTTGCAGCCCACACACGATCGGATAGTCTGACGGACTCGGTCCTTCGGACTTTGGATGTTGAAAAGCCTGCTCGTGTGTACGCGGCATAAGTATTGCAACCTTTCAATGTTAGCTTTGGTCTCTTTTACAGAAATACCAAAGACAGAAGTAACTTAAAGAAATAAACTAGTTCTACTACAGGTCCTTGGTTAGATCTGAGCAGAGAATGGTGGAGGTTAACAAGATTCACCAGAAGGATGGAGAGACTCTTAGCCCTTGTACACAGGGTCGGAGATTCCGTCAGAATGTGTTCGATCAGAGCGTTTTGTCGGATATTCTGACTGTGTGTGGTCTGCATCGGACTGTTTCCATCGGAATATCCGTCGGACCAACTTTTCCAACTTCCCGGAAATATTTTCTGACAAAATGCTCCGATCGGACATACTCCGATCATGTGTAGAGAATTCTGATCGGACAAAGTGTCACGCATGCTCAGATCAAATTCCTACACCAAAGCTATTGGCTACTAGCGTGAACATAGTCCCGTCGTAACCAAATAACGTCATCACGTCGGATTTTCTGACAACTTTGTCCGACCGTGTGTATACAACAGTTTCGGACAAAATCCAACGGATTTGGTTGTCGGAATCTCTGACCGTGTGTACAAGGGCTTACTAATTTACTCTCTGGGAGTACATGGTCTTCAACAGAGCTCCTGGTCACTGAGTTGGAAACTCGACTGTAGTCTTTGATAAAGTCTCACTGGTGGGAGGCAATTGTTAGACAATGTAAGAGTTATGCATGTGTATTCAGCCAGGCGGGGTCAACATGGAATCAAAGTTGAAGTGTTGTTGGGAAGTCCTGCCCGGGGTCACAGCTGAGAGTAACTAAAGCTGAGCATCAAAAACAGAGCAAGGAACAAATATGTAGTTAGGAAATACAGCAAAGTTGAGGCTAGGTCAGGACAAATATGGTGAGCAACTTAGGTTAATTCAAAAACTCAATAAGGAGTCAAACGCACAAACTAACAATGTCTACAACTGGCAACTTGAGAGTGTCAAAAATCGCCTATAAAACAGAGCTGGACCAACTAGCCCAACATATTCTATTTTTGGCAACTTCAGAGTGTCAAAAATGACCCCTTCAGGTAAGTTCCTGACAGGAAGCCTATAAAGAGTCACTTTTTTTCTTTTTAATGAATGGTAGTACTGGTATGGACAACACTACAATCTTTTGATCATGGATAAGCGTTTGCTTAAAAGACAACTACATCTTTGTTTAAAAAATATATATTTTAAAAAACCTTGCACAGTCATTAAAAGTTGTAACCCTAAAAAAAATGCTTCTGTTCCTTTCAAGCATGATCAATAGCAATAGTGCTTTTGCAGTTTGTTCTAAAATACCTGGTTGATCCTACCTGTTCTTAGGTCCCCCTATGTGTACTGACCACGATAATCATGGCTGCTGATCCATGATACCATGGTCAGTTTACGTGCCTCCTCCTGCTGTGTGTACACGGTCTCTCCCTCTCCCCCTCCCTGTCTGCCTGGCATTTTGAGTTTGTGTGTGAGAGCTCATCTCCTCCCCATCCCTCTCCTCTCCTCCTGCCTCTATTCCGCTCTAATACATAACACAATCACTTGTATCCTCTCTCTTTTAGCAAGATATTAAGTACAGTGAGTCATTTCTTTTAAAATGTTCGTGCTAAATTCCTTCACAGCATCGCTGTGCGGCCATGTGACCTCCCTCTGCTGGCTGGCATATGTCAGAGGGGAATCTAAGCCCCTCTTGCTGCTCTTCTTAAATCGGGAAATCATGTGACCACACAGCAGGGCTGTGCAAGAAGCTATTTAGGATTATCATAAAAAAAAACACACACTGTACTTTATATCTTGTACTTTATATCTTGCTAAAACAGAGAGGATACACGCAATTGTGTTATACAACTTTACAACCACTTTAAAACAAAAATATAAATGCTAAATGTCATTGTCCTGCCTCTCCTCCTCAATCAGAAAATGCTTTGTATCCATTTAGAAAATGGAAAGCATTCTCTGAATGTCACCTGTACTGAGCAAGAGCACTCATGTGTTCAGTAAGCAGCAGACCAGCTGCTCGGCACAGAACCTAGAACCTAATGGAGATTAGTGTAGTAGTGGTATCTAGAGTACTACAATGATTTCCAGCTTCCAGGTGGATCCAGACATGGTATAGCTATATTGGTCCAAGCTGTAACTACGTAAAAATTGCCACACCTGGAATTCAACTTTAAAGTGAACTAAACTCTCTCAATGAACATTAACTAGTTTTAATCCTTATGCTGCTAGCATTAGGAAATAGGTAGGAATAGATCTATTTGTTTTACCGTATAAGGTTTTTTTTTTTACATTTCTTCAGTTACTTACTTGTCTAGCCTAGGCCAAAATTATGTCATACATTCCAGGCATCTTCATTTTAAAATTGTATCTGGAGGAGGAAGAAGATGCTTTCTCGGCTAAGCACACCCTTCTGCCTGCATGCTTATGGTAAGTGCAGATGGATTCTGCGAAGTAAATGCTATATGAATTATTGACCTTTTTGTCCAGATGGCCATGGCAAGAAATACTAGGGGGGTGTTTTTGAAAATGATTTCTTAACAAAATAAAGCACGGAGACATGATAAACGAAAAATTCAAATGGCTGTACTCCCAAAAACCGTACAAAATGACTTTATTTAGCAAAAAGTTAAAAACATTGCAAGATAGGCATACAGGCAGGGGAGGAAAAGAAAGGTTGGTGTGTCTCATACGATAAATGTGCCACATAATATACTATCCCTACACCCACTAATATATAGAGTCACACAATAACACAAGTGTGATCAATTAGGTAATTGCATCCAGCAATCCAAAAACCGTTACCAATTAGAGTAAAAACAAATTCAGTGAAGAAACAAAAGAGACAAAAGAAAACAAACACAAATATAACCAACGAATATAAACCTGATAGTAAAATGTAAACTAATAATAATAATAAATAACACAAATAGAAACAGAAAACTTAAGGTATAGCACTTACACCAATAGAGAACACACACACACATGCACAAGATGATTGTTGGGCACTGGTACGAGCTGACAGGCAGGACACAGGAGCACAGAGGAGAGCAGAGAGCTGCGGATGATGGAGGCACATAAACTAACCGAGGTGTAAGGGCTTAGCAGCCATGATATACCATGGTCAGTTAACAGGAAGGAGGGTATAATCAGGTAGTATCAGCCGGGTATTAAAGGGGGGCAAATGACATAGCACAAGCATTGTGCTGTATAACATGCTTTAAGGGAACATGATCCAATTTTTTTTTATGTTAACAAACACTTTAAGTTACACTTTCTGTTAGGCAGACCATGGCAAAATCTTTGTTCATGTGGGAAAAAAGTGTATAACATTCATTCTGTTTTAAAAAGCATGCTAAACTCATTACAATATTGATTTTTTATTTTTTTTAATTTGCAATTGTCCATTAAATAAATGAGTTTGACCTCATGCACACTTGAGCTCAAATCTGCCTGTTTTAAAGGTGTTTGACTTTTTTTTCTTCTGCCTCTAAATTTCCCTCTATTTTAGCCAATATGTCCATTACATAGGCATTAGCAGGAGTTTTTAGGTAGGGGTGTTTAGAGGCAGATAAAAAAATGGATCTTGCCCATGGCCCACCCTACGCCCACTGCCGCACACTGCACTTTCCATCCGGATTGGTGAGTCTGCCCTGGCTAACCATTTACACGCATTAAATCCCCATTAATTTATTTTTATTTATATGGTTAGTATATTATATTATTTTTTATTCTATTCCATAGGAATTTTTTGGTCGCATCAGCTCCTGATGAGTGGGGAGACACCCACGAAACGCGTCGAGCTTTTGAAATGATGTCCCAGCTATACTTTATACGGAACTATATGTATTTTACTATGAATCTACTTTTTTAACTATATATTAAATTTATTTTTGTTTTACATCTAGTGGATGCATATCTATTATGTGGATGTACTTGCTGATGTCGGTTTTGCTGTCATAGGCACTACCATGCCATACTACCCAATTATTTTATTTATTACTACTATGTGCTGCTATATGTGAATACTATATATCATGCTTCTACTGTACTTACACCTATATACTTTATGAATTTGATCTTTATTATTTTTTATGATCTGTTACTGAACAATCAATAAAAATTTTTTTTTTTTTTTTTAATATGGTTAAAACCTACCTCCATTATCCAAGTGCTTCATTTTAAAGTCCCAAACTTCCTCTATTACGTACCGATTACCGGGATGGAGGCACATACTTGTGCTTCATTTAAAGTCCCAAAATTCCCCTCCTTTTTTGCATATGTCCATTACATAGGCATTAGCAGGAGTTTTTAGGTAGGGGTGTTTAGAGGCAGATAAAAAAAATCACTTGTGCATTCAGGAGAGAAAATTTTTGGCAAAAAAACAAAATGCTAAATGTGCCTAAATACGTGTAAACGCATCTAAATGTGCCTAAGCACTATGCGTGTTTAGCACTTTAACATTTTTTCATTTCAGTTGCCAGACTAAATTAATATTCTAGCCAACAACATAAATACCCAAGTGCTTGACGTGCCTAAACGCACCAAAACGCATTTAGCAAAAACGCTACTTAGGCGTGTTTTTGAAGCTGCTTTTCTCCTGCTAGGAGAAAATCATTTATAAATGCCCAAGTGTGTGGAAAGCCTTTCATTTAAAAGTTTCTCACATGCTCCAAAAAGAAAGTACAAGCAGAAAGGTATGAAATTACATTCCAACACATAAATCCAGTGTCCTTAGATATTGTATTCTGTCACTTTCAAGTTGAAGCCATCATCATAAAATGTTCTTTAAGCCATTATTCCAGCATTCACATATCAAATTTATTAAAAACACATTTGTTGCTGGAAATATGAGTTATTTAGTGGCGTGGATTTTTCCCTTCTATTACCAGTTACATAGCTGATTGATAGCAATCATCACTGACTACTTGTTGCCCTGCTCCAAAGATGACAGGTGGCAATTACATTTTTCTGGATGGGATAAAAAGATATTGTGCTCAATTATATGACTGTTCTAAGAAACCCAGAGGGGCAAGCCTTAAATAAGTAGATTCAAAATGATTTTCTTTACAGCGTTATTAACCACCTGCTGCCCAAGCCAACTCTACTATTCGACTATTCTCACATACATGTAAAAATATTTTTTGCTAGATGATTACCTAGAGCCCCAAAACATTATCAATTTTCTGAAAGCAAAGGCCCTGGAGGAAAAATGGTGGTTGTTACAATTTTTATTGTCACACAATGTTTGCACAGCAGTTTATTAAATGCAGATTCTCAGGGAAAAATACACATTCAAGAATTCTGATGAACATAAACACAATATAATATGTAATTGTTTGGTAAAATATAAAAGATGATGTTACGCTGAGTAAATAGATACCAAACATGTCAAGCTTTAAAATTGCGTACACCTTTGGAATTGCTACAAACCATGGTACCTGAAAATCTCCGTAGGTGATGCTTAAAAGCCCTTACACTGAGGTTACCAGTTTATGGAGTTAAACAGGAGGTTTGGTGCTAGAATTATTGTTCTTGCTGTGATGTTCATGGCAATACCTCACATGTGTAGTGTGATATACCGGTTATGCATGTGTGTAGAACATACATATACATTTGCAATTGTGCATGAGCACTTGGGAAGAGGGGTGCTTTACATTTTTTCTTATTTCACTTTTTTTTGTACTCTTTTTACATTTTTATAATCAACTTTTATCCCTTGTGATAGCATGTGCTGTAACAGGTCCTCTTTATGGAGAGATGCCCTGCCCTCAAAAGCATTTGATCAAACTGAGATCGGATTGATCAGATGCATTACAAGCTGGTAACAGCTTACAAACAACAAACCGAAACCAGAAGTGACAAAAATCCTTGTCGCTTCTGGTTACATACACCATAGAGTGGATTGGGGTATGGAAGTTCCTCCTTTATCTCCTATGGTGCGCCATCCTGACCATCCATTTCAGTCTCGGGCTCCTCTGTGGAACAGAAGAGCCTGGGAAGGCAGCGGGAGGGTGGGTGGACCACCTTACGCCACCTGTAAAAGTGATCAAATGGCTGTAGAGACAATAATACTGTGCATGCACAGGATGAAGACATCATGCTCCTCATTTTGCACATGTGCCATCCAACATTCCACAAATCTGTTGGTAGTGAAAAAAATACAAAAACGTTCCCACAGTTCTTTTTTCCCCCAACCGATTAATGTAATGTTGACAACATGCTGTATGCTTCACCTAGTGAAGTGAACCTTCCTACCCACCAATGACAGCGTCATCTTAGCCTCAGTGTAGAGCTGCAGTTGCCATGGTGCTACATACATGACCAGCTATGACACCACCACACATTTGCAAGCCAAGCCACCAGCTATTACTGCAGTAGTCTCATCCAAACTAGCTGGCAGCTTTTGTTGTGAATGATGGTGGCTGGAGATCAATGCTGTCATTCACAAAAACACAAGCTGACAGCAGCACAAGTTGGTAGCTACTATATTTTTCCAAAAGAGACTAGTATAGTAGCTGTTGGCTTGTGTTGATCTAAGTTTGTGTTTTTGTGAAAAACTGCGCTCCTCTCCAGCTGCCATTATTGACAACACAAGCCGTTAGATACTACTACAGTAATCTCCAAAATTGTGGGCTCAGGCTTCTCAATGGAATAGAGGAGGGACAACGCTTAAAAGCAAGGAGGGCTGCACAAGTACAGGGAACATGGGGGCTGTATGAGATCTGTGTGCACAGTCTGTGCCACCCCCTCATCCTCTGTATTCTATCACATAAAAATCAATTGCTCCAGAGTGGTCAGATAGTGGTGCAAGAGGGGCAAGCTACTTTACCATCAAAATCTTCAAAACCCAAAGCAAAGTGACAGGTGCCCATCATTCTAACCAATCTGAGGAAAAAAACTTCAACCTGAAAGGAATGTGCCTGGAACATTTATCACCAAATATGAGGGTTTGGGACATTTGTAATGTAGCTATTGGGTTACTGAAGAGCATAGGTGTGCACAGCCTATTGAATTAGGGTGTGCACCCCAAAGCTCAAACACATATGCCTTACTCTGCCACCTCAGCTGCACTGGACAGTGAATGAACATGAAGTGCTCTGTGCTGAGTGGCTTCCTGTTCATTCACAAACGGAAGCATAGCAAACAGTTTACTATGCTTCAGTTATGAATAAACACCGTGATTGAGTGTGTTCACTGCGTTCATTTAGAAAAGCAAGTAGTCGGTAAATGACATATTAATTAGCCCCATCCTCCACTCTCTGGGTGAGAGAGGAGAGGAGGGAAGCTAGCAGCACACATATATATATATATATACATACATACATATACATATATATATATATATATATATATATATATATATATATATATATATATATATATATATATATATATGTGTATATATATTAAGCACATATACATTATTTAGATTCTACAATAGCAGAAATGCAATTGATTGATGCCGTACATAGCAGTGGCATTGCATGAGAAGTTTTCTATTGCATTTGTTTTTGTTATTCAGTATTGCTGAGTTCATGAAGTTCTACATCATATTAAAAATATAAATCAATTTTGTATTAAATTAGACTAGCAGATTTTCTTTTCTTCTTCTCTCAAAGTTGCTTGGTAACAAATCCTTAATTTTTAGATATCTGCAGCAAGTGTGGAAGACATAAACAGGCATTTACTTTACAGGTAGTTTAAAGCAAACCTTAACGTGGAAAATGCTAGTTGCCTGCCTGTACTGTTCCAGTGGATTTAACACTTTTGGGTCACTGACATAAAACATACCGGTATATGCAAATCAAGAGTTTTGATGCAAAATACACTTTTCAGGTCAATGTCACAGAAAATGCTCAAGCAAAGGTGATCCAGGTAGCAACAGTAGAATTTTCAGGAGAAGCAAAGCAATAGCAACCTACCGCATTCTCTCACTTTAAGTTTTCCCTTAAACCCTTCATGACCAGGGTCAAAACAAACCTCAACGCCCAAGTCCAATTTTGCAACTTTCACAGGTATTGGTAAAATTGTAGACATCATAACAACTACTTACTGTATCCAGGTGGCTTTATACCTCATTTTTTTGTCAAGACAAATAGGGCTTTCATTTGGTGGCAATTTTTAATGGACATCCTGATTTTGTTTTTAATTATGAAAGGAAAACAGGCCCAAAGTAGTAAAATAATACATATTTTTTAAAATGTTAGCTGTATTTTTTATGCCATTACCATAACCCACCAACAAAAAAAAAAAAAAAGCAAAATAAGTTCTCCTACTTCTGTCAATCGCAACAATACCACATATATTTTTGGATCTGGTGGACCCCTGTGCAGTCTGTTCAGGGCAGGCCTCTCAGCCTCTATTGATACTCATTAATGTATAAGGTGAGCTTTGTGCATCCCTATGCCAGTATTAATGTTTATACCTTATGGTTATAGGGCTTCATGTACCATATATGATCTTTTGTAGGATTTAATGGACTTTCGCTCTAGCTGACGTGGACCTATACAAACGTTTTGTGGAAATATATATGTGTGTGTGTAATTATAGACACACATGTGGAGAATTTTCTGTAGATACAAATCTGACAGACTGGATGTTTCAGGTAAAGACATAAGAGTACTCCTGTTTTGAATAAGCATGTATAATCTTTGAATGAACTCATTAATGCTTTTATGGCATTAAGAGATATTCTCTCTTTGCTCTTTAGAGTATTTAGTGGCCATCAGTCCTTTTAATGTCTATTGAGATTTATATGTGAGAGGATCCATGTTAGACTGGCTGCCATGGTGGGTTGATAGTCATTTCTTAACCCCCTTTCTTAAATACCAACCTATAATCAATCTTATTTTGGTAGTTTACGCATTATATTAATATCTCTCTATATATTTTGCAAGGTATATCTTCTGCTTCCCTTTCCTCTCCCCTTTGTCTGTGGAGGTTCCCACACCCGCCGGGGCGGACTTATCTCTTTGGGACAGTCACGCATGATTTTGCTCTGGGTAAGGCGGCCTTTGTGTGGGGGGTCACACCACACATGTTATATCACAGTAATGTTATTGGTATTTTTGTGAATAACTTTATATATATATATATATATATATATATATATATTATTTTTTTTTTAAATGTATGTTTATTGAAAAAAAAATTTTTTGCATAACAGAAAAAATATACTCTCGATACAGACAGTCAGAATTATCGTTACAAGTATAACAGCAAAAAAACGCCGCAGGCGGGGTATAAAGTGCTGAGACATATATAAATCACATTGGAGGGGGGGGGGAAAGGATACACCACAGGTTCGAAAACAAAAGATACATAGTTAAAATAAAAACTGTAAGTTGTAAAAGGGACGTATAATTAGAATTCCGAGACCGAACCTTAGTAAAACATTCCTGGGAGTTCGTAACAACATATCAGGGTGCTGTCTCTGGGTTGAATGTGGAGTTATCCCACCTATCCCATATCTTAGAAAACTTGGGTAGGGAGTCCTGTACCAGTGCAGTCATGTGTTCCATCCTACGCATATGTGCAATAGCGGAGATTAGCTGTGAGTGGATGGGGGGGTAGGAGACAGCCAGAGGGCAGGGATCACTCTCTTGGCAGCTAAAAGAATAAAAGCCGTCAACTGCTGTGTAAAAAAAAAAAAAAAAAAAAAAAGCCGTCAACTTCTAGGCGTGTTTAGATAGCGCTGTAATAGGCAGGCCTAGGGTCTAAAGGGATATCTATCCCCAGCACAGAGTGGAGCAGGCATTTGACCGAGGACCAAAAAGGTACAATCAAAGGGCAGCTCCAGAATATATGATAATGGGTGCCTTCATTCCGTAGACACCTCCAACACAGTTTAGATACAGTGGGATCATATTTGTGTAACACTTCCGGAGGTTTTGTACCAAAACATCAGTACCTTATAGGCAGTCTCTCTCTGCTCCACACACCTAGAAACTTTAGAAGTGGACGTCCAGATCTCCTGCCATTGAGAAAGAGTTAAAGAAATTGGTAGAATTTTGGCCCATCTCCTCATATAGAGGTGGGATTCTATGGTAGGAGAGACTCAATTGTGGAGGATATTGTATATAGAGGATATGAGGCCTTTCTGACAAGGGCCTTGGGTGCATAAAGTCTCAAAGGTGCTAGGGTTGGCTAAGGTCAGGGCAGGAGATCTGGAATGAAAATAGTGTTTAAATTGGAGGTATGAAAAAAAGAGCTGATTCGGAATGTCATATTTATTCTGAAGCTCTGGAAAAGATAGGAGTTTACGGGATATCGGGTGCACCAAGTGGCGGAGTTGGAAGATGCCCGATCTAAACCATGGGAACATATTCTTCACAGAGAGACTGTCTGGTAAATCTGGGTTGAAGATGACATTCAAAAGGGGTGGGCATGGAGAAGAGAGAGAGAACTTCCTATGACATTTTTTCCATATGGATAGCGTAAAGAGCATTGGCCCAAGGTTTATGCGTCTAAGCTGAGCTATGGAGGAGGGTAAGTCTGACCACAGCATAGAGCAAGGATGGACAGGGCTGGTGACACTCATTTCCAGCTCCGACCATCTACTGGTAGCAAAATACGACGACCAGGAGATAGTTGCCAAAAGATGAGTTGCATAGTAATACTTCACTATGTCGGGAGCTCCTAGCCCTCCATGGGAACGTGGGGCAAAAACCACTGTTTGGGCGATTCTGTGTGATTTATTACCCCAAATAAATTTAGTGAAGGCCCGTTGGATATTCCTAAGCTGTGGCATGGGAATAGCGATTGGTAAAGTTTCAAAAAGATATAGAAATTTAGGGAGTATGGCCATTTTTAATACGTTAATCCTGCCCAAGAGAGACAAAGGGCAGGTTGTCCAACTCCGTGTTTCCGCAATTAGGGAGATAAAGTTGGCTTCGTAGAGAGAGCTGTATGTGGCGGTTAAGTTAATGCCAAGGTACTTGAGGGAAACAGGGCACCAGTGATAGGGAAAATTGTGTTTCAAAGAAGCGAGGAGTGAGGGTGGTATATGGACTGGAAGCGCTTCAGTTTTAGTTGTATTAACCTTATATCCCAAGAGTCTGCTGAATGTGTCTAAAAGGGTGTGAAGGTTGGGGAGAGAGATGTGAGGTTTCGTCAGAGTGAGTAGTATGTCGTCCGCAAAAAGAGACAACTTATACTCCTTCTGTCTAAGGGAGACTCCGCTTATGTCGGGGTTCTCCCGTATAGCTGTGGCTAGAGGCTCAAGACATAATATAAACAGCAAGGGGGAGAGGGGACATCCCTGTCTAGTGCCGTTACAGTGTGTAAAAAGCGGGGATATATAAGATGCCAATTGGACCTGGGATGTGGGAAGAGAGTATAAAGCCTGCAGGGCCGACAGAAAAGAACCAGAAAAACCAAAGCGCTGAAGTGTGGCAAACATGTAAGGCCATCCTAGCCTGTCAAAAGATTTTTGCGCATCTAAACTCAGGATAATGGCAGGGCGAGGTGTTTTATCGAGTAGGTCTATGAGGTCGATGGTTATATTTTTTAATCTTGTGTTATGATTAATATTTGTTTTTCTCTTTATTTCTAGAATGATATGTCAAATTTTGCTCTGTAAATATCATATACTGTACATGTAATAAGCTCCTGAAAAAGATTTGTATTGTTCTGCAAAACATGTGTTGAGCATTTTCATTTTCTACTGGGTCAGCTGGTAAACTCAGTCCTTGTAGTTACATCTGAAATATTTTACAGAGCTTTTTATAAATAAATTATGGATGTATTTTAACACATTGTTGTACATTGAATAAAATTCAACTTTTTTTTATCAATATTAGTTTACCCAAGGGTCTGTATAGTACCAATAAAGTCCACTGTGGCCTCAATACAAAATATTTCCTCCAAATTGATAGGACAAAGGTATCCCCCCCCCCCCTGATTTTTATTGTATTTTTAGGCACTCCATTTAACTTTCAAGAATATTGTATTTTGTTTTTTTGTCCCAACACACTGACACTAACACTCACACTATAAATGCCACTTGCACTGCACTAACACTTATATTGACACTAACTGACAATTGCACTGCAGTAGCTGAAACTGACACTAACTGACACTTACACTGACACTACCTGACAGTTGCATGGACATTAAGGCTCAGTTCACAATGCAACGACTTGGGGTCTGACTTGTCGGACCCCTAGTGGCGTGACATGTGAAATTCCGTGTGAGTCAATGAGAGCTGTCTTAAAGAGGGATTCCACCAAAAAAAAAAATATTAAAAGCCAGCAGCTATAAATACTACAGCTGCTGACTTTTAATAAATGGACACTCACCTGTCCCGGGTTCCAGCGATGCCGGCAGCCGAGGCCGATCGATCGCTCGGCCCTCGGCTGCTGCCGCCACCATTCTAGGTGAGGGAATCAGGAAGTGAAGCGAATCGGCTTCACTTCCCGGTTCCCTACTGCGCATGCGCGAGTTGCGCCGCGCAATAGGAAATCTCCGCACTGTCACTGGGACCCGTGTGTGTCCCAGCAGACAGTGCGGCAGGGCAGGAAATGGCGTAGACTCCCACGGGAGTCTATGCCCGGAAGTGGGTGTAAATACCTGTCTTTGACAGGTATCTCCACCCCCCTGAAAGGTGTCAATTGTGACACCGGAGGGGGGGAGGGATCCGATCAGCGGAGGTTCCACTTTAGGGTGGAATCCCGCTTTAATTAACTCTACTGAAGTCGCCCGGATTTTAGAAAAGGTTTCTGTACTACTTCAAATGGACTTCTGTCTGACTTGTGCCTATAGACTTTAATGGAAGTCGCCTCCAAGCCGGACACTCATCTTTATTGATGTGATTTGGATCAGACATTACAGGAAGATTACCCAGCCATTTCCTGAATGTCTCTTCAAAGATGCATCAAGTAGTACTCAAGTAGCCAGGAAGTCGCCTGTCAAAGTCGCAATGTAAGTCGCGGCAGTGTGAACTGAGCCTTACTCAGCCCTTTTGTTCCTGAAATTAGATCTTCTTAGTCTTTGTATTTGTTTTGCTGTATTTAGTGATAAGAGTGGTGCTGGTCCACACATCAACCCAAAAATCCTCAATCTTAACCACTTACCAACCGCCGCATGACGATGTACATCACTTTTTTGAAGAGGGATATCTCGGTAACGGCAGCAGCTGTTGCCACAACCGAGGTATCCATCTCTTCAGGCAGCGGTTCGGTAAGCGATAATGGTGGTCTCTGCTCCACAAAAAACACTGTTATCAGCGGCAGGAGAGGTGCCACCCCCCCCTACCAGAGCCATCAGCAGCGGCGGAGGTGATCGGGCCCTGTCACTTCCTTGGTATGGAGACGAGTGGGGCTAAGATGGCCCCCACCTCTCTCCATACCATAGCAGGGCGGAGGCAACATCAAAATATCACTTTCGCCCATACCTTTTTAAAGGCACATTTTTTCAATGTGATTTTTTCAAATGACAATTATTTTTTTTTTTTATTGCATTTAAGTCCAAATATGAGATCTGAGGTCTTTTTGACCCCAGATCTCATATTTAAGAGGACCTGTCATCCTTTTTTCTATTACAAGGGATGTTTACATTCCTTGAAATAGAAATAAAAGTGACCCAAAGTCTTTTTTTTTAAAAAACAGTGTAAAAATAAATAAAATAAATACGATTTTTTTTTTTTTAAAGTACCCGCCCCAAAGAAGCAGGCAGGAGACCAGAGGAGCGGGGGTTGCAGAGGAGCAGGGGGGACCAGAGGAGCAGGTGGAGGGTACCAGAGCTCTGCTTTAAAAAGTTTGTAGCAAAGCTATTCAAGAAGAGAGCGGAGAGTGATGACACACAGGCGCAGCAGTGATGGGTTGAGCTAGCAGAAGAGAAAACAGTGACCAGACCAGCCTATTGCGGCTGCGACACTGGGGGTGTTCAAAAAATGACCAAAGGGAAAGGGAGCAGCCAGAGCCAGCAGGGGTGCCCTTGGGATGGTGTCAGACGGTGTCTCCTGATCCAGGTGTGACACCACTCGCCCACTGGCACCCCCCCCAATGTGTGGCACCCGGGGTGGACCGCTGCCCCATTGGTGTGCCATTGCCGCGAGATCACTTTTATTGGCGGGGGGAGAGTTGCCCACCCCCACCCACCACGTTCTGGTTGTCTCCGCCACTTACCGGAGCCGTCAGTAGCATCGGAGATGATCCGATCCTTTCCCCTTAGAGATACTATGTCGAGTGAGGGAATGATGGCCCCCACTCGAATCAATGATGTTGGAGGACGGAAGCGATGTCAAATGTCACTTCTGTCCAACGGCCTTAAAGGGACTTTTTTTAAAAAAAAGAAAAGAAAAAAAAGACTTTGCATTTAAGTGTAAATGTGAGATCTGAGGTCTTTTTTTTCTATTACAAGGGACGTTTACATTCCTTGTAATAGGAATAAAAGTGATCCAATTTTTTTTTTTAAAGAGAAAATGTAAACATAAAAAAACAAAAAGTAAAATTTAAAGCACCCTGTCCCTCCGTGCTCGCGTGCAGAAGTGAACGCATACGTAAGTCGCTCCTGCATATGTAAAACGGTGTTCAAACCACAAATGTGTGAGGTATTGCCGTGATCATTAGAGAGAGAGCAATAATTCTAGCAACAGAGTACCTCTGTAACTTAAAACTGGTAACCTGTAGAAATTTTTAAAAGGCGCCTATGGAGATTTTTAAGGGTCAAAGTTTGTCGCCATTCCACAAGCGCAATTTTGAAGCATGACATGTTGGGTATCAATTTACTCGGCGTAATATTATCTTTCACAATATTAAAAAAAAAATTGGGCTACCTTTACTGTTTTCTTATTTTTTTATTTAAAAAAAGTGTATTTTTACAAAGAAATAATTGCGTTTGTAACACCTTTGCGCAAATACGGTGTATTGCAACAACTGCCATTTTATTCTCTAGGGTGTCTGAAAATAATATATAATATATATATAATCTTTGGGGGTTCTAAGTAATTTTCTAGCAAAAAAAAAAAATTATTTGTAAACAAGTTTTAAAAATAGGCCTGGTCTTAAAGCGGAGGTCCACCCTAAAATGGACCTCCGCTCATCGGAATCCCCCCCCCCCTCCGGCGCCACAATCGGCACCTTTCAGGGGGGAGGGGGGTGCAGTTACCTGGATAATCCAGGTAACTGCACCCACTTCCGGGCTAGCTCTCTGCGGAAAGGGGCGTACGTTACGCCCCTTTCCGCAAGCGCCCGCCCCCTTCAGCAAGTGCCCCGCTGCCTGCTGCGAAACACACAGCTCCCAGAGGCAGCGGGGACCGTCCGGATTGCGCCGCGCGGCTCGCGCATGCGCAGTAGGGAACCGGGAAATGAAGCCGAAAGGCTCCATTTCCTGATTCCCATACCCAAGATGGCGGCGGCACGAGCGAGCGATCGGCTTCGGGTGCCGACATCGCGGGCGCGCTGGACAGGTAAGTGTCACTATTTAAAAGTCAGCAGCTGCAGTATTTGTAGCTGCTGGCTTTAAAAAAAAAAAAAAAACGCGGAGTCCCGGTGGACTCCCGCTTTAAATGGCTAAAAAATCCTGGTCAAGACCAAATCAAGAAAATACACTGTCATTTAGTTTGTGCATATCCATTTTACCACAACAAACAAAACCAGACTAATCAATTTTGGAAGAAAAATGTACCAGTACAGAAAACAAACGCTCAGTGGAAAATAACATAATGAAATGTTGCTCTGCTAAATTTCCTGCTTATGAAGAGATCAGAGTGAACAATGTAATAAGCATAGAAATTCATCCTGTGCCCTTTTGTACAGCAATTATGAGGACTACACTTATTAAATCACATCAATGACACTCTTTGCTGCAAGGCCTGTATATGCAAAGAGTATGAAATACCGTCATTTTGTGTTCATTATTGTCTTCAGAAAAGAATTTCCCGTGTGACTTTTGCCGCAGGAAAAAAAAACATCCGTGACTGTTCTGTAACAAAAGCAAGACAGATGATAAACAGAACAAAATAAGAAATAAACAAGAACATTACACCCAGAGAAGGAAGAAACTGAAATTCTACGGCATGCAAAGGAGAATTCTGTTGTTTTATAGACCCCAAGAACAAGCTCCTCGCAACGCTTAACATTACATAGCGCCATGCTATTTTTTTAATCTCTGCAATAATTACAGTTCTGTAGCAGAAGGTTGCTCTGAAATTGTAATGAATTATGGAACAGTAATAAAATATTATAAATTTGTTAATTCAACCCATATTATTATTATTATTATCGTGCAGTTATGCTTTTAGCCCCTCGAACATCAGTACATCTGTTGGTCATATATTTCCTTATTATCCCTCATACATGGAACCATTCTGTCAAAACAAACAGCTTAATGGAATGAGCAATGCGTACTTGTGTATTTAGCCTATCAATTGCAGTATATGTTAAGTTGATCACTAAAATCTCATGTCAACTTTAACCTATTAAAGTTATTTCAAAAGTAAATTTTAGGATTTTTTTTTTTTTAAATTAAAAAAATTCCTGGTGATCCCTGCCACAAAGGTCCTTCGTCAAGTTACAAAAATATAAATAATGTGCATGCGCTGCTCATTTAAATTTACTCCTTCCTACTCCAACAAAAATTAACTCAACAACACCATAAATATTATACAAATAGAATAAACATAATAAAAAATAAATTCACACTTCTTTATAGAGAGGAGCAATAATCCTCCTTTCCCAAATAAGTAAATCTGTAAACCTTAGCAATACAACAATAAAGTGCTTCAAATATGGAGCACAATATAAAAATGTTATATGAAGTGCCAAGTGCTAGAAGTGAGAATCATGATAACCTAAATCAATGCATAAATAATAATAATAATATATATATATATATATATATATATATATATATATATATATATATATATATATATATATATATATATATATATGACTATATTCCAATAAATATACAATAAAGTGCAGTTCCACCATTCCGTGCTCCACTCCGTGCTCCACCTTAAACTGAACCGTGCTCCATCACCAGGTGCTAGGCACCCTCACCTTAAAAATGGACCCGTTATATATACAGGTCAATAAAGAATGTTTACAAGGTAATCCTCAATGGGTCTCACATCATCAGGAATAATCTTCCACCTAGATCCCTCTGTTGACTATAGCTCCTCTTTAAACCAGCACTGATTACAGCTCATCATAGAAGAGAAGGGACTTGACTCTGCCTCCACGAGTTACGCCACCA
Organism: Lithobates pipiens; assembly: GCF_037356315.1. NCBI lineage: Eukaryota > Metazoa > Chordata > Amphibia > Anura > Ranidae > Lithobates > Lithobates pipiens. The sequence continues at coordinate 145,161,249 of NW_027507903.1, forward strand.
ACCACGTGGCTTCATCAGCCTGGATCTCTAAGTGCACCCATGTGGATCCAATGCATGGCTCATACATAGTTGGTTTGCTAGTAGCCTATTGGGTGTAAAATCCAACAGCATCCTTAACTTCCTAAGACAGGTGGGGAGGTAACAGTGGCAAATATGCCACTCTGCTACACAGCATTCAGTAATTTTGATAGGCACCTTAGAGTTGGTGTTTATTACCTCAAGTTTCATTATCTATAAACTGGAGGTAATTGAAGCAGTAATAATGCCACTTTATAAAAGTAGGGCTATTAAGAACTACTTGAATCTGCCACACTAATCTGCTACTAAAACACGTAGCAGGATTTTTTTCATCTTTTGCAGGCCATTATCAATTCTGGGTACTTTCATCCCCTTCCAGTCCAGGCCAATTTTCATTTTTCAATGCTGTTATACTTTGAATGATAATTACTCAGGAATGCAACACTATACCTAAATTAAATTTTTTGAGACAGATGGAGCTTTCTTTTGGTGTTATTTACTCACCACTGGGTTTTTTGCTATATAAACACCCAAAAACTTTTTTCTTAGTTTTTATTAAAAACTTTTGCATATAAATGATCTTTCTTCATAATTTTTTTTGAAAAATAACATAAAATAGTGTATATTATTTAGTCTATGTGAAGGTTATATAGTCCACAAACTATGAAATATTATATATATATATATATATATATATATATATATATATATATATATATTTGAAAATTGATCAGTCCTAATGTACTAACTCATTTCTTGAGATCCTAAAATGCCAGGACAATACACAACCCCCCCCCCCCCCTCCCCAAAAAAATGACCCCTTTTTGGAAAGTAGACAGTCCAAGGTATTGAGCAAGGGGTATGGTGAGTTTTTTGACGTTGTAAATTGTTGTCACAGTTTTTTGGAAAATTAAGAAATTAAATAACATTTGTTTTTATTTGCACAAAGTTGCCATTTGAAGCTATTTCTCACACACAGCATAGGCATATTTGCAATTACACCCCTAAACACATTCTGCTATGCTTCCTGAATATGGGGATGCCACATGTGCCAGACTTTTTCACAGCCTAGATGCACAGAAGGGTCAGTAAGCCAAGCTGAGCACTTTCAGTCGTTCCAGGGACAAAAATTGCGCATCAAATTTCCTATCATTTTATTCTGAGGCCCTGGAGAAGCACCAGGACAGTGGAAAGCCAATCAGCTTCTAACTTCAGCTTGTTCAGTTAAGCTTTGACAAAAGAACATGGAGGCTGATTGGCTTCTATGCAGAGTTGCAAATAAATTAATAAATACATTTGAATGCACAAAAAAACAATATATTACCCAATTTTTTAAAATAAATAAGTAAATAGGTAACACTTTAAAAAAAAAATGTAAATAACAAAGGTGCTTTATTGGTATCACATAGGACAATATCAAGTATACAAAATGGCATAACACAATGTTTGATGCAATTTTCAGCAGTTGGAATAGGCAAAGTGGCATTACATGTACATGGGAAATTCATATCTGTACTCAAGGCATTATTGACACTTGATTTTAAAGGATGAGGTAACCAGTAGTTGGGTATCAGGCAGGAAAGCATCGGAGGCAAGCTGGGCATCAGGCAGGAAGGCATTAATGGCAAGCTGGGCAGCCTGCAGGAAAAGCATCAGCGGCAAGCTGGGCATCAGAAATCGAACCAACAAGCACCATATCAGCTGGTTGGGTAATGGCCACCGGATCAGCAGGCTGGGTAACGTGCACCAGATCAGTAGGCTGAGTAACAGGCACTGAATCAGCAGCCTGGATAACAGGCACCAGATCAGCAGGCTGGGTAACGGGCATTGGATCAGCAGGCTGGATAACGGGCACCAGATCTGCAGGCTGGGTAACGGGCACTGGATAAGCAGGCTGAGTAACGGGCACTGGGTCATCAGGCTGGGCAGTGGGCACTGGGTCATTAGGCTGGGCAGCGGGCACCGGGTCATCAGGCTGGGCAGCAGGCACTGGGCCATCAGTCAGGGCAGCAGGCTCTGGGTCATCAGGCTGGGCAGAAAGCACTGGGTCATCAGGCTGGACAATGGGCAGAGGCACATCAGGCTGGGCAGTGGCACATCAAGCTGGACAGCAGGCACAGGCACATCAAGCTGGGCAGCGGGCAGAGGTACATCAGGCTGGGCAATGGACATGGACCCGCCAGGTAGGGCATTAGGAATGAAACCACCAGACAGGGCATCAGGAACAGGATCACCAGACAGAGCATCAGGAACGAGACCACCAGACAGGGCATCAGGAACAGAATGAGTGAGGTAAATTTGATTAGCCAGCAAAGAGTCTATAGGACCTAATTGGATTGTGGGCAGAGAACCAGTACTGTCAGGTGGGATAGTGAAAGTCCGCCAGACTAAGTCCAGACTAAGTCCGCCGGATAGTCTGCTACATGTGTACATAAGTCTGCGCTTTCAAAGTTTGCCAGCAATAATCCCTGTCTTCTGTTGCGAGTAGCGAAAAATAGAAAATCTCCTCAAAATGCATCTTGCACAATTGAGCAAGTGCTCAGACCTAATTCCTAAGTGCAGGCAATCTGATTGTATGGCTCCAGGATTATGTCAGGGATGCCATATGCAGGCATCCAGCAGGGGTGATCAGATCGGTTGGCTGCACTTAACCACATAAGCCCCGGACCATTTTGCTGGCCAAAGACCAGAGCACATTTTGCGATTTGGCACTGCATCATTTTAACTGCCAATTGTGCAGTCGTGCGATGTGGCTCCCAGACAAAATTGACGTCCTTTTTGTCCCACAAATAGAGCTTTCCTGGTGCCTCCATGGCAGCATACCAATGGTCGATGGCTCTGCCCTCAATCAACCCACAGGACCACGTAACTCTATAAAAGAAAAAGAGTTACTCCCCCCTCAGGTATTCTTTTTCCTGTCCTCATCCCTGCAGGATCACAGTCCAGCCCTACCTCACCGTCATATGGTGCGACCATTGCAGGTTCATGCTCTCCTGCAGGATGGAGTCTCATTATTGGGTTGCTAAATGCACCAGATAAGTATGGGAGACCATTTTTCTGTGGATCTTTTTGGGGCAGAGAGATCCGGGAGCATGTCTTCTCCTCAGTCTCCCGGCTGCCTATCACAGAATTCCCCCAGCGGGTGAGCCTTTAGCACAAGATACCTGTTTCTAATCAGCCAGGCCAATATGCTGCTTTTTTCCTCCTCATGGCTGGCTCCCTGGGATGGCCTGCAGCCATCACAATGCTCTTCCTGCTTCCCCCAGGGGGGGCTGGGCTACAGCATGTATGTATGTATGTATATATATATATATATATATATATATATATATATATATATATGTGTGTGTGTGTGCGCATGCATATATTTATTTTTTATTATTATTTTATCTTCCCTAGCTGCCCCTGAAATCATTACGCTGCATAATAAAAAAAGATCCTCAACATCCCACTAGGTAAGGGCTGCAACATTTAGGTACCGTATATACTCGAGTATAGGCCGACCCGAATATAAGCCGAGGCCCCCAATTTACCCCCAAAAAAACTGGCAAACTTATTGACTCGTGTATAAGCCGAGGGTGAGACATGCCTGTCCATCCCTGTGTGTGTGTCCGTCCCTGTGTGTCCGTCCATCCCTGTGTGTGTGTGTGTCCATCCATCCATCCATCCCTGTGTGTGTGTGTGTCCATCCATCCATCCATCCCTGTGTGTGTGTGTGTCCATCCATCCATCCATCCATCCCTGTGTGTGTGTGTCTCCATCCATCCATCCCTGTGTGTGTGTGTCTCCATCCATCCATCCATCCCTGTGTGTGTGTGTCTCCATCCATCCATCCATCCATCCCTGTGTGTGTGTGTCTCCATCCATCCATCCCTGTGTGTGTGTGTCCATGTGTGTGTGTCTGTGTGTGTGTGTGTGTGTGTGTGTGTGTGTGTGTGTGTGTGTGTGTGTGTGTGTGTGTGTGTCCAGCCTACCTGTGTCCCGAGCCTCCGTCCCGTGCCTTGCCTCCTTGCCTCCGTCCCGTGCCGTGCCTTGCCTCCTTGCCTCCATCCCGTGCCGTGCCTTGCCTCCTTGCCTCCGTCCCGTGTCGTGTCGTGCCTTGCCTCCGTCCCGTCCCGTCCCGTGCCGTGCCTTGCCTTGCCTCCGTCCCGTGCCTTGCCAGGATCGCCTCGGCGGCCATTCTAAAATTCAAAAGCCCCGCCTCCGCCTCCGCCTGTGATAGGCGGAACACTGAATTTCCCAGCAGCCTGTGTTCCGCCTATCACCGATATCGTCTCATCCTCGTACTACGGACGAGGATGAGACGATGTCCGTGATAGGCGGAACACAGGCTGCTGGGAAATTCAGTGTTCCGCCTATCACAGGCGGAGGCGGAGAAGGAGGCGCGGCTTTCAAATTGTAGTATGTCCGCCGTCTGTCTGCTCGATACGCTGATCGAGCAGTCAGACGGCGATGACTCGAGTATAAGCCGAGGGGGGCACTTTCAGCCTCAAAAAAGAGGCTGAAAATCTCGGCTTATACTCGAGTATATACGGTAAGTCTCCAAAAAAAAGGAGCTTTCTTGGGGCATTTGGAAATATCTCGTTGTTCTTTTATTTCCACAACCCGCACTGAGAATCATCTCGCAGATCTTCCCACAGAGATTCTGTCAATAGGTCAAGAGGTCACAGAAGCTCTGGACATTCACACTCATCTTCTGCGCATGCTTCCCGCAGCAGTTGGAGATCACCCCAACACGTCTCAAGCAGGCATAATTCCCAGGACATGTCGGCACATCTAGGGAAGAAGGCCTGCTGGGTCTGTGGGAATCAAGCTCTCCCGGATAAATTGGCATGCAGTCAGTGCCTCTTGGAAGCCACAGCGGATAAGCAGGGATCCATGGATTCAATTAAAGATTTAATCAAAGAGTCCATCTGGGAATTAGCCCTGTCTCAAGATCAATTAGTTCCGCCTGTGGAAGAAAGAGCGGGGGAGGGGCCCTCTCACCAACCCAGTTCGGAGGCTAACTCAGAGGATGAATCAGGTACAGCTGAGAAAAGTTCATCAGCATTTGATTTTGCCTTAGTGGATCCATTTATTACCGCAGTTAAGGTTGTGATTCAGTGGGAAGAAAACCCAGAGCCTCCATCCAAAACTAAAAAATACTTCCCTCACCTGACCAAAAAGGTTGCAAATTTCCCTCTAATGGATGAAATTAAGGAAGTGATGACGAAGGACTGGCGGAAAGTGGACAAGAGACCCGTCGCCTACAACCGGTTTCTCAAGCTTTATCGGCTGGCAGAGGCAGACGCCCAGCTCTTTGACTCCGTATCAACTGTGGATAATTCAGTCATGCGATTAGCCAGGAACACAACGCTGCCTTTAGAAGATGCAGTCTCTTTCCTAGAGGCGATTCAGTTCGCATTGTGCGCTATACAAGTATTTCATTAATTCATCCATTCTTTCAGGGACCCCCTGGATCGCAGGATCGCCTCAGATCTTAAAAAAGTTTATCAGGCGACAGGGGGAGCCTGCAAACCAGCAGTGGCACTGTCTTCAGTTTCCAGAGCTACAAAAGTATGGGCAGACAATATCGAGACGGCCCTCAGGCGAGGCCTGGTTCCAAACAAAATCATCAAAGCTCTGGATTAATTAAAACTGGCCTCTAATTTTATGGCAGAAGCGGCCATCAATATCCTGAGGTGCTCCTCCAGGACTATGCTTTACTCTATCACAGCCAGAAGAGCATTATGGCTAAAGCCATGGTCGCGGACCCATCTTCAAAGCAGTCATGGTGTCACATCCCATATGATGGTAAGGCCCTGTTCGGCGAAAAGATGGATACAGCCATTACCCGAGTCACAGGCGGCAAAAGTGGCCTTATCCCTCAGGATAGGAATAGGAAAAGAAGGTTCACTTCGCGACCAGCCACCCAGCAAAGATCTAGGGATGCCAGATCATACCGTCCCGGTAAGGAATACAAAGAGGTTGGCAGGGCTCACAAGCCACTTTCCTTAAGTTGGGAAAGCCTAAGCCTTCAGCTTCAACAGTTGAGAGCCAGAAGTCTTTTGACTCCTTACCCACCCAAACCGGTCCAGTAGGAGCAAGACTCAGGTCTTTTGCCCAGGTTTGGCTGGAAAGTTGCACGGATCCATTGGCACTCTCCACTCTCCGGCAAGGACATTTCTGGAGATTCAAAAGCCGTCCTCCACCTTTTTCATTCCAACCCACCAAGATTCCGACCTCTGGAGAAAAGAGACAAGTTCTCTTTCAATCTATCCAATTACTCCTTCACCAACAAGTGGTTCGGCCAGTTCCCGACTTGGAAGTTCACTCAGTGTTTTATTTCCCAATCTTTTTAGTTCCCAAGAAATCAGGAGGTTGGAGGCCTGTTCTGGACCTAAAGAGGCTAAACTGTTACATACGGGTAGAGCATTTCAAGATGGAATCCCTGAATACAGTAATTCTGTCGGTACAGCCAGGGAATTGGATGGTCTCTATAGATCTTCAGGATGCTTACCTCCACATCCCTATCCACCATCATTTTCAGGCTTTTCTCCATTTCAAAGTGGGCAATCTGCGCCTCCATTTCTAATGTCTCCCATTTGAAATCTCATCAGTTCCCAGGACTTTCACCAAAGTTTTAGTGGCAATCCTAGCTCCCCTCCAGGAAAAAGGGGTCAGGGTCCTGCACTACCTGGACGACATACTAATCCTGTCTCAACACAGAGAAACTGTGGAGGTGCAGGTGCAGCTAGTCCTGAACATTTTGGCCAGATTCGGGTGGCTTATGAACTATGCAAAGCGTCAATTGACACCTACCCAGAAAATGACATACCTGGGAGCTTTATTCAACACCCCAGAGAAAGCCGTGTCATTCCCACCAGAAAAGATCTCGATATTGACCCAGAAGGTGAAGCAGGCGTTAGGGAGCCGCTCCATGTCAGCATCAGAAGGGATGATTTCCAACATCCTAGAGCTAAGGGCAGCATGGATGGCAATCTTACATCTGGCTCCACTGCTCAGGGGCAAGGCCATATTGCTCCAGATGGACAACAGAGCGGCAGTGGCCTATGTTCGAAACCAAGGGGGGGGGGACGCAGCAGGTCCCTAACCAGCGAGGTAACCCCAATTATATTTTGGGCCGAGAACAACTTGATTGACCTTCGGGCCACTTACATCCCAGCCCCCAAGAATCAACTAGCCGATCGTCTCTCGAGGTCTTTCAACAACAACATTGAGCGGTCACTGAGTCCACAAGTTTTCCGCTGGATATGCCAACAGTGGGGTACTCCCCAGATAGATCTTTTTGCCTCCCTGCTCAATGCCAAAACTCCTCTGTTTTTTTTTTGAGGTTCCCATCTCCGAGGTCAGCCGGGGTGGATGCCCTAATCCAGCCCTGGAATTTTCAGAAGGGGTATGCATTTACTTCCGTTCCCCTGATACTGAGGTTCCTCCAGCGGCTGACATCGGAGAAGGTCACTATCCTGGCGGTCATCCCATACTGGCCAAGGAGACCATGGTTTCCGCTTCTAATCAAGATGGCTTTGTGCAATCCACTTACGCTTCCCCACTCGGACAACCTCCTATCACAAGGCGACTTTTTCCACCCGCATCCGGAGATCCTGGACTTGAGGGCCTGGAAATTGATTGGAAGAGACTGCGCAGCCTAGGGTGCTCACATGAAGTTATACAAACTTTGTTGCAAGCAAGGAAGTCATCTACCAATGCCACCTACTACAGGGTATGGAAAAAATTCACCAAGCTGGAATCCAGCCATTTCAATCCGCTGGATCCTGGAGTTCATAATGTTCTACTCTTCTTGCAGTCGAGCCTGGACTTAGGCTTAGGTCTTAACACGCTGAAAGTTCAGGTTTCGGCCTTATCAGCCTTAACAGACACACGCTGGGCACTGGAGCCCCTCGTAGACCGCTTCCTAAAAGCGGTACTAAGGTTGCGTCCTCCTAGGAAAACTCTTTACCCCAAGTGGGATCTGACAGTTGTCCTCAACATCTTAGCCAGTCCACCCTTTGCACCCACTGAAGAGTATACACTGGAAGATATTACCTGGAAAATTAATTTCTGATCGCCATCACATCAGGGCGCAGGGTGTCGGAAATTCAAGCTTTGGGAGCTAGAGAACCCTACATCACGTTTTTTCCAGGTGGGTCTGCAGCCTATTGATCAGTTTGTCCCAAAGGTACCATCAGTTTACCACCTTAATCAAGAATGGGTTCGGGCTTCGGATAAGATCCAACCTCTTCAAAACTACATGAATTGGATGTGGCCAGGTCCCTGAAGCATTATTTAGAGTTGACACAGCAATTACGTAAGGATCAACGTCTGTTTATTATTCCTAAGGGTGCAAGGAAAGGAATGGCGGCCTCCAAGACGACCTTAGCCAGCTGGATCGTAAAACCAATTCAGAGGGCATATCGGGCTAGTGGGCTCCCAGTCCCAGTTGTGGTGAATGCTCATTTGATGCGGGGAATGGCCTCTTCCTGGGCAGCCTTGGTGCGGGTCTCCCTTGAGACAATTTTACAGAGCGGATAGTTGGTCATCCTTCAACACCTTCATGTCACACTATAGCCTAGATCCGGCAGTCCTCACCTCCCGAGATTTTGGGGAAAAAACCTTAGAATTATCAGCACTGTAAAATCATTAAAAATCATTATTGCAGTGCCCTCCCTGTAAGCGAGTTATTTACCGTTGGTATGCTGCCATGGAGGCACCAGGAAAATGGAAAATGTAATACTCACCTTTCCGGAATTTTCCTTTCCTGGTGCCTACCCATGGCAGCATACACCCGCCCTTCAATAATCCTTAATGTTCTGAAGACTAGTTACAAAGAATACCTGAGGGGGGAGTACCTCTTTATTTTTATAGAGTTACGTGGTCCTGTGGGTTGATCGAGGGCGGAGCCATCAACCATTGGTATGCTGCCATGGGTAGGCACCAGGAAAGGAAAATTCCGGAAAGGTGAGTATTCAATTTTCTGTTTTCTTTTGGTGGTATTTGATCACCTCTGCAGTTTTTATTTTTTGTCCTATAAACAAAAATAGAGCAACAATTTTGAAAGAAACGCATTATTTTTAACTTTTTGCTATAATAAATATCAAAAAAAAAATTTTTTTTCCTCAGTTTAGGCCAATACGTTTTCTTCCACATATTTTTGGTAAAAAAATCACAATAAGCATTTATTGATTGGTTTGCGCAAAAGTTATAGCGTCTTCAAAATAGGGGTTCGTTTTATGGCATTTTTATTATGATTTTTTTTTTTTACTAGTAATGGCAGCGATCTGCGATTTTTATCGGGACTGCGACATTATGGCGGACACATCAGACAGTTTTGACACATTTTTGGGACCATTGTCATTTTTACAGTGATCAGTGCTATAAAATTGCACTGATTACTGTAAAAATGACACTGACAGTGTGTTAAGTGTTAAGGGTTAAGTGTGTCCTGGGGAGTGATTCTAACTGTTAGGGGGCTTGGCTACGAATGACACTTCACTGATCATAGCTCCTGATCACAGGGAGCTATGATCAGTGACAGTGTCACTAGACAGAACGGGGAGATGCATGTTTCAGCTCCGTGAGACGATCGCGCGTATCCCCGCAGACATTCGATCCTACTCACAGAGCTCCCTGCAGGATCGCATGCATGCCGCCGGCGGCACGCACATGACCACATGGCAGAAAATTCAAAGGAACGTACCTGTACGCCCATTTGCCCAGCCCTGCAATTCTGCCAATGTAAATCTACATGCGGCAGTCGGCAAGTGGTTAAAGGAATCAGGACCAGATGAGTGAATGAAAATGTATATTTATTAAAGATAATGACACATGTAAAAATCAACACAGCAAACCATAAACAAGAAAAATTAAACTTAATGAACACAGCAACCCCAAATTACACCTAACTAACTATATACAAGTGAAGGAAACACACATAAGCAAACAATGAAGGGACAAGAGAAAAGGGGAACAGGAAGCCAAATACTGGGACACAGGTCTCAGGGAAAGGATACAGGATGCAGGATACAGGGTCCAGGACAAACGACAGGAACAGGTCAAGCTCAGGCAGGGACAAGGCTTGCAGGGGGAAGCCCTGAGCCTCAGTGAAGAACAGGCTTATATACTCCCAGCAGTTCCACATCAGGTGCAGCTTGATTATCAGTATGTACATCTGCTGGGAGACACCCGCTGGTGGCCACCAGAACTACACCATTTGGTGCTAAAAACAACAGTGCCACCAGCAGGTGACCCAAGCAATAACACTGGTCCTGACAAACACTGTGTCTTTACGGTTGATAACAATAGGAGAAGATTTTTTTGTCAAGATTTGAAAAAATATTTTTTAGCTAGAGGCCTGTTTGGTTACCAAAGCCCCAAGCAACAATTTAAATGCTTTTACAGGTTACCAGTTTAGAGTTACACAGGAGGTCTAGAGCTAGAATTAGTGCTCTCACTCTGACATTCGCAGCGATACTGCACGTGTGGTGCGATCGCCATTTACATATGCGTGCGGGACCTGCTCACGCATTCACATTTGTGCATGAGCATAGGCAGATGGGGGTACTTTAAAAAAATAAATAATTTTATTATTTTTTTATTTTAAATAAAAACATGTTTTACACTGTCTCTTTATTTTTTTTAGTAAGGTCCTCTTTATGGAGAGACCCCAGACCTTTCCTCTGGCCTCCAATACAGGTGATCAGACACAGATTGGTCTGATTAGCTTCTTCCCTGGCTGGTAATGGACAGGTAAACAAAGAACAGAAATCAAAAGTGACAAAATCCTTGATGCTTCCTGTTTCTGGCATCACACAGTGGGGGAACAAGGGGGACCCTTTCCGCTGCCTGGAAAAGTAATCCGAGCGGCTCTTTAGGCACTTGGATTATCTTTACTGGCTTTAGAATTGCAGGTACAGCAATCACATGGTACAAAACCATGTGATCGCCCGGACACAGCAGTAATGGTATCCGCGGTGTCACACCGACACACCAATCACCGGGCTCCTGGTTACACGATCTGTGAGCCACGGTACTACTCCCGCCCCACCGTTTATATGCGGTGGGCGGACAGGAAGCAGTTAAAGGGCCATACCACCAGAAAAGTGTCACAAGGACGTTATTGAATTCTCCTTAATTTGTTTAAATGCGCATCAATCTCTTCTAAGGCTCGCAGATAGCCGCTCCATATAACAAAAATATGTATGAAATGTTAGCAGCAAAGACAGTTCTGTTCAAGTAAAGCGTGTTAAAAAACCTGCTTACTTTTCAAGCTTTTAGCATAGGCTGGGGCATCATGCGAGCCCATCATAGTGAGGCCGTAAAATATTGATATTTGAACATAAAAAAAGTCAAGAACCGTTTTTAGCAAAAGTTGAAATTCAGCTGCATTAAAGCCCAACACATGCTATGGATGTGTATAGGCTTGTAATATCCCAAGTACATAGCTACATAGTTGGTAAGGTTGAATAAAGACAGTCCATCCAGTTCAACCTGTGTTTATGTGTGTGTGCGTAGAAATTCATTTCCCATACATTGTTTCGCTAAGATGCACGTCCACGTTTTTTTTTAAAACTATACATACTTCCTGCCGACACCACTGATTGGGAAGGGGGTTCCATTTCCTTATCGCCCTGATGGTGAAAAACCCCCTACGCAGCCTAAACTTAAACCACTTCTCTTCCAGTCTCATTATGTGGCACCATGTCTTCTTACACTCCCTGGAACTGAAAAGTTTCATGCTTGCGCTGGGATCACCATTGAGATATTTGTATATTGCTATCATATCTCCTCTCAAGCGTCTCTTCTCCAGGGAGAATAAATTTAACGCTAGTAGTTCCTTGTAATTGAGTTCCTTCAGTCCCCATATTACTTTAGTTGCCCTTCTCTAGACTCTCTATAGCTCCAGCACATCCTTTCTGAGGACTGGTGACCAGAACTGGATGGAATGCTGCGGATGCAGCCGAACCAGTTTTATAAATTGGCAGGATTATCATTTTATCTCTGGAATAAATTCCCTTTTTAATGCATGCTAATATTTTGCTGGCTTTGTTTTCAGCAGCTCGACATTGCATGCTATTGCTCAGTCTGTCTTCAACTAGGATCCCCAGATCTTTCTCCAACCTGGAATCCCCTAGGGGCACAGGCGTGCGCAGGGGGTGTGCCAGGTCTGCTTGGGCACACCCTAATCACCATGCGGTGCAGATTCCCCTGCTGATATTTCATCAAAGCCTGCCAATGGGGCTCCTAAAAAATATACACAATAATAAAAAAGAAAGTAATAGAAAACTACTACCACTCAGTGGCAACTGGGGCTCAATAATTTGGGGGTAGGGGCGGCAAACCATTGACACCCACCTGGGAGACGGACATGAACACTGGGAACACCATCAACCCCACCCCCGCTGGAGACAGGTGGCCTCCTTACTTTAGGAGGCAGATGTCCTGCTTGGTATGACTTCAATCTCCCCTCCTCCTCCCTCCCCTGTCCAAGCCGGGGAGTGCTGGATGCTGGATGGCTGAGCCACTGCGGATGAGCCATCCCTGGAGTCACAGTGGCGGCTGGTGGGTCTGGCGAGCTTCCCCTGCTTCTCCTTCGGCCATGTGTTTCCTCTGGCCATGCATCTCCTCCCTCCTCTTCCTCCCTCCTTGACCAATAAGATCACTTCTCCTTTCGGCCAATCAGGAAATGGGTCTCATGACCCGCTTCCTGATTGGCTGGGAGGAGAACCAGTGTGACAATAACGAATGGCCCAAGCCCACCCTTGTTTGAAGCCCATCAGAGCCTCTGGCTCTAATCACGTGCTTCAAAAGAAATCCCCCAATTGAAATCCATGCGTCCGGCACCCTGCATGTAGATTGGGGGGCCGGATGCATGGATAGGGGGGTGGCACCCATGCGCACCCCTAATGGACGGGCTGCCACTGTTCACTACCCTACTGATAACAACCTCTGGCCTGCTGACAAGTCCACTGCTATACTGACACCAACCTCTGCCCTACTAACAGTCTCCATGTTTTAATTCATTTGGGGTGCACACTGGAATGCAATAGGCTACGGTCACCTATGCCTAGGGGTTCCCAACCTGGTGAATAACTTGCATTTATATTTTTACCCCCCAAGTGCATTACCTTACATTTACCAATGTTAAACTTAATTTGCCATCTAGTTGCCCACTCCATTATTTATTCAGGTCCTCTTGTAAAGTTTCTATATCCCACTGGGATGTTGTTGACATTTTTGTGTTGGCAATAAAATCTGAGATTTAACTATTTATCCCATCCTCTATATCATTTATAAATGATTTAAACATAATTGGTCCCAGGACAGAGGGGTACCCCACTAACCACTCTAGACCATTCTGAGTACACATTATTTATCACCACTCTCTGGGCACGCTCCCCTAGACAGTTTTGTATCCAAGAACAAACCCCATGGTCTATTCCCACCGGCCTAAGTTTGTAGATTAAGCATTTGTAGGGGGCTGTATCAAATGCTTTTGCAAGATCCAGATACACCACATCCACCGGCCTACCCCTGTCCAGATGGCAGCTCACTTTCTCGTAGAATGTAAATAGGTTGGTTTGGCAAGGACGACCTTTGTTAAACACATGCTGGTTACTGCTAATGATACAGTTTTCTTCAGCAAATCTTGGATTTGGTCCCTTATCATCCCCTTAAATAGTTTACAAACTACCAATGTTAGACTGACAGGCCTATAGTTTCCAGGAATATATCTCTGCCCTTTTTTTGCTACCACGTGGGTTTTTTGCCAATCAGCTGGTACCAATCCTGTCAGTATGCTGTCCATAAAGATTAGGAATAGCAGTCTGGCTTTAACCTGACTAAGTTCTTTAAGGACTCTAAGGTGTAAGCCATCTTGTCTTGGTGATTTATTTATGTTAAGCTTCTCTAATTCTTTCTGGATGCCAGCCTCTGTCAACCAAAATGGTAGATCCTATGACGTGTTACAAACAATACAGTCGTGGTTGTTATATCCATTCTTTTCCTGTGTGAAGGCTGAGAAGAAGAAAACATTTAGCACAGCTGCTTTCTCTTTTTCATCTGTAACCATCTTCCCTTCCTCATCCTTTATAGGGCCTATGTGTTCCAACCTCGCCTTTTTAATATACTCGCCTTTTTAATATATTAAAAACATTTCTTTGGATTTTTTTTTTACTCTCCTCTATGTGTCTCTCGGCCTTTTTTAGCAGCTGTGATTGCATTCTTACACTTCTTATCGCATTCCTTGTAATGTTGGAATGCTGACATTGACACCTTTGCTTTATATGTTTTAAAGGCCATTTTTTGTCCTTAATATGACATTTTATGTTTTGGTTCAGCCACCCAGGTTTACCTTTGTTTTTCTATATATATTACCCATTGGAATGCACTCTGTGATACAGTCTTTTAATATGTTCCTAAAGCATTCCCATTTTTTCTAAATGTTCAATGTTTCAAGGATTTGGATGGTCCCAGTTAATATCCTGCAGCATTGAGCACAGTTTAAAAAGGTTGGCTCTTTTGAAATTTTGTGTTCTTGTACTACCCTCGTGCCTCACTTTCCTATGATTTATGCTGAACATCATAATCCTGTGATCGCTGGATCCCAAGTTATCCTGTATTCCCACATCTGCAATCAGATCTGTATCATTTCTAATTATAAGATCCAGCAATGCATCATTTCTAGTCGGTGAATCCACCAATTGGGACACAAAGTTGTCCTGTAAGACGTTTAAGGAATGGCAGGCCTTTAATTAATGGACTGCCCCTTCTGCCCAGTAGATCTCGGGATAGGTGAAGTCTCCCATCACAACGGCATTTCCCTGCCTTGTGCCATTTTTAACTGTGAAAGGAGATCAAACTCCACCTCTTCCTTCAGGTTAGGGGGCCTGTAACATACCTCCACTGTTAATTTCCCACTTACTTCTACCCTTTGGAGTTCCACTCACACAAATTCCACCTACCCCTTGCCCCATCACTGATTTGATTCCTCTCTTCTACCCTGAAATCGTTCCTGATATATAGACATAACCCTCCCCCTCTTCTACCTTCCCTGTCCTTTCGATACAAGGAATACCCTACTGGATGTTAGCCAGTCATGTGAGCTGTCAAACCAAGTTTCTGTTATCCCCATGAAGTCCACATCCTCCTTGTGTAATAGCAGCCCCAGTTCCTCCATTTTATTGACTAGGCTCCTGGCATTTGTGAACATTCCCCTGAGATTTGTACTGGTGCATATTATTTTTTTCCTTATGATTTTTCAGGCTTCATTTTTGATTTGGTCATCATTAGATGTTATGGACATATTATCACTAGTGCCTCAACTGTTCCCCTCTGTCTTATGCTCACTGCCAGCTATTGCTTCCTTTAAACCCCCAGCAGCTAGTTTAAAAGCCCCTCCAACTTCTTGCCCATCTTTTTCCCGAACAGAACTGTCCCTTCTCCATTAAGGTGCATTTTATATACTCCCATATTACTTGTTTAATCTCCTATTGTATTTTAAAGTATGATTAGTCGTCAAAGGACAATATGTGGATGTATCTGAAAGCTGCCTATATACTTCTTCCTAGTATTGACTAACAACCAAACCAACAATTGGTTACCTCTGTCAGCCGACTTGATCACATCTTGCCAAGCTGATAAATTCCTGAGGGCTTCTCTTTTGGCACATTTAAAGTTATTAGGCATATGATATATATATTTTTTTCATATAGTTTTGTAAAATGTTCTTAACTTTCCAAAAAAATATTTAAACTGCAACAACTATAGCTGACAGTGCTGTTTTTGCAAACAGACAACGTAGATGTGATGGATGGAGTATTTTGGACAGTATACCAATAACCAAATCTTTTAAATGTAGTTCTTGGGAAATGTGATACATGTGTTGTTTCACTGTAAATGTATCAATTTTAGTCTTAGAACAGTAAATTCATTAACACTGAAACTTACAAATGAAATGGTGTAGACTATATCTGTGATTGTTTGATCTTTCCCCATGTTGTCACTCCTCCCGTCCCCTGGTGGTGTATCCCCTGTCCTTCTTTGGATGTGTTTTTTTTTCCCACCATGGAGATTGATGCGGCAGTGGATGAGCCAGATGAGTTAGAACATAACAAAGTTGCAGATGTTTGACTTTTAGTCCTTTTAGATGAAAATGGGGCTTGTGATTGCCCAGTCATATATTCTGTTGAAGGAGTAATCCTCCTTGTCTCAATTTGCCCTGTTTACAGCCTTTAATATTTGTACTTATTGGGATCAATTTGTCACTGTCTGTTCCACCATGAGTGTCGTTATGTTTCTGAAAAGATTATTTAGAATTGTAATGAACTTAGTTTTAAAATCTTCCTTGTGTGCCAATAAGATAAGTATGATGCACACTCTCAGACCACTTGGAATTAATTGCAGTTTGTGATACTCGGCCAATGTTATCTCCTATAATTTCAATTACATCAATTTTTGAGACAAACTTTCAATCTTCCACTTTAGTTGTAATGAAGGAATAGAGGTAAGGAAGTCTTGAAAACTGGAGATTCCAGTAAATATCCATGCAATTTCCTCATATGAATAAATAATCCAATTGCTATTGTTTTTGTAGCTGTACCTATATAAGTAGGTGATGCTCTACATGGGTATATGGCAGTTTTGTTGAGGTTGTGAACAGCACTTGAAATGTTGTACAAACAGGTGCCCGCAACTGTGGCTGACCCAGACAGTCTGCACCCCAAACATCTTTATTGTGGTATGAATATACCTAGAGAATGTCCAGTATACCACCAAATATCTTAATCATGTGCAATCTATTATCAATAGAGAGGGTCTGAAAATACCCAGGTTCAGTTTTATGCCTGTTCAGTGAACATGACCTAAGTTTGGATCTCAAATCCAAATGGGAGCTGAATCTTAGAAATCAGTAATTTTATGGGTAACAGGACAGGTTGTTAAACAAAGAACAAGAGGGAATTGGCAGTGGTATGGAGACATGTACAAATATTTTTTTTTCTTAATAACCACTTCAGCCCTGGAAGGATTTTCCCACACAGTTTCCAGTTCTCTGAGGGGAGACGTGACAGATCGCCTGTTCATACATAGTATGAACAGCGATCTATCTCTTCCCCTACACAGTCCCCTTCCCCCTTCAGTTAGAAACACAAACAGGGAACACAATTAACCCCTTGATCACCCCCTAGTGATCCCTTCACTGCCAGAGACATTTTTACAGTAATCAATGCATTTTTATAGCATTTATCGCTGTATTAATGCCAAAGATCCCATAAATGTGTCATAATTGTCCGATTTGTGTCTGCTATAATGCTGAAGTCCCGATAAAAATCGCAGATCGCTGCCATTACTAGTAAAAAAATAATAATAATAATAAAAATGCCATAAAACTATCACCTATTTTGTATATGCTATAACTTTTGCGCAAACCAATTAATATATGCTTATTGCGATTTTTTTTACCAAATATATGTAGAATACATATCGGCCTAAAATGAGGAAAAAAATAGTTTTTATATGTATTTTTGGGGGATATTTATTATAGCAAAAACGAAAAAATATACAAAATGGTCGTGCTTTTTTGTTTATAGCGCAAAAAATAAAAACCCCAGAGGTGATAAAACATCACCAAAATAAAGCTCTATTTGTGGGGACCCGATGTGCGTGGCCAGCGGGCACAATCACTGCTGGCCACCTGCAATCACAGACACGATAGACAGAATGGGGATTTGTATATGTAAACACACAAATCCTCGTTCTGACAGGAGAGACGAGACAGATCTGCTGTTTGTAGTAATTGTGAACAGTGATATGTCTCCTCCCCACAGTTAGAAACACTAACAAGGGAACACATTTAACCCCTTGATCACCCCTAGTGTTAACCCCTTCCCTACCAGTGACATTTACACAGTAAACAGTGCATTTTTATAGCATTGATTGCTGTATAAATTTCAATGGTCCCAAAAAGTGTCAAAAGTGTCTGATCTGTCTGCCATAATGTCGCAGTCCCACTAAAAATTGCAGATCACTTCCATTATTAGTTAAAAAAAAAAATAATAAAAATGCCATAAAAGTGGCATAAATATATCCCCTATTTTGTAGACGTTATAACTTTTGCAAAAACCAATCAATATACGCTTATTGTTTTTTTTTTCTAAAAATATATAGAAGAATACATATTGGCCTAAACTGATGAAGAAATTTGTTTTTTTATATATTTATTATAGCAAAAAATGAAAAAAATAACATACATTCACGTGTTTCTTCCATGAAATATAATTTTGGGTGGTTAAACACCTTCTTTCATTCTCCCCCTCAACACATGAGAGTTAAGATATGAGCTCTGCATTATTGGCTTGTTTATATTGTGCAAAAACTAGGACACCATGAGTGGTTTTCAAGGTAATGAATGGGCGAGCATTATGTCTGAATATGAAACACAAATCTCGTCCCTCTTTTTCAAACTTAATAGAACTTTGGAGAAAAAGTCTTACTTATTCTGGCATAGTAAATCTTTTGAAGATACACCAAGGCAAAAATGAATCCTTTTGGGTTACGGGTACAGATCTTTCCCAATTTGAATCAAATCGGTTGGGGAATGCAAAAATCAATGTGAAGATAATCAAATTTTGTAAAGATCTATATAAAAACCGCGCTATTCAACACCAGGAGAGGCTTAAACCAAATCAAATAAAAAGCTCTGTATGAATATAACGTACCTGCATGTAAAAACACTACATAGGCTGCTGCCCCCCGGACAAAAGGAAACCCCTTAGTAGGGTTCCTTTTAAAGAGTGAAATTATTAGAATATTATCGGGTTAATTGGCGCTACCTAGAAAACAGGTCTCCATTACAAAAGGGTCTTATGGAGAATAAATGAATGGGGAGCCAGGACACGGTCTTTGCAAAAAGCCCAGTATTCCCTCTCAACCTACTTCTAATGACACTGTATATTGGCAAACCCAGAATCACATAAAGAGCTAGGCCACCAAGAAAAGCCCCAGCTCCGCCCAAAGAAAGGTTTAAATCAAACAATAAATGTAATGAATCTGTGGGCCACCATAGAAAAAAAGGGTCCCAAAACATAAATTGCTAATGACGGGGATTACTAATCAAACTCATTATAAATTAATACTACAAAACAGCAGAAAATCAGGAACTAATGATGTTAGAACAAGCCAGGATACTTCCCTAAAGAATATCTATTCAAACACACATTCTCAAGTATGTTAAAAATACAGGCCAAAAGACCATATGTACCAGACTACATGTACAACCTGATGAAATTAAAGATCAAATCGCCTGAGATGCGACAAAATACATTCAGTGACAGGCCTATTAGCAACAGTAATGAAGAACCCTTTATCAGTATAAAGTGAAAAAGATATATATATATATTTAAAGTACCGTGCACTAATGAACAACCTGGGGCCACATAGGTGTACCCACCAGTGTATAATGCCAAAAAGTATATATATATATATGTATATACACCTCAAACAATATTAATATTAAATCAGTGTATAGTGAAAACCAAAAAGAAAATTATATGTGTAGGTCAAATAACTGAAAGTGTGAACGTTTCACACCCCAGAACCCAAACGGTTAAAAAATGTGTGTGTGTATTAGTGCATACAAAAAATGAAAATACAGTAATACAAAACCTTTTGGCGATAAAAGCTAAAAAACATGTGCGAAGTGCAATATCACCTAAAGTGAAAATAGTGAAATAGATGAAAAAATGAAAAAATAAAAATAAAAGTAAAATCTGAGAATAAGTTACAAAAACTATATATATATAAAACATATGCAAAATGGAAAATATATATATATGAAAGTAAGTCCCAAAAAAATATAAGTTCAATGGTATTAGTCCAAGGGATCCTAGAAAAATCCTTAACGTGACTTCTGTGCTCCCCCACCAGGAATCCTACTCACCAGAAGTAGATACCCCTACAGGGGTTAAGCGCCTTAAGAATCAATCTCCAGATATCCCGTTCTTAATTTAGTGATAGATGCCCGAGCCTGTGTCAACTTGGAATCCACAAGTCCTCATGAGAAAAAAATGGAAGCCTCCATAGTGTAATCCGTATAAAAATGGTTTATTGGCACAATAAAAAATATATATAAGAGGCAAAAACAGCACAGCAAAAAATCAAAAATAAAACATAAAAATAAACAACCAAAAAATAAAAGATGTTCAAAATGGCCACAATTCTCATAAAGTGGGCTATTTTATAGAACCGCCGCTGAAGACGTCTATGACGAAACGCGTCCGACGGAACCACGCCGTTACGTCACTTCCGGGTTGCCGTTGTTGTTCTGGTACGCAGGTGGAACGCAAACCGCGTATCTATCACACGGTCCCCGAAGGAAGGATTTCTTTTTGCTTTTGAACACTACGGAAAGGGCCCTATCCCAGGGGGAACACAGCCGTGATCTACCACCTCTATAGGGAGGTTTGTCCTGGTTTTATGAACTAGTGTTTCCATTTTTCCGTTTGTGTTCTTAATGATATTACATATGGTCTATGGTAGTTTCTGGGGTTAATCCGGAACTTTTTGGGGGAGATTTTCATACTAACCCCCTGATCAACTGTGGTTCTATAAAATAGCCCACTTTATGAGAATTGTGGCCATTTTGAACATCTTTTATTTTTTGGTTGTTTATTTTTATGTTTTATTTTTGATTTTTTGCTGTGCTGTTTTTGCCTCTTATATATATTTTTTATTGTGCCAATAAACCATTTTTATACGGATTACACTATGGAGGCTTCCATTTTTTTCTCATGAGGACTTGTGGATTCCAAGTTGACACAGGCTCGGGCATCTATCACTAAATTAAGAACGGGATATCTGGAGATTGATTCTTAAGGCGCTTAACCCCTGTAGGGGTATCTACTTCTGGTGAGTAGGATTCCTGGTGGGGGAGCACAGAAGTCACAGTGAAGACTGAATAGGAAGCACAAAAGTCACGTTAAGGATTTTTCTAGGATCCCTTGGACTAATACCATTGAACTTATATTTTTTTGGGACTTACTTTCATATATATATATTTTCCATTTTGCATATGTTTTATATATATAGTTTTTGTAACTTATTCTCAGATTTTACTTTTATTTTTATTTTTTCATTTTTTCATCTATTTCACTATTTTCACTTTAGGTGATATTGCACTTCGCACATGTTTTTTAGCTTTTATCGCCAAAAGGTTTTGTATTACTGTATTTTCATTTTTTGTATGCACTAATACACACACACATTTTTTAACCGTTTGGGTTCTGGGGTGTGAAACGTTCACACTTTCAGTTATTTGACCTACACATATAATTTTCTTTTTGGTTTTCACTATACACTGATTTAATATTAATATTGTTTGAGGTGTATATACATATATATATATACTTTTTGGCATTATACACTGGTGGGTACACCTATGTGGCCCCAGGTTGTTCATTAGTGCACGGTACTTTAAATATATATATATATCTTTTTCACTTTATACTGATAAAGGGTTCTTCATTACTGTTGCTAATAGGCCTGTCACTGAATGTATTTTGTCGCATCTCAGGCGATTTGATCTTTAATTTCATCAGGTTGTACATGTAGTCTGGTACATATGGTCTTTTGGCCTGTATTTTTAACATACTTGAGAATGTGTGTTTGAATAGATATTCTTTAGGGAAGTATCCTGGCTTGTTCTAACATCATTAGTTCCTGATTTTCTGCTGTTTTGTAGTATTAATTTATAATGAGTTTGATTAGTAATCCCCGTCATTAGCAATTTATGTTTTGGGACCCTTTTTTCTATGGTGGCCCACAGATTCATTACATTTATTGTTTGATTTAAACCTTTCTTTGGGCGGAGCTGGGGCTTTTCTTGGTGTCCTAGCTCTTTATGTGATTCTGGGTTTGCCAATATACAGTGTCATTAGAAGTAGGTTGAGAGGGAATACTGGGCTTTTTGCAAAGACCGTGTCCTGGCTCCCCATTCATTTATTCTCCATAAGACCCTTTTGTAATGGAGACCTGTTTTCTAGGTAGCGCCAATTAACCCGATAATATTCTAATAATTTCAATCAAATTTTGTGTTCTCAAGAAATTATGGCCATTTTGAGTCAGGAATATAGGAGACAAATTGTATTATTGGACTTAGAGATTACCAAGCCAGAGAGGGCCTATCAGGGCAAGCCCAATTCTTGGAGGCACAGACAAATTTGAAAGATAATCTGTCAACCTTCAATAAGAACATATTACAAAAGAAAGAGGTAAAATTCTGGAGAGATAACACAGCATTTTCCGAAGGACGGGCGTATAAATGGACACTAATAACACCCAAATTAAAAAATCTTATCAATTTAGAGAACAACACAACAATCTATCTAAATTTAAGAATTCTTTACCTATGGGTTCTAGTCAAACCCCCCCCCATGTGGATGTGGGAACCAAAAAAAGGAGCCAAAATAATAGAGGCTCATTTGAACAGGATACCAAAAAACTCACAGTAGATGTAGAATCTGACACACATACATCATCAATTTTAACACATGATGACACCCATGATATGGGAATGAGTGAATCTGATTCCTTATTGTCTGATGCCTAACATAGCACCAGTCATATTTCCCTCCTTACAAGTAAATCCAGATTAATTACACAAAAACCTTTAAACTCGACACGGGGCCCCCCCCCCCAAATAAACAAGAATGGGAGAGGGCTAGACCCATACATTACACGCATTCAACCACACAATTAAGTGTAATTAATCTGTCATCACATCTCTTAATCCTAGCAGAAACTCAGATCCTCTCTAGGGAATTGACTTTTTGCCCAGAGAAGAATTTTGATCTCTTTGAGGTTGTGACTGATTTGCAACTATTTACACGTAGACTATTGCTCAAATGCATGTATACCAAAAATAAAAATCCCACTGACAACACTGACTAGTCGCCATACAGTATGAGGTCTGAACGATTCGATCTCCTTTGCACCTTTTCTAAAAGGTTTTGCATCAGGCAAAACACAATGAAAGTCTACAACTACGATCTTGGCATAGAAATTTAGTTTTCTTTTACTATGTTAGAATTTGGACTCATGATAAATTGTTCAGTCTTTAATATAATGCATTTCTCTTTTTGATTATGATAATGAAAAGTATGATATCGTAGAGTTGGTAACTCAACTTTTTGACTGCCCAAATGGCAGACATTTGACCTATGTCATATTAAAAATTACGCAATCAAAAATGTTTTGGGCATAGTAAATATTTTGAAATTATTTGTTTTCCTTCTTTACCTTTATTATTGTTTTTCAGACTCCCCTGCCTTCTGCGTGTCTCGTCCCTGTTGGGATTCCTTGTCCATGTTGTCAGAAACAATGAATCAGACCGAGACAGAAGTACAATTAAATCACACTTGTTTATTAAATAAAAATAAAAAGGTAAATATAAAAAGCGCAGTCAAGCATAGCCAGAGTCCAGTAACCGGATCGAGTAGTCAGCCAGGCCAGAGTTCAATAACCAGATCGGGTAATCAGCCAAACCAGAAGTCAGGGATCCAAGTAGAGCAACAGGAAGCAAGATATAAAGCCAGAAGAGATGCCAGCAAGCCAGTCTTTAAACAGAACCGCAGGAGATGGTTTCTTGTAATGTGACCAAGGCAAAGGCAGAGGTGAAGTGAGCTGGACAGCTTTAAGTAGGCAGGCCAGACGAGCATGATCAGGAACAGCTGGTAACTGTGGAGAGAGATGAGAGCTGGCAATTAGCCGACAGCTGAGCAGCCAGCCCAGAGGAGGAAGGGCTAAGCCCGTCCTGACAGTACCCCCTCCTCAATGACCCCTCTCCCTCGGAGGGCTTCCGGGCTTGAGGGGAAACCATCTATGGAACTCACGGAGGAGGACAGGGGCATGTACGTCTGAGGATGAAACCCAGGAGCGTTCCTCCGGACCGTACCCCTTCCCATGCACCAGGTACTGTATGCGCCCACAGAACCTACGGGAGTCAACAATGGATTGCACCTCATACTCCTCATGGTTCTCAACCTGACTAGGGTGAGGGCGTGGCACCGAGGTGGTACAGACCAACAAGGAGACATGAAACACATTTGAGATGCGCATACTAGGAGGAAGGTCCAACGCGTAAGCTACTGGGTTAATCCTGCGAAGGATATGGAACGGCCCAATAAACTGAGGTGCAAACTTCAGTGAGGAAACACAAAGCCAGAGGTTGCGAGATGACAGCCAGACCCTGTCCCCAATCTGGTAGGAAGGCACAGGCAGGCGTCTGCGGTCAGCATGGAGTCTGTACCTATCATTGACATGACGCAAAGCCTCCTGGACTTGTACCCAAGTGGAACAAAGACCCCGGAGATGCTCCTCTAATGCAGGAATACTCTGTGGAACAAACAAGTCAGGCAACATGGAAGGTTGGAAACCATAATTCACCATAAATGGAGACAATCGGGAGGCAGAGTTCAAGGCACTGTTGTGAGCAAACTCTGCCCAAGGTAATAGGTCTGACCAGTTGTTTTGGTGGTCAGAAATATAGCAACATAGGAATTGCTCCAAGTACTGATTGGCTCACTCTGCTGCCCCATTAGACTGCAGGTGATACGCAGACGAGAACGCAAGCTGGATTCCCAACTGTGCACAAAATGCTCGCCAGAACCGGGAGACAAACTGACTGCCCCTATCCGAGACAATCCCCTTGGGTAGCCCATGTAAGCGTAGAGGTAGGCAACGTCTTAAGTGGAATACAATGACACATCTTTGAGAACCGATCAACCATAATAAGGATAACAGTGTTGCCTTGGGAGTTGGGAAATTCCACAATGAAATCCATTGACAGGTGAGTCTAGGGCCTCTCTCCATTGGTTATGGGTTGTAGGAGGCCCACTGGATGGTGTCGTGGAGTCTTACTCTGAGCACACATGGGACAGGCAGCTACGAAGGCAGTAGGATGGCCAGCTGCCTTGGGAGAATGGTAAGTCTGGAGCACAGCAGTATGAAGATTCTCTGGGACAAAGCAGCGATCACCAGGTTTCTCAGGAGGAGCATGGACCTGAGCAGCAAGAATTTTGTCACCCAAAGGAGAAGTAAAACTGGTGCAAACCATAGCCAAGATACGATAAGGAGGAATCATAGGAACCGGAACCAACTCCGACAAGGAAGTGGAGGAAAATTGTCGTGACAAGGCATCAGCCCTTACATTCTTAGTACCGGGTAAGAATGAGACAATGTTATTAAAGCTCAACAAGAAAAGAGCCCATCGCGCCCTTCTGGGAGAGAGTCGCTTAACCTCAGACAAGAATGTAAAATTCTTATGGTCAGTAAGAATAAGAACAGGCACAGTGGTACCTTCAAGGAGATGTCTCCATTCTTTCAGGGCTAAAATGATCGCCAACAGCTCTCTGTCACCATCTCATAATTGCACTCAGCGGATGACAATTTCTTGGAAAAGTAGCCACACGGATGCATATCGCTCTCAGAGTTAGGACGTTGAGACAGAAGGGTGCCGACTCCAGTCTCAGAAGCATCAACTTCTAGGATAAAAGGCAACGTAGGATCAGGATGTGCCAACACAGGAGCAGAAACAAAGGCAGTCTTGAGAGTCTCAAAGGCCTTAATGGACTCCGGAGGCCAACTCTGTGGGTTACCATCCTTTCTGGTCATATCAGTCAGGGGCTTGACCAGAGACGAGAAGTTGCAAATAAACTTCCGATAGTAGTTGGCAAAACCCAGGAAACGCTGCAGAGGACGTAAACCCATGGGTCAAGGCCACTGTAGGACTGCCAAAAGTTTCTCTGGGTCCATCGAAAAACCAGCAGTGGAAATGACATGTAACCTGTTCACGATGGAACTCGCACTTCTCCAGTTTACAATAGAGATTGTTCTCTCTTAGTTTCTGAAGCACACGACAGACATCTGTGTGGTGGCTCTCCAGGGACTTGGAAAATAAGAGGATATCATCGAGATAAACCACCACACATAACTGCAAAAAATCTCGGAGGACATTGTTAATAAATTTCCGGAAAACTGCTGGGGTGTTACAAAGGCCAAAAGGCATTACCAGGTATTCATAATGGCCTGTTCTGGTATTAAACGCAGTTTTCCACTCGTCGCCCTCCTTAATGCGCATGAGATTGTATGCCCCTCTCAAGTCAAGCTTCGTGAAAACCGTTGCTTCCTTGAGGCAGTCAAATAACTCTGTAATCAATGGAATCGGGTAGGCATTCTTAATCGTGAAACGATTGAGACCCCTATAATCTATACAAGGTCTCAGTTCACTGCTCTTCACAGAGAAGAAACCAGGACCAGCAGGAGACGAGGATTTGCAAATGAAACCTCGAGAAAGTGCGTCAGCAACATACTCCTCCATGGCCTTATCCTCCAAGACCGACAAAGGGTAAACCCGGCCACGAGGAGGTATGGCACCAGGTTGAAGGTTAATTGCGCAATCATAAGACCGGTGTGGAGGCACCTTGGATACCTTCAGGAAGCATGTCTCACTGCATTGTGGTGACCAGGAGAGAACCTCAGCACGGAGCCAATCAAAAGAGGGGTTGTGCCTCTGTAACCAAGGATAACCAATAACCAGCGGAAACCTGGGTGAGGAAATAACTTGGAATTGGATTATCTCATGGCGAAGAGCGCCTACGGCCATGGACAACGGAACCGTCTCATGAGTCACATGGGCAGGCTGTAAAGGTCTCCCGTCAAGAGCCTCAATGGCAAGTGGAGTGTCATGCAGCTGCAGCGGAATCGAGTGCTGTGAAACAAAAGCAGTATCAATGAACAGGCCTGCAGCCCCAGAGTTGATTAGAGCCTGTATCGCGATGGACGACTCAGCCCAAGAAAGGGTGACTGAAATCCTACTGGATAACTGGGGATGAGACAACGGCATCTAAGGTATGTCCACGACAGGACCTCAAGGTTCGGGCGTTCCATGGACGCGTAGGACAAGACTTCAAAAAGTGACCTGCCTGGCCACAATAAAGGCACAATCTCTCCCTCCTCCTAAAGGCTCTCTCATCCGCAGAGAGACACGTGAAGCCAAGGTGCATGGGTTCATCTTTACTGACCAACTCGGTCAGTAGGCAAACTGTGGGACTACAAAGCTCGGAGGCAAACATACAGGAGGCTTCCGCAAGCGCTCCTTAAGAGAAAGTCTTTCTCTGAGTCTGGAGTCAATGAGGATGGCAAATGAGATCAAGCTCTCCAGCTCCGTGGGTATATCTCAGGCTGCTATCTCATCCTTGATGGAATCCGAGAGACCATGAGAAAAAGCAGCCACGAGGGCCTCATTGTTCCAAGCAACCTCTGCTGTCAGACTACGAAATTCAATGGCGTAGTCGGCAACAGTTCTCGTACTCTGTTTGATGGACATTAGGCACTTGGCAGCAGAAGCGGAGCTTGTGGGAACGTCAAATACCCTTTTAAAGGAGGCCACAAACTCAGGGTAACTCAAGACAACAGGTTTTTGCATCTCCCATAGAGGGTTAGCCTAGGCCAAGGCTCTCTCAGAAAGCAAAGATATCACGAAAGCTACTTTGCTTCTGTCTGTGGGAAACACTTGGGACAGCATCTCGAAGTATATCTCAACCTGATTGAGAAACCCTCTGCATTAAACTGGATCACCCCCAAATCGCTGGGGAAGCGGAGTGGAACCAGACATAACTCTTATAGAGGTAATGCTCGAGGCGGGTGCCTGCACAGAGACTGGCGGAGCAGCAGGGACGGCCTGTGACTCAGGTTGTACCGGAGCAGCCACCGTGCGGGATTCCAGGTGAGCCGTGCGACTCAGGAGCGTTTGTAACGCCATGGCAAACTGATCCATGTGGTGATCTTGCTCATCCAATCTGGAAAAAATATTACCAAGTGGATTGACTGTATCTTCTGAATTCATGGCCTTCGCCTACTGTCAGAAACCATAAATCAGACCGAGACAGAAGTACAATTAAATCACACTTGTTTATTAAATAAAAATAAAAAGGTAAATAGAAATAGCATAGTCAAGCATAGCCAGAGTCCAGTAACCAGATCGTGTAGTCAGCCAGGCCAGAGTTCAATAACCAGATCGGGTAATAAACCAGGCCAGAAGTCAGGGATCCAAGTAGAGCAACAGCAAGCAGGATACAAAGCCAGAAGAGATGTCAGCAAGCCAGTCTTTAAACAGAACCGCAGGAGATGGTTTCTTGTAATGTGACCAAGGCGAAGGCAGAGGTGAAGTAAGCTGGACAGCTTTAAGTAGGCAGGTCAGACTAGCATGATCAGGAACAGCTGGTACCTGTGGAGAGAGACGAGAGCTGGCAATTAGACGACAGCTGAGCAGCCAGCCCAGAGAAGGAAGGGCTAAGCCAGCCCTGACACATGTGCCTTCATGGCAGGGGAAGAGGGCTTTCCATCGCCCCACATATGCTCCATAAATGGGTGAGATTCCCCATTTCATCCAGAAGATGGAGCCTTCTCCCTGCCTGTGGTGTTCCGGATGACTCCTGGATGTTTGTGCTCTCCCGCGCGCGCGATCTGCACGTGATGTCATTCTGTTACGCTATTGCGGAGGAAGTGACATCGGCAGTCAGGGCTTCCTGCCTTTGGGAACGCCGAGGAAGCCACACGCACTGCCAATGCGATATGGGAGCCTGGCGACAGCGATGGGAGGCTCTCCTCGGCCACCTACAGTTAACCATGCCTAATTGGCATGGTTATAAAACATCTGTGGTGCTGGGAGTCATTAGTTGATCCCCAGCACCCGGAGGAGAAGGTTGGCACACACATTACCAAACTTTAATACAGGTTAGATATATACCTTTCTTACTATATTGTTCTCCCTTTTTTCTGCTTGATATTTTCGGCAGTTTTTAAAGCATTTTTGAATCATTGATTATTATATATGTTTCCAATTTTTTTTTTTTTTTAGATAATCCTTACATTTATCAAGCCTAATATGGCCATATGGGGACTATGCCCTATCACTTTAGCATTCATCATAGATGCTGTACGTATTGATTTCTGGTATTCCCAATTGAAGGTATTAACTCATGAATATAAAGTTGGATTGAAGCATCTAATATATTAGATACAATAGCAGGGATTGGTCTGGGATTCTAATACACTTCCCTTATAAAACTTGTTCACTTTATAGTCACTTTTATTATTTTTTAGTTATTAATTGACATCAGATAGATTTTCTCATTTTGTTCATCCACACACATTATTTTTGTTTTCTCACATTCACTTACTTTTTTGTTATCACACTGACTTTGGTTCTGGTATAAAATTCCCATCAGGACCATTTCTTTCTTCCTTCTTTTCATCTCATCTTTTATTCACATTTACACTCACGTCACTCACTTTGGTTTTTCCAATACACATTTTTTATTATTATATATATATATATTTTTTTACATTTTTCATTCACACATCACTTCTCACATTTGTTTAGCCACTATGTATATCTTTTGGCCAATTTTAATTACACTTGATTAATTTAGGTATACTTAATTATTTATCACACAATATCTTTTGATATTTTATGATGATTAATTAATATATCACAAACCCTTTCCATTATTGCAATTCTCATATAATTGTATTACTATATTTTCAACATCATGACTCTTTTATAAACCTGCAATACAAGTTACGGCAAATTACAAAATAATTACTGGGACCATCGCTGCAGGTACTTAGGATCCTCTCTTTCCACTCGCTCTTGGAGCATGTACTGCATGGGGGCACGGGATTACTGACTGACTTTTAAAGGAACCCAGGTCAGGAGAATTTCTGTGTGTATCCTTCATTGGTAAATATATACTATTTGTCCTTGTATATATGAGGGATTATTTATTATATATAAAAAAAAATACACTGATATATAAATAATGATTGTTCATATTTCTTGACAGCAAATTAAACCCCTGAGGAAGACTTTGACGACGCATGTTGAAACGCGTTGGTAATTTGCATTTTAAATATTGATAACTACTGTTGTATGATTACAATATTGTAACATTGAATACGCATATTTCTGACCGGAGCTCAAGTATTTGCATATGTTTATAATCTGTTGTTACAATTTCAAAATAAAATCTTTTTAAAGCAATTAATGACTTGAATTTTGCGGTCAAAAAACTCTATTGGGGAGACCTTCCCAATTAATGAAAAAAATGTATTTATTTTTTCATAATTGTCACTCTTTTTTTGTTTATAGCGCAAAATATAAAAACCTCATAGATGAGCAAATACCACCAAATGAAAGATCTATTTGTGGGGGAAAAAAAGGACAATTTTGTTTGGGTACAATGTTGCATGACCGCACAATTGTCAGTTAAAGTGACACAGTGCCGTATCGCAAAAAATGGCCTGGTCATTAAGGGGGCAAATCTTTCTGTGGCTGAAGTGGTTAAAATGCTTTTATAGGCACCTTTAAGCACATTGCATTGGAAAGAAAAAGTTAGTTTATTTTTAGGAGACTGGAGATAGAAAAAGGTTATAGATATTAAGCCTCTATGGTCAGGTTGCAATTTCTGAGTGGGTATATCACATTTGGAAATGATAAAAGTGTGATTTTCTATGGTAAATTGAAAAAAAATACCATGAACTAATTTTCACTTGATTTTTGAAGCCTTTATTGGATAGGCAACAATTTCTGAAAGCAAGCATCTGGAAGTAAAGCATTAGCATTTTGTTTTGTAGATTAACCAGTTGCTGACCGCCGGCCGTCAAAAAACGGCCAGGCGGCGCAGCTATTGCGGCGGGAGGCCGTCATATGACGGCCTCCCGTTTAAACAGGGATGCGCGCGATCGTGCGCGCGCATCCCTGTTTCTTCGGTGGCGGCGTGTCACGGAGACACCGCTCGCCACCGAAGGGGGTGAACAGCCATTCGTTATGGCTGTTTACCACGTGATCGGCCGTGATGAAGTCACGGCCGATCACAGATGGTCACACCCCCTACGTGCACGGCGCATGCGCGCGATCGCGAGCGCGCTGCGCGTGCACGTCGGTGGCGGCGTGTTCCCCGGGAACACTGCTCGTCACCGACACTGGTAAACAGCCATTGGCTGGCTGTTTACCCACGTGATCGGCTGTGATCCTTTCACAGCCGATCACTAAAAATGTAAACAAACCGCGGTAACGGGATGTTACCGGGTTCTCCTCCTCACACACTGATCGTGTGTGAGGAGGAGATTGCGGTAACATCTCGTTACCGCCTACAGTACACATCAAGCACACTGATTCCCCCCCCCCCCCAATAAAGAGGACCTGTCACCACCCCTCATAATACCTGTCAATCACAGTCCATCAGAGTACCTGTCACAGTCCATCAGAGTACCCGAGTACCTGTCCCAGCCCATCAGAGTACCCGAGTACCTGTCCCAGCCCATCAGAGTACCCGAGTACCTGTCCCAGCCCATCAGAGTACCCGAGTACCTGTCCCGGCCCATCAGAGTACCCGAGTACCTGTCCCAGCCCATCAGAGTACCCGAGTACCTGTCCCAGCCCATCTGAGTACCCGAGTACCTGTCCCAGCCCATCTGAGTACCCGAGTACCTGTCCCAGCCCATCTGAGTACCCGAGTACCTGTCCCAGCCCATCTGAGTACCCGAGTACCTGTCCCAGCCCATCTGAGTACCCGAGTACCTGTCACAGTTCATCTGAGTACCCGAGTACCTGTCCCGGCCCATCAGAGTACCCGAGTACCTGTCCCAGCCCATCAGAGTACCCGAGTACCTGTCCCAGCCCATCAGAGTACCCGAGTACCTGTCCCAGCCCATCAGAGTACCCGAGTACCTGTCCCAGCCCATCTGAGTACCCGAGTACCTGTCCCAGCCCATCTGAGTACCCGAGTACCTGTCCCGGCCCATCAGAGTACCCGAGTACCTGTCCCGGCCCATCAGAGTACCCGAGTACCTGTCCCGGCCCATCAGAGTACCCGAGTACCTGTCCCGGCCCATCAGAGTACCCGAGTACCTGTCACGGCACATCAGAGTACCCGAGTACCTGTCACGGCACACCAGAGTATCCGAGTACTTGTCACGGCACATCAGAGTACCCGAGTACCTGTCACGGCCCATCAGTGTACCCGAGTACCTGTCACGGCCCATCAGGGTACCCGAGTACCTGTCACGGCCCATCAGGGTACCCGAGTACCTGTCACGGCCCATCAGGGTACCCGAGTACCTGTCACAGTCCATTAGAGTACCGAGTACCTGTCACAGTCCATTAGAGTACCGAGTACCTGTCACAGTCCATTAGAGTACCGAGTACCTGTCACAGTCCATTAGAGTACCGAGTACCTGTCACAGTCCATTAGAGTACCGAGTACCTGTCACAGTCCATTAGAGCACCGAGTACCTGTCACAGTCCATTAGAGCACCGAGTACCTGTCACAGTCCATTAGAGTACCGAGTACCTGTCACAGTCCATTAGAGTACCGAGTACCTGTCACAGCCCATCTGAGTACCTGAGTACCTGTTCCAGTCCATCTGTGTACCTGAGTACCTGTCACCGCCCTTCAGAGTACCCAAATACCAGTCACCAAACCATCAGAGTACCTGTCACCAGGCCATCAGAGTACCCGAGTACCTGTCACCAGGCCATCAGAGTACCCGAGTACCTGTCACCAGGCCATCAGAGTACCCGAGTACCTGTCACCAGGCCATCAGAGTACCCGAGTACCTGTCACTAGGCCATCAGAGTACCCGAGTACCTGTCACCAGGCCATCAGAGTACCCGAGTACCTGTCACCAGGCCATCAGAGTACCCGAGTACCTGTCACCAGGCCATCAGAGTACCCGAGTACCTGTCACCAGGCCATCAGAGTACCCGAGTACCTGTCACCAGGCCATCAGAGTACCCGAGTACCTGTCACCAGGCCATCAGAGTACCCGAGTACCTGTCACCAGGCCATCAGAGTACCCGGGTACCTATTTGCAGCCCATGTCTCATAGAATATACGTTGGGGTGTTTACTTTCCAAAATGGGGTCATTTTGTGGGTAATTTCACTGTCCTGGTGGTCCAGGACCTTCAGAAGTGTGATGGGTAGGAATGAAATAAGATGTGTCATTTATGCTCCTAGAACGCCTGAACGTACTACTTCAATGTTCGGCCTCTCTATGTGGCCAGGCTGTGTAAAAGTCCTACACATGTGGTATCGCCATACTCGGGAAGAGTAGCAGAATGTATTTTGGGGTGTAATTTTTGCTATATACATGTTATGTGTTAGAAATATCTTATAAATTGACAATTTTGTGTAAAAAAAAAATGCGTTTTAATTTTTTTCCACATATTCCAAAAACCTCTGGAAAAAAATGAACCGTTCAAAAGACTCATTCTGCTTCCCAGATTATACGTTGGGGTGTTTGCTTTCCAAAATGGGGTCATTTTATGGGAAATTCCATTGTGCTGGTACTCCAGGGCCTTCAAAAGTGTAATAGGTGGTTGAGAAATGAGATGCGTAATTTTTGCTCATAGAACGTCTGAAGGTACTACATCAATGTTAGTGCTCTGTATGTGGCCAGGCTTTGTAAAAGTCTCACACACGTGGTATCGCTGTACTCGGGAAGAGTAGCAGAATGTATTTTGGGGTGTCATTTTTGCTATATACATGCTATGTGTTAGAAATATCTTATAAATTGACAATTTTGTGTAAAAAAAAATGCGTTTTAATTTTTTTCCACATATTCCAAAAACTTCTGGAAAAAAATTAACCATTCAAAAGACTCATTATGCCTCACAGATTATACGTTGGGGTGTTAGCTTTCCAAAATGGGGTGATTTTATGGGAAATTCCATTGTGCTGGTACTCCAGGGACTTCAAAAGTGTAATAGGTGGTTGAGAAATGAGATGCGTCATTTTTGCTCGTAGAACGTCTGAAGGTACTACATCGATGTTGGTGCTCTGTATGTGGCCAGGCTGTGTAAAAGTCTCACACATGTGGTATCGGCGTACTCGGGAAGAGTAGCAGAATGTATTTTGGGGGGTAATTTGTTGTATGCATATGCTGTGTGTGAGAAATAACCTGATAATATGACAATTTAGTAAAAAAAAAAAAAAAAAAAAAAAAATCTTCATTTTGCAAAGAATTGTGGGAAAAAATGACAACTTAAAAAAACTCACCATGCTACTTACTTAATACCTTGGGATGTCTACTTTGTAAAAAGGGGTCATTTGGGGGGTATTTGTACTTTCCTGGCTAGTTAGAGTCTCAAGAAATTAGGTACACCTGATGTACTGAAGGCCTGATCAGAAGTGATGAATTTTCAGTGATTGGCACCATAGATTGTAGACTCTATAACTTTCACAAAGACCAAATAATATATACTAATGTGGGTTATTTTTACCAAAGATATGTAGCAGTATACATTTTGGCCAAAATTTATGAAGAAAAATTACTAATTAGCAAAAATTTATGACAGAAACGAAGAAAAAGGCATTTTTTTCACAAAATTTACGTTTTATTTTATTTATAGCACAAAAAATAAAAAACCCACTAGTGATTAAATACCACTAAAAGAAAGCTCTATTTGTGTGGAAAAAAGGACGCAAGTTTCATATGGATACTGTGTTGGATGACTGAGTAATTGTCATTCAAAGTGTGAGAGCGCTGAAAGCTGAAAATTGGTCTGGTCAGGAAGGGGGTGTAACTGCACTGTACTGAGGTGGTTAAAGATGGGAAACGGTTAGAGATTTGCACCACAGATATCAAGCCTGTATAAGCAGGCCACAGTTGCTGAATAACACCAAAGCATGCACTTTGGTTATCAGAGGGTTATTTTTGTTTAGAATTGAAAATATAAAATTGAACAGGTTTTCACCACACTTCTGAATCCTTCATTTGAATAGGCCACAATTTCTGAGAAAGAGATTAAGCAGATTGCATTCACAATTAAAAAAAAAAAATGGCTTCTTTTCTCACAGATTTAATTAAGAAAAAAATGAACAGACTTGCTTGCTTTTTGGCCAGGATGCTTTTTCAAGGAACAAATCAAGGACATACATATTAAGACAATAGCACCACCATTTTAAGTCTTCTTGGGCTGCTATATGTCAGCCATACAACAAGCAGAGTGCATCTTCCAAAAATGGGCTATTTCTTTCCCTTTTGTAAAGGCTGATCGTGTTGAGATAGAGAACGGGCAGATTGCATCTGTAATAAAAATGTTACAGGTTACATTCCTGGGGTATGGCATTTCCACTGCTGGTTTTTCGATGGGCCCAGAGAAACTGTCGGCAGTCCTACAGTGGCCTCGACCCGTGGGTTTACATCCTCTGCAGCGTTTCCTGGGCTTTGCCAACTACTATCGGAAGTTTATTCGTAACTTCTCATCTCCGGTCAAGCCTCTGACTGATATGACCAGAAAGGACGGTAACCCACAGAGTTGGTCTCCGGAGTCCATTAAGGCCTTTGAGACTCTCAAGGCTGCCTTTGTTTCTGCTCCTATGTTGGCACATCCTGATCCTACGTTGCCTTTTATCCTAGAAGTTGATGCTTCTGAGACGGGAGTTGGCACCCTTCTGTCTCAACGTCCTAACTCTGAGAGTGCTATGCATCCGTGTGGCTATTTTTCCAAGAAATTGTCACCTGCTGAGCGCAATTATGAGATTGGTGACAGAGAGCTGTTGGCGATCATTTTAGCCCTGAAAGAATGGAGACATCTCCTTGCAGGTACCACTGTGCCCGTTCTTATTCTTACTGACCATAAGAATCTTACATTCTTGTCTGAGGCTAAGCGACTCTCTCCCAGAGGGGCGCGATGGGCTCTTTTCTTGTCGAGCTTTAATTACGTTGTCTCATTCTTACCCGGTACTAAGAATGTAAGGGCTGATGCCTTGTCACAACAATTTTCCTCCACTTCCAAGTTGGAGTCGGTTCCGGTTCCTATGATTCCTCCTGATCGTATCTTGGCTATGGTTTGCACCAGTCTTACTTCTCCTTTAGGTGCAAAATTCTTGCTGCTCAGGTCCATGCTCCTCCTGATAAACCTTGTGACCGCTGCTTTGTCCCAGAGAGTCTCCGTACTGCAGTGCTCCAGACTTACCATTCTCCCAAGGCAGCTGGCCATCCTGTGAAGAATCATTCATTTGGGCCATCTCCCAACAATTCTGGTGGCCTAGTCTATGGACTGATGTTACTGCCTTCCTAGCTGCCTGTCCCATGTGTGCTCAGAGTAAGACTCCACTACACCTTCCAGTGGGCCTCCTACAACCCATACCCAATGGAGAGAGGCCCTGGACTCACCTGTCTATGGATTTCATTGTGGAATTGCCCAACTCCCAAGGCAACACTGTTATCCTTATGGTGGTTGACCGGTTCTCAAAGATGTGTCATTGTATTCCACTTAAGAAGTTGCCGACCTCTAAGGAACTGGCTTCCATTTTTGCTTGGGAGATATTTTGCTTACATGGGCTACCCAAGGTGATTGTCTCGGATAGGGGCAGTCAGTTTGTCTCCCGGTTCTGGCGAGCCTTTTGTGCACAGTTGGGAATCCAGCTTGCGTTCTCTTCTGCGTATCACCCGCAGTCTAATGGGGCCGCAGAACGAGCCAATCAGTCCTTGGAGCAATTCCTACGTTGCTATATTTCTGACCATCATAACAACTGGTCTGACCTATTACCTTGGGCAGAGTTTGCTCACAACAGTGCCTTGAATTCTGGCCCCCGATTGTCTCCATTTATGGCAAATTATGGTTTCCAACCTTCCATGTTGCCTGACTTGTTTGTTCCGCAGAGTATTCCTGCATTAGAGTAGCATCTCCGTAGTCTTTGTTCCACTTGGGTACAAGTCCAGGAGGCTTTGCGTCATGCCAATGATAGGTACAGACTCCATGCTGACTGCAGACGCCTGCCTGTGCCTTCCTACCAGGTTGGGGACGGGGTCTGGCTGTCATCTCGCAACCTCCGGCTTCGTGTTCCCTCACTGAAGTTTGCACCTCGGTTTATTGGGCCGTTCCGTATCCTTCGCAGGATTAACCCAGTAGGTTACGCGTTGGACCTTCCTCCTAGTATGCGCATCTCTAAGGTGTTTCATGTCTCCTTATTAAAACCGTTGGTCTGTAACCGATTTACCACCTGTGTGCCATGTCCTCACCCTATTCTGGTTGAGAACTAGGGATGAGCCGAACACCCCCCGGTTCGGTTCGCACCAGAACTTTCGAATGGACCCCAAATTCGAACGAACTTTAGAACCCCATTGAAGTCTATGGGACTCGAACGTTCGAAATGAAAAGTGCTAATTTTAACGGCTAATATGCAAGATATTGTCCTAAAAAGGGTTTGGGGACCTGGCTCCTGCCCCAGGGGACATGGGTCAATGCCTAAAATGTTTTTAAAAATGGCCGTTTTGGCGGGAGCACTGATTTTAATGACGATTAAAGTGAAAAAAAAAGTGAAATATTCCTTTAAATATGGTGCCTGGGGGGTGTCTGTAGTATGCCTGTGAAGTGCCACGTGTTTCCCGTGTTTAGAACAGTCCCTGCACAAAATGACATTAAACGGAAATAACACCATTTAAAACTGCTTGCGGTTTTAATGTTATATCTGGTTCCTGCAATATGGTTGAAAATCATTGAGAAAAATGGCATGGGTAGCCCTCCCTGCCCATTACCAGCCTATTTGGGTCTTGTACGCATATTAAGGGGAACCCTGTACCCATATTAAAAAAAGGAAATGCGTGTGGCCCCCAGGCCCTATATACTCAGAACAGCAGTATACAGGCGGTGCAAACAAGACAGGGACTGTGTAGGTTTGTTGTGTTAAGTTGAATCTGTTTGTAATTTTCAACTGGTACATTTTTAAAGTGTAGCTCCAGTCAAAAAAACTATTTTTAAGCTTTTTGGAAAACATAGGGAAGGGTTATCACCCCTGTATAATTTGTTTTGTCGTCCATCTTTTTTCATCTCACTTGGTGTTGTCTCCTTCCGTTTGCAAGTAGGAGATGTTTGTAAATTGGATGTTTGAAAGTAGGGGCCTTGTCATGGTTATGCATTAGAGTTGTTCTCCTTACCTGTCTGCATGTGTTCATTTCTAGAGACCAGCCGAGCTTCACCTGACTGCTTTTATTTCCTTCCTCTGGAATGGCTCCACCCTAGCCCCTATCAGACTACACTATATTAACCTTTGCACTGCTAGCCTATCCTGCTGATCAACCTTTGTGTATTAGCTTCCTGTTTCCTGTCGTGTGCTCTGCTTCTGATTTCCGTTACCGACCTTGGCGTGTTCTGACCATCCCTGCTTGCCTGTGACCCTGACCTATTGGCGTGTACCCGACTATTCTGTTCTGCTTGTGGCCCCGACCTTGGCTTTGTCCCTCACCATCCCTATCCTCCTGTTACCTACTGTGGGTGTGAGCTGGGGGACCCTGGGGGTCGCGACCTGGAGCCAGTTGCAGCCAAGACCATCTTCACCACTCGAAGCTCTGGTGAACACCAGCTGGCTCTTAGACTCCGCGCCCCAGGGAATCTTACGCTCTTACCCCAGTGGGATCTGTCCCCCGTCTGCAGCCGTCAGCCGTAGGGTCCACAGCCTTGCGGTGCATCCCCAACCCTACGGTGTGCACCTGTCACCTGAGCTCTAGGTGACCTGACAGTTTGATCAGCTATGGACCCGGCTGACGTGCCGCTCCCTGCAGTCGATCCATTGCAGGGCATAGTGTGGAGACTCGAGACCCAGGAATCTAATCAGACTCAGGTGATGCGATTCCTCCAGGATCTGGCTTCTCGCTTCGAGCAGCTACAGGCTTCCTTGGGAACCCCGAACCCGCAGCCTCAAGTACAGTCTGCGACTGCACCTATCGCACCAGTCGCATCCACGCATTCATTAGTACTGCCTGCTCCGTCCCGTTTCTCTGGGGACTCCAAGGCCTGCAGGGGCTTCCTCAGCCAATGCACCATTCATTTTGAGCTCCAGCCTCAAAACTTTCTATCCGATCGGGCAAAGGTAGCCTATATCATTTCCCTCCTCTCCGGTGAAGCTTTAGCCTGGGCTGCCCCCCTGTGGGAGAAAAATGATCCAGTGGTTTCCAGCCTGTCCGACTTCTTGAAGCTCTTTCGTAACATCTTTGAGGAGCCAGCTCGGGTTTCTTCTGCGGCTAGTGCCCTTTTACGCCTTCGCCAAGAATCTGGTTCAGTGGGCCAATATGCACTTCAGTTCCTTATCCTTACAGCGGAATTGAGCTGGAACAATGAGGCCCTGGTCGCAACCTTTTTACATGGCCTCTCAGACCGAGTGAAGGACGAATTAGCAGGAAGAGCTATCCCCGCCGGTCTAGACGAAGTCATTTCCTTATGTAATCAAATTGACATTCGCTTCCAGGAGAGGTCCTTAGAAAAAAGACGCCAGCACCCCCCAGGTTCTAGTCAGCCTGAGCTTTTTCCCCGTCGCCCTGTGGAGCATCCTCCGTCTGCTGAGGAGCCCATGCAGCTGGGCCGGACCAGACTAACCCCCGAAGAACGTGCTAGACGCAGAACTCTGGGCTTGTGTCTTTATTGTGGGGGAAAGGGTCATTTTCGTGACTCCTGCTCGCTCCGTCCGGGAAACGCTCGGGTCTAATACATTTGGAAGGTGGAGTATTGGACCCAGAAACATCTCCTTCTTCCGGTGTTCCTCCATGTAGGCACTTCTCCCCAATCAGTCCTAGCATATCTGGACTCCGAGGCTGCCGGCAATTTTATGGATTGGAGAACTGCCTCTTCTATGAAGCTTACCCTTTCTCCCCTCGCTACTCCACTAGTAGTCTCGGCAATTGATGGCACTGTGCTCCCAGGGGGTCCTATCCGTTTCCAGACGCTAC
This sequence comes from Lithobates pipiens, assembly GCF_037356315.1. Taxonomy (NCBI): domain Eukaryota; kingdom Metazoa; phylum Chordata; class Amphibia; order Anura; family Ranidae; genus Lithobates; species Lithobates pipiens. The sequence continues at coordinate 145,201,051 of NW_027507903.1, forward strand.
CTATTAGGATGTCGGTAGGGATACTCCACCAGGAGTGGATCTCCTTCCTCATCCTACCCAAGGCCTCTACCCCCATTGTATTGGGTCTTCCTTGGCTGCAGCTCCACTCGCCACATGTGGACTGGGTATCTGGGCAGATCCTGGCCTGGGGTCCTTCGTATTTCTCGTCTTGTCTTTCCAAGGTGACCCCCAAGAGGAAACTTCCCATTGCTACCACATCTGTCTCGTCCGATCTTCCTGCGGCTTATAGCGATTTCCGGGATGTGTTCTGTAAGAAGTCTGCTGAGGTACTTCCTCCTCACAGATCTTTTGACTGTGCTATTGACCTTGTCCCTGGAGCAACCCTGCCCAGGGGTCGTACCTACCCTTTATCCATTCCAGAGACCCAAGCCATGTCTGAGTATGTCGCTGAGAATTTGGAGAGAGGTTTCATCCGGAAATCCTCATCGCCTGCAGGAGCAGGGTTCTTTTTCGTTGCCAAAAAGGATGGCACCCTCAGGCCCTGCATTGACTATAGAGGTTTAAATGCTGTGACTATTAAAAACCGTTACCCCTTACCTCTAATATTTGAGCTATTTGACAGGTTGAAGGGGGCTTCCATTTTCACTAAATTGGATCTCAGAGGTGCATACAATCTCATTCGAATACGAGAAGGTGACGAATGGAAGACCGCATTTAACACTAGGGACGGGCATTACGAGTACTTGGTTATGCCTTTTGGTTTGTGTAATGCTCCAGCTGTGTTCCAGAACTTTGTCAACGAAATATTCAGGGATCTACTGTACCAGTTTGTTGTCATCTATCTGGATGACATTCTCATCTTTTCCCAAAATCTGCCTGCTCACAGAAACCATGTACGCACCGTACTTCAGCGCCTTAGAGAGAACAATCTCTATGCCAAGATGGAGAAATGTTCCTTTGAATGTTCCGAGGTCCTGTTTCTGGGATGTTTTGTTTCTAGTGAGGGTCTTCGCATGGATCCCGGAAAGGTCTCTGCCATTACCAACTGGCCCCTTCCTGCTAGCCTCAAGGCCACACAGCGCTTCCTTGGCTTCACAAATTATTATAGGCAGTTCATAAGGAATTACTCTTCCATTGCTGCGCCTATTATCGCTTTGACCAAGAAGGGTGCTAATGCCAAAGACTGGTCTTCCGAGGCTGTCTCTGCGTTTCACGATCTGAAACAGGCCTTTGTCTCTGGACCCCTCTTGAGGAGACCAAATCCTGAAGACCCATTTTTTATTGAAGTAGACGCTTCTTCGATGGGGGTGGGAGCTGTGCTTCTTCAGGACTTTGAGAAGAAACGTCAACCATGTGCGTTCTTCTCCAAAAAATTTTCTCAGGCAGAGAGAAATTATGCCATTGGTGATCGGGAACTTCTCGCAATTAAATTGGCGTTGGAGGAGTGGCGTCATCTCTTGGAAGGTTCCCCTCACTCCATAACGATCTTTACTGATCATAAGAATCTACAGTACCTACAGAATGCTAAACATCTGAACCCCAGACAGGCCAGGTGGAGTCTCTTCTTTTCTCGTTTTAAATTCACGATTACGTACAAACCTGGTTCCTGCAACGGTCGAGCTGATGCGCTCTCTAGGTCATTTGACACCTTGGACGAGGAGTCCAACCCTGATCCTGAGCCGATCATTCCTACCTCTTGCATTGTTGCCCATTCTACCACCCTGGAATCAAAGATTCCTCCTGGTAAGACCTTTGTTCCCACGGAGCTAAGAACCAAGATCCTTCGTTGGGGACATGATTCCAAGATGGCAGGTCATGCTGGGTTCCTCCGATCCTTCCTGCTTATCAGTCTCACTACTGGTGGCCTAATCTCCGCTCGGATGTTAAAGACTATGTTAAGGCTTGTCACGTCTGTGCTCAGTCTAAATCTTCCACTCAAGCCCCTGCTGGTCTTCTCATGCCCTTGCCCATTCCTAAGGAGCCCTGGTCTCATATCGCCATGGATTTTATCACTGATCTTCCACTATCGGAGAATAATACGGCCATTTGGGTAGTAATCGATCGGTTCTCCAAGATGGCTCATTTTGTTCCTCTTCCTGGTCTCCCTTCTGCCCCTGCCTTGGTTCCCATTTTTGTACGAGAGATTTTCCGCCTTCATGGTGTTCCTTCGCATGTCGTCTCGGACAGGGGTGTGCAATTTACTTCTCGTTTTTGGGGAGCCTTTTGCAAATCCCTCGACATTACCTTGGATTTTACCTCTTCTTATCATCCCCAATCCAATGGCCAGACTGAGAGAGTTAATCAGGAGTTAGAGGTCTTTCTCCGTACCTTGGTCTCTGCCCATCATGATGATTGGGCATCACTATTACCGTGGGCTGAGTTCTCCCACAATAATCATGTTAACGTCAGTTCTCAGAAAACACCCTTCCTCACTGTTTATGGAAGACATCCTCAGCTTCCCCTTCCTATGATTTGTTCTTCTGACATTCCAGCTTTGGCTACTGTTCAGGAATCATTCAATTCCATGTGGGCTGACGTTCATGATTCCCTCCAGAAAGCTGCCAACAAATTCAAGAGTTTTGCTGACCGTCGCAGGCGTAAGCCACCCTCTTTTCAGCCAGGAGACAAAGTCTGGCTCTCCACCAGGAACATCAAACTCCGGGTTCCTTCCCTCAAATTTGCCCCAAGATTCATTGGTCCATACACCATAATTTCTAAACTGAATCCGGTTTGTTTCAAGCTCCAGATTCCCAAAAGCCTCAAAATCTCTAACTCCTTCCATGTTGCCCTTCTAAAGCCGTTAGTCCTCAATAAGTTCTCTCGTCCTTCCCCTACCATAGCACCGGTCTCTGAGGATGATCAGGAGTACGAGGTTAGCCAAATTTTGGATTCCCGACTCTGTAGAGGCATTCTCCAGTACCTCGTGCACTGGAAAGGTTTTGGTCCTGAGGAGAGGTCGTGGATTTCGGCTTCCGAGGTCTTTGCACCTCGTCTGTTGAGGAAGTTTCATTTGAAGTTCCCCTCTAAACCTGGTCCCAGGCGGGGGAGGGGGAGGCCTCGTAAGAGGGGGGGTACTGTCATGGTTATGCATTAGAGTTGTTCTCCTTACCTGTCTGCATGTGTTCATTTCTAGAGACCAGCCGAGCTTCACCTGACTGCTTTTATTTCCTTCCTCTGGAATGGCTCCACCCTAGCCCCTATCAGACTACACTATATTAACCTTTGCACTGCTAGCCTATCCTGCTGATCAACCTTTGTGTATTAGCTTCCTGTTTCCTGTCGTGTGCTCTGCTTCTGATTTCCTTTACCGACCTTGGCGTGTTCTGACCATCCCTGCTTGCCTGTGACCCTGACCTATTGGCGTGTACCCGACTATTCTGTTCTGCTTGTGGCCCCGACCTTGGCTTTGTCCCTCACCATCCCTATCCTCCTGTTACCTACTGTGGGTGTGAGCTGGGGGACCCTGGGGGTCGCGACCTGGAGCCAGTTGCAGCCAAGACCATCTTCACCACTCGAAGCTCTGGTGAACACCAGCTGGCTCTTAGACTCCGCGCCCCGGGGAATCTTACGCTCTTACCCCAGTGGGATCTGTCCCCCGTCTGCAGCCGTCAGCCGTAGGGTCCACAGCCTTGCGGTGCATCCCCAACCCTACGGTGTGCACCTGTCACCTGAGCTCTAGGTGACCTGACAGGCCTGCCCTATATGCTCTGCAGAAATGGCGGAACAAGGTGTTGGTTTTGCCACAACATTGTAAGCCCTCAAAGTGACTCTTGGTGGGCGCTGGAGCGCCCTGCTGTGAACGATTATATCAAGAATTGTAATTACATGCCATTGTTGAACAGTGGTAGAAAAATTGACCTTTGGTGGTTGTGGTGCTGGTGCCACAACACTATAAGTTCTCACCGTTACTCTGGGTGGGCAGAGGAAGGGGCCCTCCTGTGAAATATTATATCAAGAATTGTAATTACATGTCCCTGTTAAACAGGGGCAGAAAAATGTGGCCTTAGGCACTGTTGCTGGTGCCACCACACTGCAACCTCTTCCATATACTCTAGTTTTATTGCAGGAATTAGCCCTGCTGCAAAGCATTGCATCAAAAATTGTACTTAAACGCCCCTGTTAAACAGGGGCAGAAAAATTGGGCCTTAGGCACTGGTGCTGGTGCCACCACACTGCAACCTCTGCCATATACTCTAGTTTTATTGCAGGAATTAGCCCTGCTGCAAAGCATTGCATCAAAAATTGTACTTAAACGCCCCTGTTAAACAGGGGCAGAAAAATTGGGCCTTAGGCACTGGTGCTGGTGCCACCACACTGCAACCTCTGCCATATACTCTAGTTTTATTGCAGGAATTAGCCCTGCTGCAAAGCATTGCATCAAAAATTGTAATTAAACGCCCCTGTTAAACAGGGGCAGAAAAATTGGGCCTTAGGCACTGGTGCTGGTGCCACCACACTGCAACCTCTGCCATATACTCTAGTTTTATTGCAGGAATTAGCCCTGCTGCAAAGCATTGCATCAAAAATTGTTAATAAACGCCTCTTTTAAACAGGGGCAGAAAAATTGGGCCTTAGGCACTGGTGCTGGTGCCACCACACTGCAACCTCTCCCATATACTCTTGTTTGATTGCAGGAATTAGCCCTGCTGCAAAGAATATGCATCAAAAATTGTACTTAAATGCCCCTGTTAAACAGGGGCAGGAAAATTGGGCTGATGGCATCAACCAGAACCAGAAATGTTCTTCCAACATATCAGCGGAGGAGGAAGAGGATAGACAATCAACATAACAGGACAGTCACTCAGCATCAGCATAGGCAGTCTTGAAGGGATGTGATATTTCAAAAAAAATTATTCTGTTACATCAGCTTCAGGTGCTTGGTAGCTGTGGGTGATCCAAGACTGATTCATCTTGAGGAAGGTCAGTCGATCAACTGATTCGGTGGACAGGCGCACCCTGTGATCGGTAACAAAGCCACCAGCAGCACTGAAGGTGCGTTCCGAAAGAACGCTGGATGCAGGACAGGCCAGTAGCTCAATTGCATACTGTGCAAGCTCTGGCCAGTGATCCATCCTCAAGACCCAGTAAGCCAGAGGATTTTCGGTGGGAAAGGTGTCCAAGTCTGACCTTGCCCCTAGGTATTCCTGCACCATGTAAATCAGACGCTGGCGATGGGTGCTGGAACCGATCATACCTTGGGGCTGCGGACTAAAAAATTGTCTGAAAGCATCAGTCAGACGGCCATCTTCTCCACCGCTCCTTCTGACCGATGCCTCAGCAACACGTTGTCCAGGACCAGGAGTTTGTAACCTCCCAGTCTCTGGGAATGCGTTGCACAGACCTTTCTGCAAGGCCTCCCGGAGATGTCTCATCCTCTGCTCCCTCTGCGATGGCAAGATAAGGTCGGCAACCTTACCCTTGTACCGTGGATCAAGGAGAGTGGCCAGCCAGTAATGGTCCCTCTCCTTGATCCGAAGAATACAAGGATCCTTCCGCAGGCTTTGCAGGATCAGGGAGGCCATGCAGCGTAGGTTAGCTGAGGCATTCGGTCCGGAGTCCTCTGGGTCACTAAGGAGAACATGATCCGCAGCTACCTCCTCCCAGCCACGTACAAGTCCACGTATTTCTTGGGACTGTAAATCATCCCTACAAGACTGCTGCTGCTGCTGCTGCTGCTGATGCTGAGTGCCAACCTCCACCTCCATGCTGACACAATCATCCTCCTCCTCCTCTTCCTCCTCCTCATCCTCTTCCTGTGTGATGGGTGGCACAGCAGGAACACTGTCTGGATAAAGGGGGCCTTGAGAGGCAAGGAAGTCCTCCTCTTCCTGCCTCTGTTCTGCCTCAAGTGCCCTGTCCATTATTCCACGCAGCGTATGCTCCAAGAGGTGGACAAGAGGTACAGTGTCACTGATGCATGCACTGTCACTGCTCACCATCCTTGTGGCCTCCTCAAACGGTGACAGGACAGTGCATGCATCCCCGATCACTGGCGTGGTGAGAAAAAACCGAGCTCCCCTGACCCTGTCCTGGTGCCGTAGTCGCACAGGTACTCTTTGATGGCCCTCTGCTGCGTGTGCAGCCGCTGCAGCATGGCCAATGTTGAGTTCCATCTGGTGGGCATGTCACATATATAGGGCGGTTCTTGGGCAGGTTCAACTCCTTTTGGAGCTCAGCCAGCCAAGCACAGGCATTAAATGATCGGTGGAAATGCACACAGACTTTCCTGGCCTGCTTCAGGACATCCTGTAAGCCGGGGTACCTGCCCAAGAACCGCTGCACCACCAGGTTAAGGACGTGAGCTACACAGGGCACATGGGTCAGTTGTCCCTGTCGGAGGGCGGAGAGGAGGTTGGTGCCATTGTCGCAAACCACCATTCCTGGCTTAAGCTGGCGTGGCGTCAACCACCTCTCGGCCTGCCCCTGCAGAGCTGACAAAACATCCGCCCCAGTGTGGCTCCTGTCCCCCAAACAAACCAGCGCAAGCACGGCATGGCATTGTTTTGCCTGCGTACTTGCGTAGCCCCTAGAACGCCTACGGAGCACCGCTGGTTCTGAGGACAGAGCACTGGAAGAGGCCATGGAGGAAGAAGAAGAGGAGGGGGTGGAGGAGAGAGGTGTGTCACAACCAATAGTAGCATTTTGGAGGCGTGGTGGCGGAACAACCTCCAACACTACTGCACCTTGTCCTGCATCCTTCCCAGCTGCCAGAAGAGTGACCCAATGGGCCGTGAAAGACAGGTAACGTCCCTGTCCATGCCTGCTGGACCATGAGTCAGCGGTAATATGCACCTTACCGCTGACCGCCCTGTCCAGCGAGGCAAGGACATTGCCTTCCACATGCCGGTAGAGAGCCGGAATCGCCTTCCGTGAGAAAAAGTGGCGTTTGGGGACCTGCCACTGAGGAACCGCACATTGTACAAACTCACGGAAGGGGGCGGAGTCTACCAACTGAAAAGGCAGCAGTTGAAGTGCTAGCAATTTAGCCAAGCTAGCATTCAACCGCTGGGCATGTGGATGGCTGGGAGTGAACTTCTTTCGCCGGTCCAGCAGCTGGGGCAGGGACATTTGCCTGCTATAATCGGACGTGGGTGTACCGCTAGCAGAGTTCCCGGAAGCACTTGGCTGTGACACACCTAATTCTACACCTTCATTCCTCTCAGAGCAGGTTTCAGAGAGGACTGAAGGTCTAGTGGGGTTGGAGATGCCAGCTGATGAGGAGCAAGGAGAGGTCCGCTTTGTTCTTTGGTGTGGGTCTTTGAGGTACGCTTGCCAATGAGCTGCATGGCAGGTCAAGCATGTGGTGCCCAAGCGGCTGATGTTTTGGCCACGTGAGATACGCTTGAGACATATGTTGCAAATAGCAGCGGTGAGATCTGATGCACTCGTCTCAAAAAAGGCCCACACCAAAGAACTTTTAGAATAACGCGCAGAGGCAGCGCTCTGCACAGGCGGAGCTCTGCGGTGTGATTCAGTCGGTGTGCTGCCCCTAAGCTGGCCCCCGGAGGGCATCCTGCCTCATTGGACATGTGCCTCCTCCTCCTCTTCTCTCCTTCCAGGCACCCACGTGGAGTCAGTGCCCTCATTATCCCCTCCCTCTTCATCGCTGTAGCAAACCTGGCAGTATGCTGCAGCTTGTGGAACATGACTGCCAGATTGCTGTCCTTCTTGAGCATCCCCTCTCTCTGCGCTCATGCTACTGCCTTCCTCTAGCTAAGTGTCATCATCAGAGCCCACAAAACACTGGGCATCCTCCTGGAGCATGTACCCAACACTGTGCTCAAAGAGTTCAGGAGACTCCTCAGGAGGACGTGGTGGGTCTAGGGAAGGAGTCACTGATGATGACATTGAGAGGAGGGAAGACGATGCGTTGGCAGCTGCTTTGCTAGTACCCTGAGACTGGGTGAGAGAGGATGAGGAGGATGAAGAGGGCTTGGTCATCCACTCTACCAAGTCGTTGGCATGTTGCGGTTCAACATGTCCAGCTGCCGAAAAGAAGGACAAGCGTGTCCCATGGCCACGTGCTGATGACAATGCACCGCGTCCACGACCAGCACTGTTGTCTCTAGACACAGAGCCTGCTTGCCCTCTTTTATCGGCTCGCGCCTGTCTGCCTCTCCTTGCTGGCCTTCCAGACATGGTAATGGCCTGAAGGGAGTTGGGTAAAAAAGCAGTTGGGTAGTGTATATTGTGCTAGAGGCACACAACACCCACTAACTCCTGCAGATGCCTTTATTATAGAACACCAGAGATAAAGGGGTATATACAGATGTATACTGTGCTGTGCTGGAGGCACACACAACTTCCAATAACTCCTGCAGATGGCAAGTGGGCTCAAATAGAGAACAGCTATGTAGGTGGATATAGCGGTATGTACTGGGTACAGAGCACGCAGACAGCACGCTCCTAACACTACTGACTGCAAGCTCTATTATAAAAGATAGATCACTAGCTATATAGGTGAGGTGAATATAGCGGTGTATACTGCGGTCAGGGCACGCAGACAACAACCACTACACAACAGCAAGATCGAAAATCGTCCGAAAACGATCGGTGTGTACTGTGTTGAAGGTACACAGAACACCCACTGCTTCAGACGCCAACACACTACACAAGGCCGCCGCGCTGGCGGCTTTATATAGTGTGGGGCGTGCACTACACAGCCTGTGGCCAATCATGGCTCTCCTCGCTGCTGGCGCTGCGATTGGCCAAGCATGCGGGGTCACAGTGCATGCTTGGCCAATCATGAGCCAGCAATGCACTGCGCCATCGCAGTGCATTGTGGGCCGTGAGCGCCACACGAATTTGGCGTGAACGGACCAAAATGTTCGGACTTCGCCGAACGGACGAACAGCCAATGTTCGAGTCGAACGTATGTTCGACTCGAACACGAAGCTCATCCCTATTGAGAACTATGAGAAGTATGAGGTACAATTCATTGTTGACTCCCGTAGGTTCCGTGGGCACATACAGTACCTGGTGCGTTGGAAGGGGAACGGTCCGGAGGAAGGCTCCTGGGTTTCATCCTCTGACGTACATGCCCCTGTTCTCCTTCACGAGTTCCATAGATGGTTTCCCCTCAAGCCCGGTGGCCCTCCGAGGGAGAGGGGTCATTGAGGGGGGGTACTGTTAGGGCTGGCTTAGCCCTTCCTCCTCTGGGCTGGCCGCTCAGCTGTCGGCTAATTGCCAGCTCTCTTCTCTTTCCACAGTTACCAGCTGTTCCCGATGATGCTCGTCTGACCTGCCTATTTAAAGACTTCCTGCTCACTTTTTCATTTGCCTTCGTGTTGGTCGTTTCAAGACTGGATTGCTGACATCCCACCTGGCTTCTTATCCTGCTTGCGGTTGCTCTCCTTGGATCCCTGACTTCCGGCCTGGCTGATTACCCGATCTGGTTAATGAACTTTGGACTGGCTGACTACCCGATCTGGCTACAGGACTCTGGCTATGCTTGACTATGCTTTTTTCTATTTTCCTTTTTATTTTTATTAATAAACAAGTGTGATTTGATTGTACTTCTGTCTCAGTCTGTTTCATGGTTTCTGACACACCACCAGGTGAATGGGTAGGGGTACATTGTATCCCATACTCATACTCATTCACATAGGGGGGCAGCCAACGGCCAGGGTTGTCGGGAATAGGCCCTTGTCCTCATCAACATGGGGACAAGGTGCTTTAGGGTGGGGGGGCCGCAGGGCCCCCCCTTCCCCAAAGCACCCCCCATGTTGAGGGCACGCGGCCTGGTAAGGCTCAGGAGGGGGGGCTGCTCGCTCATCCACACCCCGCTCGTTCACACCCCCTTTCCTGACTGGCCGGGCTGCGTGCTGGGATAGGGGTCTGGTATGGATTTTGGGGGGACCCCATGCCGTTTTTTTGGTGTAGGGCTTCCCCTTTAAGTCCATACCAGGTGATGGGGCCAGCAAGGTGTCAATCTCACCGCTGAAGGTGGCGATATTGACCTCCTGCGCTAGTCCCATCTACCTGGAGCCGCGTTCAAAATGAATGGACTTTTCTCCGTGTGTGGGAAAGTCCGTTCATTTCAAAAGTCCAGCGGACTAGCACACAGACGGCCGGATTGCCCGCCGGGCTCGCAGTCCGGCGGACAATTTTTGAGTCAAAACTGCTTTCTAAGTCCTCCGGGCTTTTGGGAAAAATAAGTCCGCCGGAGCCCACACACAGCGGATTGTCCGGCGGATAGTCTGATCGTGTGTATGCGGCATAAGAAGTTTAGAAGTAGGAGAATTTTGGTGAAATTTCCCTTTACTTCCTGTTCTGGAGACATATTCTGAAGACATATTTGAAATATCTCAGAAATGTGTGGGAATTCTGCCATAACCACTTCAGCTCCAGAAGGGTTTACCCCCCTAATGACCAGGCCATTTTTTGTGATACGGCACTGGGTTACTTTAACTGACAATTGTGCGGGCAGGCCACGCTGTACCCAAATAAAATTGATGTCCTTTTATTCCCACAAATAGAGAATTTCTTTTAGGCCCCTTTCACACATGCGGACCGTATGTCTGTATTTCATCCATCCATTTTTGGATGAAATACGGACATACATGCATCCCTATGGGATAGCGGGTGTCTGCGGATGAACATCCGCTGACACCCGATATCATCCATCTCCGCTATAGACTGATTCTGCAGACGGAGGAAAATCCTATTTTTCCATCCGTCTGCAGAACGGATCGGATGAACACGGACAGACGGTCCGTGTTCATCCGATCCCCCATAGAGGAGAGCTGACATCTGACAGGGCGGTCCCTGCACAGTGTGCAGGGACCGCCCTGTCATCCACCGGCGCAACAGGGATCAACGGAGTGATCCCCGCTGAGCAAGCGGATGTTCATGGGGTGAATCATCATGGATCCGTCTCGTGTGAAAGAGGCCTTAGATCACCACTGAGTTTTTGTTTTTCTGCAATATAAACACAAAAAGGCCAACAATTTTGGAAAAAAAAAACTATATTTTTTACTTTCTGCTATAATACATATCCCAAAAAAATTTTTACAAAATAATTTCTTCATCAATTTTAGTATATGTATGTATGCTTCTACATATTTTTGGTAAAAAAAAATCCCAATAAGCGTATATTGATTGATTTACGCAAAGGTTATAGTGTCTACAAACTATGGGACAGATTTATGGACTTTTAATTTTTTTGTTTTTACTTGTAATGGCAGTGATCAGCGATTTTTAGTGGGACTGTGACATTGCAGCAGACAAATCTGACCCTAAGTGACACTTTTTGGGGACCAGTGACACCAATACAGTTGTCTACTGGTATAAAATGCACTGATCACTATATACAGTCAGGTCCATAAATATTGGGACATTGACCCATTGATTCGATATTTTAATCTTTTAGCCTCTATACACCACAACCCTTTGATCGCCCCTGATGTTAACCCCTTTCCTGCCAGTGTCATTTACAATCAGGTCCATAAATATTGGGACATCAACACAATTCTAATCTGTTTGGCTCTATACACCACCACAATGGATTTGAAATTAAACAAACAAGATATTCTTTACCTACAGACTTTCAGCTTTAATTTGAGGGTATTTACGTCCAAATCAGGTGAACGGTGTAGGAATTACAACAGTATGTATATGTGCCTCCCACTTTTTAAGGGACCAGAAGTAATGGGATAGATTAACAATCATCCATCGAACTTTCACTTTTTAATACTTGGTTTAAAATCCTTTGCAGTCAATTACAGCCTGAAGTCTGGAACGGATAGACATCACCAGACGCTGGGTTTCATCCTTGGTGATGCTCTTCCAGGCCTCTACTGCAACTGTCTTCAGTTTCTGCTTGTTCTTGGGGCATTTTCCCTTCACTTTTGTCTTCAGCAAGTGAAATGCATGCTCAATTGGATTCAGGTCAGGTGACTGACTTGGCCATTACATAACATTCCAATTCTTTCCCTTAAAAAACTCTTTGCTTTAGGTCATTGTCCATCTGCACTGTGAAGTACTGTCCAATGAGTTCTGAAGCATTTTGCTGAATATGAGCAGATAATATTGCCCGAAACACTTCAGAATTTATCCTGCTGTTTTGTCAGCAGTCAGATCATCAATAAATACAAGAGAACCAGTTCCATTGGCAGCCGTACATGCGATCAAAGGGTTAAGCGTATTCCCTCAGTGTGTTTCTAACTGTGTAGGGGAAGTAATGACAGCAAGAACACAGAGATCGCTGTTGCTGATTACTAGGAACAGAAGATTGCGGGTGGCCAGCGGACATCGGGCCTGCTGGACCCGCTGATTGGTGGGCGCATGTGCCTCCAGTGGCAGGCGCGCACCAGTAATATCTATTGCATGAAGTAACATACAGGTACCTTGTTTCGTGCAATAGAGATGCCCCGCGGCAGTATATATGCCGTGGGTGGTCTTTAAGTGGTTAAAAGTTGTCACTGGAGCAAGCGTTCTTTAGATTTATTTGATTCCCCCACTTTCTTGCTAAAGTGGATGTAAACCTGATTTATGAAATTTGACCTAGGCACATATACTGTATCTGCAGTGTTTTCTTATCTCTCTCCAAAGCCCTGAGTCCCATGTCTTTCTGCTACTTCTGTTATTAATATGATAACTTCTGACAAGTTCAATGACATCCGAGATAAAACCAGCCTGAATTTTGTGGCGGGTGGGTACTATATATATATATATAGATTAGCAGAGAGCTGGTCGATTCACAGTACAGCTCTGCACATTCCTTTTTTCCTTTGCCTATGTGGAGTGAGGGTGTGTGCCTTTCCTCCAATCAGATGTTACACAGTGTATGCCAAGATTACACTCCCAGTGCTGAACAGGAAGAGAACATTTCTAACGCAAATTTGCACTTTTTAAAGAATATAGCAAGCTGAAGACAGCAGATATACATGTAAAACGTATGTAGGGAGATTTGTTTCATCTCTGTGTATCATCTGAGGCTGTTCACTTCACTGGGAAAATGTGAGGGTTTACATCCATTTTAACCAAGGGTCAAAAATGCCACATTTACCAGTAGGGACACAGACAAACAATAACTTAACAGAGGCTATAGCCCTTCTACACTCTTTCCAGAACGAAAATAAAACAGTTTTGGATTATGATTTGACACTATAAAGTAAATCACAACTTTCTCAAAGTGCAGTATCGCATAGTACTAAAGCACAGTAGAGGTTATTTTCTAATTCCTGGTTGAATCTTCAGAGTGTCTTGTTAAATAACAGGAGTCCTTGCACTTATCTGCTAGCAAATGATGTCAGATAAAAACACAGGTTTAGCAAGATTAAGAGCATTTACTGGCAAAATTTGATTTATTCTATATACAGTAAATAAAAAAGAGCTTACACAGTAAGCATCATCCCTTTCTAACAACACCTTCCCCATGTTAAAGAGCATGCATGCTGGTATCCAAGTAATAGGAAGCTGCTCCCTTGCTTCGATATTGCCAGTCCACGTGCACAAATTATTGGGCAAATGTTGGGCAAATGTCCCATTAAATCAATAATAAAAGGGACCCATAGTGTGTTATCAGTATGTACTGTGGTGTGAAACATCTGTATACTTCTGAGCCTTTCTTCACATTTTGTATCGGAGCCAGGATACATTATTTCCCTTCTTCCACCACATACAGTGCCTTTAATTATATTTTATATCTCTCCTCTGATCTGTAAATGTCAGCAATAATATCTTTTACATCTACTTTATCTTCTCTGGACTATGTGTTCTCTGCAAGATTTAACCATGACGCATACAGGGAAATTCTACAAGAAAAGATAATTTTGCCAGGGCTACTTAAGACCTCTTTAGCAGATGGAAAGTGACAGCAAACTGTTTTTTTTTTTTTAAGTGGTTTGGAAACTTACAGCTTGAATTTAACTCAGTCACAAATCACAATATAAGGGATGTGGACACTTGCTCAATCAAGCATTCAAGGGTTTTATTTTGTATCATTTAAAAAAAAAAAAACAACCACTGAAATATTTCTCACCACAGTCTAAAAAAATAACATAATTCGTCTTGATACTGCAGAGGTTGATTATAGGAATAAAGGAATAGAGACTTTATGTATACATTGCAAAGTAGATGATAATAGATAAGGTGAACAGATATTGACTCCAAAGACCCAAACACATGATTGGGTATTCAAACTGAGCACAGATCCACCTTATTTACTAACACTCCTTTTGCACTCATTTGCTTTAGTTAAAGGGGTTGTAAAGGTTCATTTTTTATTTTCTAAATAGGTTCCTTTAAGCTAGTGCATTGTTGGTTCACTTACCTTTTCCTTCGATTTCCCTTCTAAATGTTTTTTTTCTTTGTTTTCTTTGTCTGAATTTCTCACTTCCTGTTCCTCCTCAGTAAGCTGTTCAGTAAGCTGTTCTGGCTGACTAAACACCGCTCAGATGATGGTGTGAAGTTTACTGAGGATAAACAGGAAGTGAGAAATTCAGACAAAGAAAAGAAACATTTAGAAGGGAAATCAAAGGAAAGGGTAAGTGAACCAACAATGCACTAGTTTAAAGGAACCTGTTTAGAAAATAAAAAATGAAGCTTTACAACCCCTTTAATCATCCCTTTTTTATCTAAGATGAAATTTCAGTGAGAATTTGTAGATTTTTGATACCACTGTATATTTTCTTTTTCTTTTTTAAACGGTTGTCATTGGCATATATACAAAACAAAAAAATGAAATAGATTACAGAAATTGGTGTACAATAAACCTCAATATAACCATTGCTATTCCGTCACAATGCATTTTATCCGTACGTTGTACTTCAATAGTTCTACATGCACATATAGCACTATTGTTAATTTGGAACACAGACATATGGAAAAGAAAGGAAAAAAAAAAAAAAAAAAACAATATTCAAAGAGAAAAAAAAAAAAAAGCACAAGAGGAGAAATAACTCAAAACTAAAATTGGGTATACTCTGCTCCATACAGGCCTTAACCTATTAGTTAGGCTATCTGTCACTGTATCCTTAGAGTCAACCCCCAGCTTCATAAGACATTTTATATAATCTAATGCCGCGTACACACGGGCGGACTGTATGGCGTACTTAGTTCGTCATACAATCCGACGGACAGTCCGTCGTACTTTCGACTGAACGGACTTGACCACACACGGATACCCAAACAGTCCGTCGAAAGCTTGCGCGATGACGTGTACAGCATGTACGACGGGACTAGAAATAGGAAGTCCAATACACAGCAAAGCACCCTTCCGCCGTGTAAATCCTTTCTGGGCATGCGCCATTCTTAGTCCGTCGAACTAGCCTACTGACGAGCGGATTGTCCGCTGAAACCAAAGTACGATGGACAGAATTTCGAAAAATCCGAAATACTTAGTACGCCAGACTGCACGCTGAAAAAGTCAGCTGAAGCCCACACACGAGCGGACTGTCCGCTAAAATGTGTTTCGACTGACTAAGTACGCCATACAGTCCGCCCGTGTGTACGCGGCATAACATTGGCATTTACTAGGTCCTTCCAGGATCATAATGTGAGGTATTCCCTCCTAATCCAGTGGATTGCAATTAATTTGCGAACATAAACGAATAAGAGTCTTAGCAGGGTTCTCATATTATTGTTCATAAGATCATCTTCAATTATGCCCAGAAGCCCCACCTGCGGACTACAGATATTTGGAAGATCAAAGGTATATGCAATGAACTGGGTGACCTGGGACCACAGGGGGCAAATCCCAACACTTCCAGACCATATGTATAAAATAGCCCTCCATTGTCTGACATTTTATATAACCAAAGGGGTGTATAATATATTTGATGTAGGTATCTCAACTGTATCATCTTATCCCTAGCTGACTGTGGGCATATACGATATCAACACTTCCCCCCAAAGTTCTTCTGTCAGGGGCGTGGCCATTTGTGAGAGGACGTACTTCTCACAGCTCTGTGCCTGATCCCTAATTCAATCCTCCCCCGGAATCCTCAACCCTGCTCTCTTTGGCTCCCCAGCTGGCTACTGACCTGCCGCACCTTCTGGACCCCCTGCCGGCCCTCTGCACATGGGGGGAGACCCGAAAAGGCCAGACTGAGATGGCAGGCCAGACCCCCAAGATGGCGCTGCCCCGGCCCTCGCCCAGCGCATGCCACAAGCAAACGACAAGCCCAAGGATGGGAAAAGCAAGAAAGCACCAAAGGCCCAAGGTAAGGAGCATTATCGAAACATGCTCTATTACATTCAATAATTACAGGGGACGGCTGTAACCAACAGTGGGGATTCTGCAAGTGGTGATGAGAAGACAAGCCGCAATACACAAGCAGAGTTGGGACAGGACACAGACAGCATCCCCAGCTACTCTGCTGCAGATGCAGCACACCCTCCCTCTCCTCCTTCAGATGCTATACCAGATGAACTGAAGCAACCCACATTAGCAGAGATCCTGTGGGCTGTCCATATGTGCACAGTCTCAGTAAACACCATGAAAGATCAGCTTGGGAGCCTTCGTGAAGAGGTGTCACTGCTAAGACAAGATCTTCAGAAAGTCAGGGAAAGAGCTACAGCAGTGGAGAGCAGAGTAAGCGATACTGAGGACAAGCTGCCACCGATAGCAAGGGAGACCCGGGAATCTCACCGTATGGCCAAGAAACCTATAACAGAGCAGAAGATACCGAAAACCGCTTATGCAGAAACAATATCCACATTGGCTCCCAGATAAAACAGAGGCTAAAGATCCTACTACTTTTGTGGAGAATTGTTTCAAAGACATCTTTGGCAGGGAGGCATTCTCACCCTTTTCTTAGTGGAAAGGGCCCATCAAGGCCACGACCACCCCCTCAGGAAGCTCCCACGCGATCAATGTTAGCCCGTCTTCTTCACTACTGAGATAGTGAGGCAGTACTGTTTGGTGCTCAGGTACTGACATTTCATAGAATTCCTGGAGGGAAAGCTGGACCTTCCATTAATGCTGGTAGGGGATTTTAATTGTCGGTTGAGCCCTAGGATTGATAAGCATCCATGCCCGGGAGCGCTCGCTTCACAAAGGGAGACCCCCTGGCAGAAATACTACAGGAAGTGGGATGGATAGATCTGTGGAGACCCTGCGGTGAAACAGTTCTGCTGTTTAAAGTCTCATGGATCCCTCTCAAGGATTGATTTGGTGGGCAACTCGGCTATGCTCCCCTGGGTTTTGGAAATTTCTTATAAACCCAGATGTGTTTCAGACCACTCCTATATCGTGGTATGTCTCACTCTAGCGCCACTGTCTGCATTACCTAAAGTCCTTTGGAAGTTGAATGCCTTCTGGCTCAAGTTATTTACCTCTCCTGGGGAACTGGAGTGGAGCATCCGGGAGTTTTTTACTGTCTAATGCCCCGTACACACGACCAGACTTTTCAACATCAAAAGTCTGACAGAATGATTCCGGCAGACTATTCGAACGTGTGTGGGCTGCAGCGGACTTTTGATTTGCAAAAGTCTGACAGACTTTAGAAATGGAACATGTTTCAAATTTTTCCGACAGAACTCTGCCGGACCCAGAAATCCGCTCGTGTGTGTGCTAGTCTGACGGACTAAAACCGACGCTAGGGCAGCTATTGGCTACTGGCTATGAACTTCCTTATTCTAGTCCAGTCATACGTCATCACGTTCGAATCCGTCGGACTTTGGTGTGATTGTGTGTGGCCAAGTCCGTTCATTCGGAAAGTCCATCAGAACTCTGTCAGAACTCCGTCAGAACTCCGTCGAAAGTCTGCCGGACTTAAGTCCTGTCGTGTGTACGCGGCATAACACGATCCGGACTCTATGCTTATTGAATGGGAGCCATTTAAGGTGTACCTCAAGGGCTTTCTTTTTGCAGAGGTTACTAAAGTGAAAAAGCATTCTGAGAGGCTGAAAGCTGAATTGGAATCACGAGTACACCCACTAGAGCTGCAATATGTGCAGGACCCTACTGATTCTGCCAGGGAGGCCTGGCAGTCAGCTCAATCTGCATATGAGCACTTGCTGGCCTCGTCGGCAGAAAAAAATAGGTTCTTCTTAAAAACAGCATTCTTTGCGGAGGGAGAGACAACGGGCTGCCTCCTTGCTAGAATTGCCAACTCAGAACAGAGATCCCCGGTCATTGGTGCGATAAAAAACCAGGGCATCTTGTCCACTCCCGGATCTGATACTACAGGCACTGGCAGAATTCTATGAAAAAATATATCTCCCTGCCTCTGAGTATGATCCCAAGGAATTGACAAATTACTTATCTGGGATAACATTTCCATGTCTCACTGAATCTCAATGTAGGGAACACGATTCTCTGTTTACGCTAGAGGAATTACAGGTAGCGGTAGCGGCTTTTCCCAATTGTAAAGCTCCAGGGGGAAATGGTCTCCCCATGGAAATCTATAAGCAATACTCAGAACTATTGCTACCCCGATTGCTAAGGGTGTTCAATGCAGCTAAGGAGCAAAACATTATACCGCCCTCTATGTCTAGGATATTAAGATATTAGCCAAAGTGCTGGCCCTCAGACTCAATAAGGTCATTATGTCTGTTATACATCCTGATCAGGCTGGCTTTATGCCTAATAAATCTACGGTGGTTAATTTAAGAAGGCTTTTTCTTAACCCCTTGCCGACTGGCCTATGCCGATATATGTCGGCAGAAGGGCTTGTGCAGGCATATTAATGTAGCTGTATGTTGCCCTTTAAGATGTGGCATTGTGGGTGCGTGCCCGCTGCGAGCTCCGTGAGTGTGATCGCAGGTCCCGTGGTCTCGATGTCCGTGAGGATACCCACGATCATCTCACGGAGAGGAAGAACGGGGAAATTCTGACACTGATCACCGCTCCTTGTGATCATTAGCTGTGATCAGTGTCATGTCACACATAGCCCAGCCCCTCCCACAGTTAGAATTACTCCCTAGGACACACAACCCCTGCAGCGCCCCTTAATGTTTAACCCTTTCACTGCCAGTCACATTTACACAGTAAGCAGTGTATTTTTAATCACACTGATCGTTTGTATATATGTGAATGGTCCCAAAATAGCGCCAAAAGTGTCCGATCTGTCCGCCATAATGTCGCAGTCACGATAAAAAAAAGCAGATCACCACCATTACTAGTATATATTAATTATTAATTAATAATAAAAATGCCATAAACTATCCCATATTTTTGTAGACGCTATAACTTTTGCGCAAACCAATCAATAAACACTTATTGCTATTTTTTTTACCACAAAAATGTTGAAGAATATGTATTAGCCTAAACTGAGGAAAAAAATTTTTTTGTATATATATTTGGGGGATATTTATTATAGCAAAAAGTATAAAATATTACGTTTTTTTCAAAATTGTCACTCTTTTTTTGTTTAAAGCGCAAAAATTTAAAACCACAGAGGTGATCAAATACCACCAAAAGAAAGTTCTATTTGAAGGGAAAAGAGGACGTAAATTTCGTTTGGGAGCCACGTTGCACAACCGCACGATTGTCAGTTAAAGCGATGCGGTGCAGAAACGCAAAAAGCGCTCTGGTCTTTGGACAGCCAAATGGTCCGGAGCTATTTAGTCCTAAGCTGATAATGTTGGACACAGAGCTCTGCTATCCCTTGATACTATGAAAGTCTTTGATAGTATAGAGTGGCCCTACCTCTGGGAGATGTTGAAACGCTTTGGCTTTGGGGAGATATTTATCTCTTGGGTGCGCTTGTTGTATTGCCATCCCAGGCAGCTATAAGAGAGGCGGATAGGATGTCACTTTCCTTTGCTTTAGGAAAGGGCACCAAACAGGGATGTCCTTTATCACCCTTGCTGTTTGCCCTGGCCATAGAACCACTGGCTATTCAAATTAGGGATGACCCAGTTATCACCGGCTTCTGCTACGGAGATAGACAGGAGAAAGTGATGCTCTATGCAGCCGATTCAATGATTCTGCTGGGTGATAAGGAACAGTCCCTAAAGGAAACTATGGATACTATCGTCTGTTTTGGGAAGTTTTCCAGTCTCAAAATCAACTGGACCAAATCCACACTGATGCCAATAGAAGGGGACCAATTGCAGCATGGGGCCTCAGTGGGGGACATCCCAACAGCTACCTCTTTTAAATGTTTGGGGATATGGGTAACTCCACGAATTAGGGAATACAGTCAGCTCAACATTTCCCTCCTCCTGTTGCGATTCCGATCACGTGTAAAAATCTGGAACTCTTTGGCCGCGTACACACGCGCGGACTGTTCGCCCAACTTTGTCCGTCCAACAGTTTCGGCAAACAGTCCGCTCAAACTTAGCATGGACGGACATGGCCACACACGACGGACGAACAGTTTGCTGAAACCGTGCGCGATGACGTGAACGGCACGTACGACGGGACGAAAAATACGACGTCCTATACACTGCATTATAGCTTTCGGCGTGAAAATCCTTTCTGAGCATGCGCGCAACTTTGTTTGACGAACAAGCCTACACACGGGCGGACTGTTCGCTCAAACAAGGTTTCAGCGGACAGTTTTTCGGAAATTCCGAAAAACCTTGTCCGTCCAACTGTCCGCTGAAACTGTCCGCTGAAAGCCCACACACGAGCGGACTGTCCGCCCAAACACTGTTCAGCGGACAAAGTTGGGCGAACAGTCCGCCCGTGTGTACGCGGCCTTTGTGTATGTTAGTTGCAGGCAAAGTAAATCTTGTTAAAATTATTCTTATGCCCCAGGTTTTATACATGCTTCATAACTTTCCTGTGGTGATCCCACTAAAAACCTTTAGTATAGTAAATAATATATTCTGCATGGTAATTTGGAAAAATTGCACCCCTAGAGTAAAATTGGAACACCTGCAACGTCCTAAGGACGATGGTGGCATTGCATTGCCAAATCCATGGTTGTACTACTTAGTGTCCAGCACCTGATAGGCACCGTGTTCGCAGAGGGAGAACAGACCAACAAGACTTCTAGTGCCTCCGAGTGTGTCATGCTTCATATGGTGGGTGGAAGTTCTATTCCAACTGCCCTTGAGGCTTTGGCTTTTGGAAAGCCTAAAAAAGACTTTCCCAACATATAATTTAATATAGAAAATATGGAACAAATCTAGATACCTTCAGGGTGCAACAGGAATTACTGAAATTGCAGCATGGAGTTAGGTGGAAAAAAATATGGTATTATATATCTAAGGCAACTCTTCCATAATGGAAAAATCCTGACCTTTGATGCTTTGTGGGAGAAGTTCAAACTGCCAATATTTATTCATTTTTACTACATGCAACTCAGACATGCCATTATAGCTCAGAGTAGCATTTCCAAATGGACTATGGCTTCAGTACCCCTGTTCTCTCTGCTTAAAGTGGGAGTCCACCGGGACTCCGCGTTTTTTTTATTTTTTTTAAAAGCCAGCAGCTACAAATACTGCAGCTGCTGACTTTTAAATAGTGACACTTACCTGTCCAGCGCGCCCGCGATGTCGGCACCCGAAGCCGATCGCTCGCTCGGCTGCCGGGTCCCGCCGCCATCTTGGGTATGGGAATCAGGAAATGGAGCCTTTCGGCTTCATTTCCCGGTTCCCTACTGCGCATGCGCGAGCCGCGTGGCGCAATCCGGACGGTCCCCGCTGCCTCTGGGAGCTGTGTGTTTCCCAGCAGGCAGCGGGGCACTTGCTGAAGGGGGCGGGCGCTTGCGGAACGGGGGCGTAACGTACGCCCCGTTCCGCAGAGAGCTAGCCCGGAAGTGGGTGCAGTTACCTGGATTATCCAGGTAACTGCACCCCCCTCCCCCCTGAAAGGTGCCGATTGTGGCGCCGGAGGGGGGGGGGATTCCGATGAGCGGAGGTCCATTTTAGGGTGGACCTCCGCTTTAAGGCAGCAGAGACCTCTAAAGGATTTATATCCCAAAGCTTCAATATACTGCTCCACTGGTACCTAAAAAAAACACCCCTTGAAAGTGAAACTGAAATGGGAAGATAACATAGGCCCGCTTGATGAGGACCAGTGGGAGGAAGCCTTACAGGCAGTAACCATCTGGTCCTTAAATATGACTCAGAGGCTGTGTCACATACCTGATAGTAGAGTCTGGTATGCAGAGGGAGGACATTCTGCCAACCAAATCCGTCGGATTTTGTCCGTCGGATTTTGTCCGTCGGATTGTGTCCGAAACTGTTGCATACACACGGTCGGACAAAGTTGTCGAAAAATCCGATCTTTCAGAACGTGATGACGTAATTTCGTTACGATGGGACTATGTTCAGGCTAGTAGCCAATAGCTTTGATGTAGGAATTTGATCTGAGCATCCGTGGCACTTTGTCCGATCGGAATTCTCTACACATGATCGGAGTATGTCCTATCGGACCAGTTTGTCGGAAAATATTTCCAACAAGTTGGAAAATTTGGTCCGACGGATATTCCGACGGAAGCAGTCCGATGCATACCACACACAGTCGGATTATCCGACAACACGGTCCGATAGGACACATTCCGATGGATTCTCCGACCGTGTGTACGGGGGCTTACACTTCTGATTCAAGGCCCCTGATAGAGAAAACAGGAGGTGCAGGAGTGCAGAGTCAGGTAGGGTCAACTGGAGCAGGTACAGACAAATGCTAATCAGGAATCACAGGTAATTCTGTAGATTGGGCAGCACCAATCCAAGGAAGTAAGGCAGTTTAAATAGTCTGTTAGTGCCAAGAACATCACCGTACACGAGCGCGTGTGCACCCGTGCACGCCAACGCTGGCATTTTGTGCAGCACTAGTGTGCAGGTGCACGCAAATGTGCCTGTGGCCCTTCTCGGTGGGACATGCAGAGCAGGGGGATGTCCATGGTCGCCATCTTGGATGCTTGCATGCCCTTCCTGACATTGCCCCCTCCCAATGGGCAGCCTCCCAAAGAAAAAGCATAAATAAGAAACATCCTTTTGAAATGCATATAGCATAAATACAACACATATATATTTATTAGGCTTAGTGACTGTATCAAGGACCAAGCAAAAATTCAAAAAGCAGTAACAAAGTATCAAATTACAAGGGCATTCCCTGGGCCTTTGGGGCTATCTTTAATTCTTAATATTTTAATATACTTACCTTCTTTTTTGGAATTCAAACATATGTGGTGAGACCTGTTTTCCTACGTTTTGATCATTTGTTTTCTATGCCCTTGTAATTTGATACTTTGTTACTGCTTTTTGAACAGTCACTAAGCCTAATATATATATATATATATATATATATATATATATATATATATATATATATATATATAATATAATATATGTGTTGTATTTATGCTATATGCATTTCAAAAGGATGTTTCTTATTTATGCTTTCTTATTGCAGCATACAAAAGAGCTTTACCATCAATCTCCTGAAGAAACTCTAACGAGTGAAACATGTCGAGAGTGGTAGCGCTTTATATGTTTATGTCAGAATAACTTATATATCCTGTTGTATGGATGTATTACCGTTTTCCTTTTGCTTTTATTATTTTGTAATTTAATAAAAATCAATGTTTTTGATACTTCTACTTCTGGTACTTTGATCCATGCACCTGATACCGCTAAAGTCCCAAGGTTTGTTACCTCTCAGCCCCCCTCTCTTTGCTCTATTTTGTATATTTGGGATGTGGTATCTTTAGTTTGATCTCTTCATCTTGCTTTTTTGAAGTTTTTTCTTAGATTATCGTCTACGTAGTCTTTTAGGGCGACAAGCTCCAGTTCCAACTGAGGAAAAATCCTTCCAAAAGGAACTTCAACCCCCGGCCCATCGGGCAGTCATATGGCCGATCAGGAGGAAGAGTCTCAGCTCCCTTTTTGCTGAACACATCTAAAAAGTTGTGATAAGCAACTGGTACAGATAAGCGGTTTTCAGCATCAGAGTCCAAGCATAACAAGGAAGCCGGGTCAGGTGAGAGTTTCGGCAAGCAATGCTGGAAACAGTAAGGAGAATGGAACTTGACTTCTCCATCAGCCCAGTTGATAAGAGCATTATGTGCCTGGAGCCATGGCATACCAAGGATTACTGGGAACAAGGGAAATGCGATGGCATCCAGGCATAACAGTTCATTGTGATTACCAGCTATAATGACAGGTAAGGGTATAGCCTCTTGAGTCACTAGTCCGAATTTAATAGCAGACCCATCGGCCAGATGTACTGAGAGTCCCTGGGCCCTGGGTTGCAGAGGAATCTGGTGTCTTGAGACAAAAGATAAGTTCATAAAACAGCTACAGGCACCGGAGTCAATTATAGCCGGGACAGGAATACTTCTTCCCGGAAGCTGTAGCACAATAGGAAGAGCCAGGTGAGTATGCTGGCAGAGGAGATGGGTCGGCCCTTAAGGTTCTTAGCTGGACATGATCTCACATAATGTCTTGGTTTTCCACAATACAAATAGAGGTTCTCATGTCGATGGCGTTGACGCTCCTCAGAGGAAAGTGGGGGGTGAAGCATGCCGAGCTCCTTTGGTCCAGGAATATCAGGTGTAGGTGCAACAGAGGCAGAAGACGTCAGGTTGCCGGAGTTGGAGATTTGGGGCCATTACCAGGCTGGACGGGCTGGCTTTGATGCTCTTTCGGATCTCTGTTCTCATAACCGACGATCAATTTGGATGGCCGGATTAATTAAAGAGTCCAGAGAATGGGGAACGCCAACTCGGGCCAACTCGTCTTTTAAAGGCCCAGAAAGACCATTGCAGAATTGATGGGGAAGAGCGGCCTCGTTCCAGCTGGTATCGGAACTCCAGCGCCTGAAATCAGAAGCATAGTCCTCGGCTGCTCTGAAACCTTGCTGGAGGGTGTGTAATGCTGCTTCCGCAGTAGCAGTCAGTTGGGGATCCTCGTAGAGCTGAGCCATAGAGTCAAAAAAATTGCTTAGGCAAGTCAGGGGGTGATCCCATGATTGGGACTTGTCCTGTAGTAGGGAGATAACAAACTCAACTTCTTTGGTAACTTCCAGGGAAAAAGTGCATGGCTGCAGGGTAAAGTAGAGTTCACAAGCATTACAAAATGTCTGGAATTGACTGTGGTCACCAGCGAATCTCTCAGGTGCGGGAACCCTGGGTTCAGGAGGCAACACTGCCACTGCAGAGGTAGCTCCTTGTGGGGCCGTAATAGGTGAGGAGAGAGCCTGGATACGGTCATCCAATTGGGTGTATGCCTCTTGTGCGATTTTAACAGTCTGGGTGAGGTCTGCGAGATGTAGGCAGAGTTCCTCCATGGGAGAGAATCCCTACACAGACTCTGGCATGGCTGCCTGTTACTGTCACGTACCTGATGTTAGAGTCTGGTATGCAGATGGAGGCCTCTCTTACACCTCTAACTTGAGGCCCCTGATAGAGAAAACAGGAGGTGCAGGAGTGCAGAGTGCATGATTGCCTGGCAAGGTTGCTGGTAGATGAGCTGGACTGGAACTGAAGCAGGAAATGGAATGAACACAGGAACAGCTGTCGGACTGCAAACTGGAGCTCAGGCAGGTGCAGACAGATGGACCGAAAGTGTAGGCACACTAGTCCAGAGCAGGTGGACACTGGAGCAGAGTCAGGTGCAGGCTGGTTCGGCAACAGGCTGGCAGCGAGATAGCAGAAGGAGCAGGCAGGAACATAGTCTTAGGTACAGGCAGGTTTGGCAACAGGCTGGCAGCGAGGTGGCAGAAGAAACAGGCAGGATCGTAGTCAAAACAGGCCAATGTCAGCAGATAAGCAGGGATAGTAAGGAGCAAGCCGGGTAGGGTCAACTGGAACAGGTACAGACAAATGATAATTAGGAATCACAGGTAATGCTGTAGACCATGCAGGACCGATCCAAGGAAGTAAGGCAGTTTAAATAGTCTGTTAGCACCACGAACGTCAACGTCGTGCGAGTGTGCGCCCGTGCGTGCCTGTGCGTGCCTGTGCAGCACTAGTGCACAGGTGCACGCAAACGTGCACACGTGGCCCTTCTCAGTGGGGCATGCAGAACATAGTCACCATCTTGGATGCTGACGTGCCCTTCCTGACAGGCTGATACAGTTGTATACCCTTTTGAGAGTTTACTACACACCTCCATAGGTTACACAATATGGGCTTGCTCCTTACACCAACATGCACTAGATGCAAGCAGGATCATGGTGATTTGATCCATATGCTGTGGCACTGTCCCAAACTACACGTATACTGGAAAGAGATGACTGATGCCTTGTTTCCATCCTCTAAGTGAAATAATTCACTCAGACAGGGGTTGAACCAAAGTAGAGCATTGGGAAATAAATGTATGAGTCGGTCAGCAATATATTTTAGGCAGATCCCTAATATACATTTAGCTGATTTAAGCATTGTTTTGCCCCTTGCTGTAGGTACCTCCCCTCTATAGAAGACATATCTGGCAGAGCCCGGTCAACTGGCAATTACAAGACATCCAATGAAACCCTTGGAGCCCCATAGAAAATAATTTAATAAAGAGTTAATATATTGAAATGTTTTCTTGGGGATATACTGTATACTGGTGTATTTGAGAGCGCATACAAACATTTTGGCAGAAAGATCATAAGGGGCAGATCCTTCCATTTTTGTATTCTGTCTCTAAACATCCAGATAAAGGGCCATGAATGTATATCTATAAATGATTCAAATGGCAGTTGAATATGAATTCCCAAATATTAAAACTTTGTTGATATTGTTATGGGACAGTGAGCAGGAAGTACCAGATTAGGCTGTGAGTCCAACAGGAACAGCGTTGACTTGATACGGAATCTTGAGAAATCTCCAAACTCCTGTATCAGCCAAAAGGCAGCAGATAACAAATTATCTGGATCACCCAAGTATAAAAGCATATCTTTGACATTGTACAAAATTGTGTTTTCCTCCCCGGTCAGGTGTGCTCTCACCTTAAGGGCTTAAATTGTAAGCCTGAAATGATTTGTATTGGCTGGGGATCTTGATTCTTTTTTTTATTCCTCTAGTGGCTGCTGTGGACACCTCTCACTGTAAGCTTCCTCCACACACTGGCTGTACACCTATGTAAATAGGGTACAAGTGCCTCCTTGTGTAGTTGATATCACTCAGCTGGGTATCCGTCTAAGCCTGGCGATTTATGTGGTTTGAAAGTGGCAATGGCATTTCCGACCTCTTCCTGTGTTATGGACTGATCTAGAAAATTGCTGTCTTCCATGGTTAGGGTGGGTAAAGTAATAGTATGTAAATAGCTCGATAGATCGCCCCTTCTGTGTCTGAGATTAGTATAGATTTTCATAAATCTCCACAAAAGGATTTAGAATGGCCAGAGGGTCTTGAACAATGATGCCCTGTGAAGTTCTAAGACGCATTACAGAAACCGAGGTCTATGAAGTTTTCGCCAGGAAAGCCAACAGGCATCCATTCTTGTCCCCGAATTCAAAAATGCGTCTGCGTTGGTGAAATTGTTTTTTGTTAGTTTGTTCCGTTAAAAGTATTTGGTATTGTCTCACACAATCCCGCCAACCGTTGTAATTAGTAAGCGAAGGATGCTGTACATATAAGCTCTCGGCTGTAGCAGCCTGATGTTCTGCCTGTATCACATCTGAGCGGAGAGCCTTAGAAACATCTCTCACCTCTTTGTTGAGTGTCCCTCTAAGGGTCGCCTTAAACACCTCCCATTGGTTAGCAATAGGAGTATCCGTACCATTCTCCCTCCAATAGTTGAAGATAGCTATTTGGCATTTTATTGCAATAAAATCCTCCTGTAGCCATTGAGTATTAATGCGCCAGTGTTTTTTTTTTACCTGGCCAGCATGTAAGTTCATTGTATTGGACATTGTAGATTAAAGGAAGGCCCTCCACCATAGAAAGCAGCATGTTGATTCTTGAGAGTGTCTTATGTGACTGTACATTTTCAATAGTAGTACTTGCAGTTCTCTTAAGATGACATCTAACAGTTCTAATACACACATTTATTTTACTGTAAATATAGCCACTGTTCCTTTACTTGCTGTGTTTTTTAGCTGTGTTCCTTGATGCAGAAAGCAATAAAGATAATTGTTTATTAATATTAAACATTTCGATTATAGATTAGTCCATGTAAAATAATGGTTTGTAATATTTTTAACAACTGTTCTTTACAAGCTTCTATTTTTAAGCTTTTTTTAAGCTTTCATTTTTTTATTATATTAATATAATTTTCCCTGCATAAAAAATACAGTTGATATTTCATTCAACAATGATTGTCAGTTATAACCACATTTAAATGTAAATGTACAGATAAGTTATATGAAAATTCAAAATACTGCCAAATTACACTCAACTACTGAAAACAAAGAGGGGGGTCCAAGGTCACAGCATCTAAAATGATGGGATTTTAGCATTTAATTTTGTTCATTTTTAGAAATGGGATGTCTTGAGCAGCAGTTCTCAAACTTTCTTTTGACTTGAGCCTCATATGGCTTTATGACCCCTAAGCTTCAATTAAATAAAACACACCCCAAGAATAAAAGTATTGTAAATATGCAATATTTATTGCAAAAAATATTGAGTAAAACAACACAAACAAGGACGCATGTTAAGGGAGCGATGTACACCTACGGCGATTTGCGCAGCCATGTCAACCTGCTGCAGTTATACTGGTTGGCTAGCGGTTAAGCATGTATATATGAATAGTATATGTACAGTATCTCACAAAAGTGAGTACACCCCTCACATTTTTGTAAATATTTTATTATATCTTTTCATGTGACAACACTGAAGCTTGTATAACAGTGTAAATTTGCTGTCCCCTCAAAATAATTCAACACACAGCCATTAATGTCTAAACCGCTAGCAACAAAAGTGAGTACACCCCTAAGTGAAAATGTCCAAATTGGGCCCAAAGTGTCAATATTTTGTGTGGCCACCAATATTTTCCAGCACTGCCTTATAAGGATGAGCTAAACACCTCTCCCCGGTTCGGTTCACACCACAACTTGCAAACAGGCAAAATATTTGGTTAAAAGTCTATGGGACATGAACATGAAAAATCAGAAGCGCTAATTTTAAAGGCTTTTATGCAAATTATTGTCATAAAAAGTATTTGGAGACCTGGGTCCTGCCCCAGGGGACATGTATCAATGCAAAAAAAAAAGTTTTAAAAACTTATTTTTTTTCGGGAGCAGTGATTTTAATAATGCTTTAAGTGAAAAAATAAAAATGAAATATTCCTTTAAATATTGTGCCTGAGCGGTGTCTATAGCATGCCTGTAAAGTGGTGCAGTTTTCCGTGTCTAGAACTGTAACACAGAAAAATGAAATTTCGAAAGAAAAGAAAGTCATTTAAAACTGATCGCGACTCTAATGAATTGTCGGGTCCTGGCAATATAGATGAAAGTCATTGAAAAAAACATCATGGGTTCCCCCCCCAGTCCATTACCAGGCCCTTTGGATCTGGTATAAATATTAAGGGGAACTCTGAACTATAGATTTTTTTAAAAATTGCATGGGGGTCCCCCCAAAATCCATACCAGGCCCTTCAGATGTGGTATGGGTTATTAAGGGGAACCCTGTGCCAAATTTAAAAAAAATGGCATAGGGGTCCTTCCAAAATCCATACCAGACCCTTGAGGTCTGTATGAATTTTAAGGGGAACCCTGGGCCAAAATGATGGTGTAGGGTACCCCCCAAAATCCATTCCAGACCCTTATCTGAGCACGCAACCTGGCAGGCGGCAGACAAGAGAGCACCCCCCCCCCTCCTGAACCATACCAGGCCACATGCCCTCAACATAGAGTAGCCCCCCAAAGCATCTTGTCCCCATGTTATTGATGAGGACAAGGGCCTCATCCCCACAACACTTGTCCGGTGGTTGTGGGGGTCTGCGGGCGGGGGGCTTATTGGAATCTGGAAGCCCCCTTTAACAAGGGGACCCCCAGATCCCAGCCCCCCCCTATGTGAATTGGTAACAGGTACATTGTACATTGTACCCCTACCATTTCACAAAAAAAGTGTCAAAAATAGTAAAAAAAACAGACACTTGGGACAAGTCCTTTATGAAATGGTAGAGGTACAATGTACCCGTTACCAATTCACATAGGGGGGAGGCTGGGATCTAGGGTTTCCCTTGTTAAAGGGGGCATCCAGTTTCTGATAAGCCCCCTGCTCGCAAACTCCCACAACCACCGGGCAAGGGTTGTGAGGATGAGGCCCTTGTCCCCATCAACATGAGGACAAGGTGTTTTGGGGAGCTTCTCCAAAGCACCTGCCCTCTTGAGGACATGTGGTCTGGTACGGGTTGGGGGGGTGCTCTCTCTCACCCCCTATTTTCCTGTGGCCTGCCAGGTTGCATGCTCAGATAAGGGTCTGGTATAGATTTTGGGGGGACCCCTACCCTATTTTTTAAAATATTGGCGCAGGGTTCCCCTTAAAATCCATACCAGACCTGAAGGATCGGCTATGGATTTTGGGGGACTCCCACACAATTAAAAAAAAAATTGGTTTGGGGTTCCCCTTAATATCCATACCAGACCCAAAGGGCCTAGTAATGGACTGGAGGGGAACCCATGGTGTTTTTTTCAATGAGTTTTATCTATATTGCTGAGACCCAACAATTCATTACAACCACAATCAGTTTTAAATGACTTTTTTCCTTTAGAAATTAAATTTTGCTGTGGTACTTTCTAAACATGGGAAAACAGACATACGATAGACACCCTCCAGGCATGATATTTAGCCACTTGCCAACCAGACACCATCATTTTACTGCGGCATCCCAGGAACCATCGTAGCTATACTTCAGTTCACGGGATCGGAATAGCAGGTGCACGGGCATGCACCCGCTGCATAGCCGGGGTGCCGAGCTCGTGGCTGGCGGCCGCGATGATCGACAGACACGGGCGATCACAAGCACGAGAGGTAGAAAAGGGAAGTGTGTGTGTAAACACACAAATCCCTGTTCTGTTCTGAGAGGAGTGACAGATTGTGTGTTCCTATTAGCTACGAACCAAGGATCCATTACTTCCTCTAGTCAGTCCCCTCCCCCTTCAGTTAGAAACACATAGCAGGGAACACAGTTAACCCCTTGATCGCCCCCTAGTGTTAACTCCTTCCCTGCCAGTGAAATTTTTACAGTAATCAGTGGATTTTTATAGCACAGATCGCTGTATAAATGCCAATGGTCTCAAAAATGTGTCAAAAGTGTCCAATGTGTCCACCATAATGTCGCAGTGCCAATAAAAATCGCAGATTGCTGCCATTACTAGTAAAAAAAAAGTAATAATAAAAATGCTACAATAAAATATCCCCTATTTTGTAGACGCTATAACTTTTGTACAAACCAATCAATATATGTTATATGTTATTGAGTTTTTTTTTACAAAAATATGTAGAAGAATATATATCGGCCTAAACTGAGAAAAAATACAAAATATTTGTGTTTTTTTCACGATTCTTGCTCTTTTTTTGTTTATAGCGCAAAAAATAAAAACCACAGAGGAGATCAAATGCCACCAAAAGAAAGCTCTATTTCGAATCACAAAAAATGGTTCGGTCGTTCAGCAGCCAAATCTTCCGTGGTTAAAGGAATATTTCATTTTTATTGTTTCACCTTAAACACTTTTTTGGGAAAAACGTTGGTTTTTCATGTTAGTGTCCCATAGACTTTAACGGGGTTCCGCGGCTTTCAAATTTGACGCAAACACCATATAATGTTCATTGTTCACCGAACGTTCGAACAACCAAAGTTCGGCCTGAACCATTCACAGATCCCTAATGCCTTAAACCTCTTGGGTGTGTGGTTCACCAGAGCTTCACAGATTGCCCCTGGAGTCCTCTTACACTTGCCCATGATGACATCTCGGAGCTGATGGATATCAGAGACCTTGTGCTACTCCATCTTCTGTTTGAGGATGCCCCACAGATGCTCAATAGGGTTTAGGTCTGGAGACGTGCATGGCCAGTCCATCACCTTTACCCTCAGCTTCTTTAACAAGGCAGTGGTTGTCTTAGAGGTGTGTTTGGGTTTGTTATTATGTTGGAATACTGCCCTGCGGCCCAGTCTCCGAAGAGAGGGGATCATTTTCTTCTTCAGTATGTCACAGTACATGTTGGCATTCATGGTTTTCTCAATGAACTGTAGCTCCCCAGTGCCAGTAGCACTCATGCAGCCCCAGACCATGACACTCCCACCACCATGCTTGACTGTAGGCAAGACACACTTGTCTTTGTACTCCTCAACTGGTTCCTGCCCCACACTCTTGACACCATCTGAACCAAATACATTTATCTTAGTCTCATCAAACCACAGGACATGGTTCCAGTAATCCATGTCCTTAGTCTGCTTGTCTTCAGCAAACTGTTTGCGGGCTTTCTTGTGCATCATATTTAGAAGAGGCTTCCTTCTGGGACGACAGCCATGCAGACCAATTAATGCAGTTTGTGGCATATGGTCTGAGCACTGACAGGCTGACCCCCCACCCCTTCAACCTCTGCAGCAATGCTGCCGGCACTCATACATCTATTTCCCAAAGACAACCTCTGGATATGACGCTAAGTACGTGCACTTAACTTCTTTGGTCAACCATGACAAGGCCTGTTATGAGTGGAACCTATCCTGTTAAATCGCTGTATGGTCCTGGCCAACACGCTGCAGCTCAGTTTCAGGGTCTTGGCAATCATCTTATAGCCTAGGCCATCTTTATGTAGAGCAACAATTCTTTTTTAAGATCCTCAGAGAGTTCTTTGCCATGAGGTGCCATGTTGAACTTTCAGTGACCAGTATGAGAGAGTGAGAGCGACAACACCAAATTTAACACACCTGCTCCCCATTCACACCTGTGACCTTGTAACACTAATAAGTCACATGATACCAGGGAGGGAAAATGGCTAATTGGGCCCAATTTGGACAGTTTCACTTTTGTTGCCAGTGGTTTAGACATTAATGGCTGTATATTGCGTTATTTTTAGGGAACATCACATTTACAAGCTGTACGCTCACTACTTTACATTGTAGCAGAGTGTAATTTCTTCAGTTTTGTCACATGAAAAACATATAATAAAATATTTACAAAAATATGAGGGGTGTACTCACTTTTGTGAGGTACTGTATATAAACAAATGGACCAACCAAAAATAAGTTTACAAAAATATAAAAAAAAACAAAAAAAAAAAAAACCGAGGGGATGGAAATAGTATCAATGAGGCTAATTAGGGTTAAATAAGGGTTGATAAAGGGTTAATTATAAATTTTATTTAAGAAAAAATTGTTATGATTTGTAAGATTACTGGAACTGACATTATGTACAGC
This sequence comes from Lithobates pipiens, assembly GCF_037356315.1. Taxonomy (NCBI): domain Eukaryota; kingdom Metazoa; phylum Chordata; class Amphibia; order Anura; family Ranidae; genus Lithobates; species Lithobates pipiens. The sequence goes on from NW_027507903.1 coordinate 145,234,147, forward strand.
TCAAAGGACACTCTGTTAATCGACATGCATAACAATATAGTGTGCAGGCTTCCTTTACACAGGAACTGCTGGATGTGCTCCTGAGACACAGAGCAGGACCCGACTGTCACACTGATGGCCAGTCCCAGAAATTTCACCAGACACAGGAGACCACTAGACAGCTATACTTCAAGACACATGTCAATTGTGCAGTACAGTATACCTGAATTGAGATTGCTTTTATGCAAATGGTAGTCACACTGCAATATTGGCACTTGGAATTGCCGGAACCTACAACATTGCACCTTTGGATATCGTGGGTGCCCTGGATGCTCACAAACCAAGTCTATTATGCAAATTTCAACTTCAGTTTCTAAAGCCTATCTTGGTCCATTCCTTACAGACTTATGTGACTTAGTATTGGTCAGGGAGGCTTTTAATCAATAGTTGTTGAATAATCATGAGACACGGGGACAATGGGGACATTAAGATCAGCATAATGGCACATTGGGTTCTCCTGGGCACTCCTCCCGATATCTGAAAGTAAGCTTAAGTTCTAGCTGCCTGTTTAAAAATGTCAGAAATAAACTCTTACTACAGGCATACTTTAACCACTTGCTTACTGGGCACTTAACCACTTTCAGACCGGACCATTTTGCTGGTAAATGACCAGAGGTCTTTTTACAATTTGGCACTGCGCTGCTTTAACTGGTAATTGCGCGGTCATGCAATGTTGTACCCAAGCAAAATTTGCGTCCTTTTCTTCCCACAAATAGAGCTTTCTTTTGATGGTATTTGATTGCCTCTGCGATTTTTATTTTTTGCGATATAAATGGAAAAAGACCGCAAATTTTGAAAAAAAAATGATATTTTCTACTTTTTGTTATTAGAAAAATCCAATAAACTCAATTTTAGTCATACATTTAGGCCAAAATGTATTCAGCCACATGTCTTTGGTAAAAAAAAAGTCAATAATTGTATATTTATTGGTTTGCGCAAAAGTTGTCACATCTACAAACTAAGGTACGTTTTCTGGAATTTACGCAGCTTTTAGTTTACGACTGCCTATCTAATTTCTTGAGGTGCTAAAATGGCAGGGCAGTACAAAACCCCCCCAAATGACCCCATTTTGGAAAGTAGACCCCCTAAGGAAATTGATAAGTGGCATGTTGAGCCCATTGAATATTTTATTTTTTTGCCTCAAGCGATTGAATAATGACAAAAAAAATGTTTTATTTTTTTTTACACAAAGTTGTCACTAAATGATATATTGCTCACACATGCTATGGGCATATGTGAAATGACACCCCAAAATAAATTTTGCTGCTTCTCCTGAGTACGGGGATACCACATATGTGGGATTTTTTTGGAGCCTAGCCGCGTACGGGGCCCCGAAAGCCAAGAACCGCCTTCAGGTTTTCTAAGGGCGTAAATATTTGACTTCACTCCTCACTACCTATTACAGTTTTGAAGGCCATAAAATGCCAAGATGGCACAAAACCCCCACAAATGACCCCATTTTAGAAAGTAGACACCCCAAGCTATTTGCTGAGAGGCATGTTGAGTCCATGGAATATTTTATATTTTGCCACAAGTTGCGGGAAAATTACAAACTTTTTTTTTTAATTTATTTTTTTCACAAAGTTGTCACTAAATGATATATTGCTCACACATGCCATGGGCATATGTGAAATGACACCCCAAAATAAATTCTGCTGCTTCTCCTGAGTACGGGGATACCACATATGTGGGACTTTTTGGGAGCCTAGCCGCGTACGGGGCCCCGAAAACCAAGCACCGCCTTCAGGCTTTCTAAGGGCGTTACAGTTTTGAAGGCCATAAAATGCCAAGATGGCACAAACGCCCCCCAAATGACCCCATTTTGGAAAGTAGACACCCCTAAATTTAGGGGTACACTAGTGAGACTAGGTAATAAATGGCGGGTGCCCTGAAGCTATAAAAAAATAACTAACCAACCAGCGTCACCTGTAACCGTTATATGGTGATCACTGGTGAAAGGGTTAACTAGGGGGCAATCAGGGGGCTTTATGCGGTAGTATATGGGGGTCCCTGGCGCTATAAAAAGCTGCGGCGAACCTAAATACCTACCTGCCTAACTAGCGTCACCTGTGACACTAATACAGCGATCAGAAAAACGATCGTTTATTAGGCTGGGTTCATACTGGAGCGATGCAGGAACGCCACATGCCTCCCGGCGGCAGTTCACACTGCCCTATGCGAACTGCTGGGAGTGTCAGTGAAATGTTAATGACACCCCCAGATCAGTTCGCATATCGCAGTGCGATCTGCAAACTCGGATCGCATGGTGTGAACACCCATGCGATCCGATTCTGCTGCGGACCAAAAAAAGGGTCCCGTGCGAGTTTGCGGCGGGTGCGGCGGGTGCGACGCAAATTCAGCCATACTATCTGTATGGCTGAACTCGAATCGCACAGAGATCGATGTGATTTGCACTGCAGTGCGGTGCGAATCACATCCGTTCTCAAACCGCTGCAATGTGAACCCAGCCTTAGTGACACTGGCGACGGGGGGTGATCACGGGGTTAAACCTTTATTGGGGGGGTTAGGGGGGTACCTTAGAACTAAAGGGGGCTAACCCTAACTGCCCTAACAGTTATTACAGTCACAAATGACACCCGCCGGGTGATCAGGGGGTTAAACCTTTATTAGGTAATAAATGGCGGGTGCCCTGAAACTATAAAAAAATAACTAACCAACCAGCGTCACCTGTAACAGTTATATGGTGATCACTGGTGAAAGGGTTAACTAGGGGGCAATCAGGGGGCTTTATGCGGTAGTATATGGGGGTCCCTGGCGCTATAAAAAGTTGCGGCGAACCTAAATACCTACCTGCCTAACTAGCGTTACCTGTGACACTAATACAGCGATCAGAAAAATGATCGCTTATTAGGCTGGGTTCACACTGGAGCGATGCGGGAACGCCACGAATCCGCGGCGGGTTCCCGCATCGCATGCCTCCCGGCGGCAGTTCACACTGCCCTATGCGAACTGCTGGGAGTGTCAGTGAAATGTTAATGACACCCCCAGATCAGTTCGCATATCGCAGTGCGATCTGCAAACTCGGATCGCATGGTGTGAACACCCATGCGATCCGATTCTGCTGCGGACCAAAAAAAGCGTCCCGTGCGAATTTGCGGCGGGTGTGGCGAATGGCTGAACTCGAATCGCAGAGATCGGATGTGATTTGCACTGCAGTGCGGTGCGAATCACATTCGTTCTCATAAACCGCTGCAATGTGAACCCAGCCTTAGTGACACTGGCGACGGGGGGTGATCACGGGGTTAAACCTTTATTGGGGGGGTTAGGGGGGTACCTTAGAACTAAAGGGGGCTAACCCTAACTGCCCTAACAGTTATTACAGTCACAAATGACACCCGCCGGGTGATCAGGGGGTTAAACCTTTATTAGGTAATAAATGGCGGGTGCCCTGAAACTATAAAAAAATAACTAACCAACCAGCGTCACCTGTAACAGTTATATGGTGATCACTGGTGAAAGGGTTAACTAGGGGGCAATCAGGGGGCTTTATGCGGTAGTATATGGGGGTCCCTGGCGCTATAAAAAGTTGCGGCGAACCTAAATACCTACCTGCCTAACTAGCGTCACCTGTGACACTAATACAGCGATCAGAAAAATGATCGCTTATTAGGCTGGGTCCACACTGGAGCGATGCGGGAACGCCACGAATCCGCGGCGGGTTCCCGCATCGCATGCCTCCCGGCGGCAGTTCACACTGCCCTATGCGAACTGCTGGGAGTGTCAGTGAAATGTTAATGACACCCCCAGATCAGTTCGCATATCGCAGTGCGATCTGCAAACTCGGATCGCATGGTGTGAACACCCATGCGATCCGATTCTGCTGCGGACCAAAAAAAGCGTCCCGTGCGAATTTGCGGCGGGTGTGGCGAATGGCTGAACTCGAATCGCAGAGATCGGATGTGATTTGCACTGCAGTGCGGTGCGAATCACATTCGTTCTCATAAACCGCTGCAATGTGAACCCAGCCTTAGTGACACTGGCGACGGGGGGTGATCACGGGGTTAAACCTTTATTGGGGGGGTTAGGGGGGCACATTAGAACTAAAGGGGGCTAACCCTAACTGCCCTAACAGTTATTACAGTCACAAATGACACCAATGCAAAAAAAAAAAAAAAAATGCAATTGGTGTCACTGTGACTGGGGGGGGGCAGGGGTAATTGGGGGGGTGATCGGGGGGTAAAGGGGGGGTGTGAGTGTGCCTGGCATGTTCTACTGTACGTGTGGTGTGTTGGTGCAACTCACCGATCCTCTCTCCTCGGTGCCGGAACGAAAAATACCGACACGGAGGAGAGATTACATCACTTCCTCTCCTGTGAGGAGAGGAAGTGATGTCACGGAGCATTTCTATTCGTCGGGAGCGATCGCGAGGGGGTGGCCATGAATGAATGGCCGCCCCCTCATCCCGGATCGCTCCCGAACGAATGCCGACCGCCGCAGGCACCGGGGGGGGGCCCGATCGGGCCCCCCACCCGCGGGAAGGCAGGGACTTATATATACGCCCATATGCCTGCCCGTGCCATTCTGCTGACGTATATCGCCGTGCGGCGGACGGCAAGTGGTTAAACACCCTTCCTGCCCAGACCAATTTTCAGCTTTCGGTGCTCTCACAATTTGAATGACAATTACTCAGTCATGCAACACTGTACCCAAATGAATTTTTTGTCCTTTTTTTCCCACAAATAGAGCTTTCTTTTGGTGGTATTTGATCACCTCTGGGGTTTTTATTTTTTGCGCTATAAATGGAAAAAGACCGAAAATTTTGAAAAAAAACGCATATTTCTTTGTTTCTGTGACAGAATTATGGAAATTGTTAATTTTTCTTCATAAATTTTGGCCACAATTTATACTGCTACATATCTTTGGTAAAAATAACCCAAATTAGTGGATATTATTTGGTCTTTGTGAAAGTTAGAGAGTCTACAAGCTGTGGTGCGAATCGCACAAAATTGATCACATCTGATGTACTGGTGGCCTATCTCGCTTCTTGTGACCCTAACAAGTCAGGAAAGTACAAATGACCCCTTTTTGGAAAGTAGACATTCCAAGGTATTTAGTAAGAGGCATAGTGAGCTTTTTGATGTTGTCATTTTTTTCCCACAATTCTTTGCAAAATTAAGATTTTTCATTTTTTTTCCTCCACAAAATTGTCATTGTAATAGGTTATTTCTCTCACGTGGCATGTGTATACCACAAATAACACCCCCCCAAAAATTCTGCTACTCCTCCTGAGTATTACAATACCACATGTGTGGGACTTTTTCACAGCCTGGCCACATAGAGAGGCCCAACACGCAGGTAGCGCCATCATGTGTTCTAGGAACATAAATTACACATCTAACTTGTTGACTATTTATTACACTTTTGAAGCACCAGGACAATGACACGTGACACTGATGACAGATGGCACTGATACATGGCAATGATGACACTTATACGTGGCACTGATGACACGTGGCACTGATGACAGATGGCACTAATATGTGGCACTGATGACAGATGGCACTAATATGTGGCATTGATGACACGTGGCACTTAAATGTGGCACTGATGACACGTGGCACTAATACGTGGCACTGAAGACACGTGGCACTAATACGTGGCACCGATGACAGATGGCACTAATACGTGGCACCGATGACGTGTGACACTGATGACAGATGGCACTGATAAGTGGCATTGATGACACGTGACACTGACAACAGATGGCACGTGACACTGACAGGTGGCACTGATGACAAATGGCACTGATACGTGGCACTGATGACAGATGGCACTAATACGTGGCACTGATGACAGATGGCACTATGTGGCACTGATGACACGTGGCACTGATGACAGATGGCACTTATACGTGGCACTGATGACAGATGGCACTGGGGACAAATGGCACTGAGTGACAACAGGTGGCACTGGGGGCAGGTGGCACTGGGGGCAGGTGGTACTGGGGGCAGGTAGCACTGGGGTGGATGGCACTGGGGGCAGGTAGCACTGGGGTGGATGGCACTGGGGGCAGGTAGCACTGAGGTGGATGGCACTGGGGCAGATGGCACTGGGGCGGATGGCACTGCTGGGGGAGGATGGCACTGCTGGGGGAGGATGGCACTTTTTTTTTTTTAACTCAAGGCAGAATGGCTGCCGCTGCAGCCGTTCATCTCTCCCCTCTCACACTGTCTGTGTGAGGAGGAAGAGCGGCGCTGAGAGATGATCTCATATGTTTACATATGAGATCATCTCCCATTGGACACGCCGATCACGCTGTAAACGGCCGCTGTGATTGGCCGTTTACAGCGATCTGTGTTTGCCTGTCCCCGGGGGACACGGCGAACACAGAACTTCCGCGATGAGCTCCCACGGCGGCGCGCATTGCGGAAGTAAACATTAGGACATCCAGGGACGGCCCCCCGGACGAACGCGCCTGCTCTACGGCCGTCATTCGGCTATAGGGCGGGCTCGAGGTGGTTAAAGCGCTAAGAAAAGCAAATCAAGAATAAAAAAGAATACAATCTCTCTAGCTTCTCCTGCTGTTTGTCTGCTCCTAACCTAAATATTACTTTCTGTTTGGCCCCATTAACCATCAGTGCGTTGGTAAGACAACAGCCTCTACTCCTTTGAACAGTGTATGAACAGAGTGGGGCAAACAATGGTATTGGTAGTATGCAGTGGATTGAACTAGTGAACATAGCGGACTGAGCAGACATAAGATATACAGTATCTCACAAAAGTGAGTACACCCCTCACATTTTTGTAAATATTTTATTATATCTTTACATGTGACAACACTGAAGAAATTACACTTTGCTAGAATGTAAAGTAGTAAGTGTACAGCTTGTATAACAGTGTAGATTTGCTGTCCCCTCAAAATAACGCAATGCACAGCCATTAAGGTCTAAACTGCTGGCAACCAAAGTGAATACATCCCTAAGTGAAAATGTCCAAATTGGGCCCAAAGGGTCAATATTTTGTGTGGCCACCTTTATTTTCCAGCACTGCCTTAACCCTCTTGGCCATGGACTTTATCAGAGCTTCGCAGGTTGCCACTGGAGTCCTCTTCCGCTCCTCAATGACGACATCATAGAGCTGGTGGATGTTAGAGACCTTGCACTCCTCCACCTTCCATTTGAAGATGCCCCACAGATGCTCAATAGGGTTTAGATCTGGAGACATGCTTGGCCAGTCCATCACCTTTACCCTTATCTTCTTTAGCAAGGCAGTGGTCGTCTTGGAGGTCTGTTTGGGGTCGTTATCATAATGGAATGCTGCCCTGGAGCCCAGTCTTTCGAAGGAAGGGCATCATGCTCTGCTTCAATATGTCACAGTACATGTTGACATTCACGGTTCCCTCAATGAACTGTAGTTTTTATCATTTAATTGTGAATATTTTTGTACTTTTGTTAATGAAATAAAAAATTAATTAAAATGAAATGAAATAAAATGTAATGAAATAAAAAAATGTGTTCTTTTATGATACATATTTTGTCAATATCCATTTACTATTTGTTTATACAGCACCTTTAAAGTCCCAGGGTTCTCGCTTAACCCCTTTTCCCCGTCTTCATTTTTCTTAGTCTGATTGTCTTCAGCAAACTGTTTGCAGGCTTTCTTGTGCATCTTTAGAAGAGACTTCCTTCTGGGATGACAGCCATGCAGACCAATTTGATGCAGCGTGCGGCATATGGTCTGAGCACTGACAGGCTGACGCCCCACCCCTTAAAACTCTGCAGCAATGCTGGCAGCACTCATATGTCTATTTCCCAAAGACAACCTCTGGATATGATGCTGACCATGTGCACACAGTTTCTTTGTTCGACCATGGAGAGGCCTGTTTTGAGTGGAACCTGTCCTGTCAAACCGCTGTATGGTCTTGGCCACCATGCTGCAGCTCAGTTTCAGGGTCTTGGCAATCTTATAGCCTAGGCCATCTCTTTATGTAGAGCAACAATTTTTTTTCAGATCCTCAGAGAGTTCTTTGCCATGAGGTGCCATGTTAAACTTCCAGTGACCAGTATGAGGGAGTAAGAGAGATAACACCAAGGTTAATACACCTGCTCCCCATTCACACCTGAGACCTTGTAACATTAATGAGCCACAAGACACCGGAAGGGAAAATGGCTAATTTGGCCCAATTTGAACATTTTCACTTAGGGGTGTACTCACTTTTGTTGCCAGCAGTTTAAGCATTAATGGCTGTGTGTTGAGCTATTTTGAGGGGATAGCAAATGTATACTGTTATACAAGTGTAACACTAACTTCTTTACATTGTAGCAAAGTGCAATTTCTTCAGTGCTATCACATGAAAAGCTATAATAAAATATTTACAAAAATGTGAGATACTGTACATGGAATGTATAGTTCTTTCTCGTGTTGATATTTCATATTTACAATTTCCAACCAGGAGGTGGAGCCCCTGCCTCATCTTATCATATTGACCAGGATATTTTCTTAACTTTTTTGCTGAAAATTACTGTTTAAAACTATATAGTGTAGACATGTCACTGGAGAAGTGATCGAGGGGGTGTACATCTCACCTAGGTTGCTACACAGTGTGAGATGGTAAATCCAGGATGGATCAGTTTCTCAGCAGCGATATGCTGCTGAGTTGTTATTTAATTTTGCCGGGCCTGGGTTTATATGGAATGGCAGGTAGGTTTGGTAGAGGGACCTGTCATTCCACATCCCCCGATCCAGTTCTGGGTTTTGGATCAGGTGAGCTTTGATCCTAATTAGCCTGGGAAGCTAAAGGCTCTGGAGGGTCTGCAGGTGATTGCTTCTCAGCCAGGGAATGAACAATCTGTGTGTTGAAGGAAGCTGCAAGCACAGCCACTGCTGGAGCTAAAACTCACCCTGCGATATCCAGGCGAAAGACGCTGTGTTTGTAAGTGTCAGATAGGTGAGCAGAACCTGTTAGTAAGCGCCCAGCCGGGCTAGGACTTTTATTTTTGTTGTACTTAGAAAGTACGGTGTTGCTGTATATTTTGTTTGCTGGACTGTTTGTACCACGAATAAACGCCAAGATCTGCTTTATAAATTCCAAGTCTGCTGTGAACTGTGTCCAAACACACCCTACCCCGGGAAGATCCCTTACAATTGGTGGAGAATGCGGGCAACACGGTTGCTAGGGGCAACGGTGTGGACAGACTTGGCTACAGCTGCTGATGTCCTGGGTGAAAGCTGCAACTACACTCCAAGAACAGTCCAGCAACATGGAGGAGATGCTGAAGCAGTTTATGCAAGTGAGTTTGCAACAACAGCAGGCTCAGACAGAGGCCAATAGACGACATGAACAGTCCATGGCGGCACAACAGCAGATGCATAAGGAAGAGTTGCAAGCTTTGCGCCAAAGCCAACAACAACTTATCGAGCACCTGATAGCAAATCGAGAGGCGCCTGTGGTTGCTAATCCACCCATAGTGATGGGAGCCGCTCCAGAGATTTTTTTTGGGAGAAGGACTGTGCAGAAAGCGCTGCAAAAGATGACTGCTGAGGACGATGTTGAGGCCTTTCTAACAGTATTTGAGCGCGTGGCTGAGCGAGAGAAGTTACCAGCCGCTGAGTGGGCAGAGGTAATTGCGCCCTATTTAACAGGTGAACCCCAAAAGGCCTACTATGACCTCAGTGAGCAAGAGGTTAAGGACTATACTCGGCTAAAAGAGGAGATACTTGCCCGACTAGGAGTTACTACTGCAGTCCGTGCCCGGAGGGTACGCAACTGGAGCTACAGTCTGGACAAATCAGCGAGGTCCCAGATGTATGACCTAATCCATTTGGCAAGAAAGTGGTTGGAGCCAGACACTTCTACTCCTGCACAAATCCTAGAGAAGGTCGTGATGGATCGCTACCTCCGAGCGCTTCCTACTGACCTGCAACGCTGGGTGGGACAAGGTGATCCTAAGAACGCAAACGAACTTGTCAACCTTGTGGAGAGGTTCCAGGCGACTGAGGACTACCTCCGTGATGTTCCTGCAGCATCTTCACCTCCCCGGAGCGCCAGATCTGTGCCGTCAGCTGGTAAGAGACTTCCATCTATTGGGGGAGTGTGGAGGGGTGCTGATGGGGGGAAAAGGGCTCAAGTGGTGTCTCAGGGACAAAAGACTGGTGATGGTCCCGGGTGGCTAAGGGGCTCTCGAAAAGACTCCTTGCCAAAGAGACCAGGCCCTATCCAGTGTTGGAGATGCCATGAGGCGGGACACGTGTCGGCCCATTGCCCTCTTACCTCTGAACCCATGGAATGTGACGCTAGCCGGCGTCAGTCGCTAGTTGCGGAACCATCTTGTGCTGCAGTTCCTGGACTAGAGACTGAACCGCAAATCTGCAACATCACAATCAATGACTTTCCTGTTAAAGCGTTAATGGACTCAGGAAGCCTTGTAACCTTGGTGCATGCTAGCCTGGTGACTGGGGACTTAGAGTCTAAAAAGCATATGAGCGTTGTGTGTATACATGGTGATACAAAAGTGTACCCTATAGTGCTGGCTAAAGTCGGGACTGAACAAGGCACAGTACAATATGAAGTGGGTGTGGTTAAAAACCTCATGCATAATGTAATATTGGGGCGCGATTTTCCTTTATTCTGGGCTCTCTGGGAAAAAAGAAAAATCCCCAAAAGGAGTGAGGATACCCCTAAGGTGGTTGCCTTGTCCACTGTGAATGATAAAAGTGTACAGGATGAAAATGATTGTTTTCCTTTGCAGGTCCTGGCTGGGGAGGAGGAGGCTCCTCCCACTGAGCAAAATATACTAGACTTAGAGGTGTCTAGCGATAATTTTGGGGCTGCACAATTACAGGACCCCACTCTCAAAAATGCGAGAGAGCAGGTTGCTGTTATGAACGGGGTACCTCAGGAACCAGATGCTGAAAAAAGATTTCCACATTTTTCGGTGACTAATGATCTTTTCTATAGAGTTAATAAGGTTAAGGATGAGATTGTGGAACAGCTTCTGGTACCTAAGCCGTACCGGCGTCAGGTGCTTGACATGGCACATAACCATGTTCTTGGGGGACACTTGGGGACTGACAAAACGCGAGAGAGGGTTCTCCAGAGGTTTTTTTGGCCGGCCATATATGATGACATTAAAAAATACTGTGAGTCGTGCCCCACATGTCAGGTTAGTGCCCCAGTGTCACATTTTCGCAGTCCTTTGGTTTCGCTCCCTATTATAGAGGTGCCTTTTGAGCGTATTGCCATGGATTTAGTGGGTCCCATTGTAAAGTCAGCTAGAGGACACCAGTATATTTTGGTAGTCCTGGATTATGCGACCCGCTATCCTGAGGCTGTACCCTTAAGAAACACTGCATCTAAAACAATTGCACGTGAGTTGTTTTATATGTTTTCTAGGACTGGGATCCCCAAAGAAATCCTAACTGACCAAGGTACGCCATTTATGTCGAAAGTAATGAAGGAATTATGCAGACTATTTAAAATCTCACACATCCGTACCTCTGTATACCACCCCCAGACGGACGGATTGGTGGAGAGATTTAATAAAACTTTGAAACATATGTTGAAGAAAGTGGTGGCAAAAGATGGTCGTGACTGGGATCATTTATTACCCTACCTCATGTTTGCTATTAAGGAGGTGCCCCAAGCGTCCACAGGGTTCTCACCATTCGAGTTGGTCTATGCTCATCACCCTAGGGGTCTACTAGACATTGCAAAAGAGACATGGGAGAATGAGTCCACCCCATACAAGAGTGTTATTGAGCATGTAGCACAAATGCAGGACCGTATAGCCACTGTAATGCCCCTGGTAAGGGAACACCTCCAGAGGGCTCAAGAGGCCCAAAGTAGAATTTACAACCGGTCCGCAAGAATCAGGACATTCAACCCAGGCGATAGGGTCCTTATACTAGTCCCCACTGTTGAGAGTAAATTCTTGGCGAAGTGGCAAGGTCCCTATGAAATTGTTGAAAAGGTCAGTGAGGTGAACTACAAGGTGCACCAACCAGGTAGAAGGAAGCCTTTCCAAGTTTATCACATAAACTTGATCAAGCCCTGGAAAGACAGGGAATCCTTGGTGGCGACAAATACTGTTAATAATTTGTCACCACCAATCCCTCCAGTCAAGGTAGGTGATACTCTATCAGTGTCACAGAAACAGGAGGCTCAGGAATTTTTACAGAAAAACAAAAACAAGTTCTCTGACCTCCCAGGGCGTACACACCTCATCCATCATCACATTGAAACTGAGCCTAGAAGCAGAGTAAACCTTAAGCCCTATAGGATACCCGAGGCACGTAGGGAAGCCGTATCTGCCGAGGTAAAACGTATGCTTGCTCTGGGGGTAATTGAGGTGTCACAGAGTGAATGGTCCAGCCCAATTGTGCTAATCCCAAAGCCCAATGGAACTTGGAGGTTCTGTAACGATTTCAGAAAGTTGAATGAGATCTCCAAGTTCGATGCGTATCCTATGCCCAGGGTAGATGAGTTGATTGAGAAGTTGGGTAACGCCAGGTACATAACCACCCTCGATCTCACAAAGGGCTACTGGCAGATTCCACTTTCTGGGGAGGCTAAAGAGAAAACTGCATTCTCCACCCCTGATGGGCTATTCCAGTATGTAGTGATGCCATTCGGGTTACATGGAGCGCCTGCAACTTTCCAGAGGTTGATGGACTTGATTCTGCGACCACATCGTGATTACTCAGCTGCCTACCTCGATGATGTGGTCATTTTTAGCCCTGATTGGGAAAGTCACCTCTGTAAGGTACAGGCCGTGTTGGATGCCATAAGTGATGCGGGGTTGACCATAAATGCCGAGAAGTGTGCTCTAGCCCTAGAAGAGGCCAAATATCTAGGCTACATTATTGGGAGAGGGTTGATTAAGCCACAGCTAAATAAAATTGAGGCAATACAGAATTGGCCTAGACCCCTGACAAGGAAACAGGTTAGAGCTTTCCTGGGTATTACGGGGTATTACCGTAGATTTGTGCCGAACTTTGCCTCAGTTGCTGCTCCACTAACTGACTTGACAAAGGGCGGAAAGACAGCAATGGTCACGTGGACCCCAGAGGCCGAGAAGGCTTTCCAAAGCCTTAAGTCTGCCTTGTGCCAACCACCTGTCTTAGTTACCCCCGATTTCAGGCGAGAATTTCTGGTCCAGACAGATGCCTCTAACACAGGCTTAGGTGCAGTACTCTCACAAGTAGTGAATGGTGAGGAGCATCCAGTGACGTACTTGAGTAGAAAACTAACCCCGGCCGAGAAAAATTATGCCATTGTGGAGCGAGAATGTTTGGCAGTAAAGTGGGCCCTAGAATCTTTAAAGTATTACTTGCTAGGCAGGAAATTCAAGTTGGTGACAGACCATGCCCCCCTAACATGGATGAAGTTAAACAAGGAGAGAAATGCAAGAGTGACTAGATGGTTTCTCTCCCTACAAAACTTTAATTTCACTGTGGAACACAGGCCAGGGAAATTACAGGCAAATGCTGACGCATTGTCAAGGGTAAGTTGTCTGTGGGGACAAAAGGCTCAGCCCTCCGGTCTGAAAAAGAGGGGGGGGATATGTAGACATGTCACTGGAGAAGTGATCGAGGGGGTGTACATCTCACCTAGGTTGCTACACAGTGTGAGATGGTAAATCCAGGATGGATCAGTTTCTCAGCAGCGATATGCTGCTGAGTTGTTATTTAATTTTGCCGGGCCTGGGTTTATATGGAATGGCAGGTAGGTTTGGTAGAGGGACCTGTCATTCCACATCCCCCGATCCAGTTCTGGGTTTTGGATCAGGTGAGCTTTGATCCTAATTAGCCTGGGAAGCTAAAGGCTCTGGAGGGTCTGCAGGTGATTGCTTCTCAGCCAGGGAATGAACAATCTGTGTGTTGAAGGAAGCTGCAAGCACAGCCACTGCTGGAGCTAAAACTCACCCTGCGATATCCAGGCGAAAGACGCTGTGTTTGTAAGTGTCAGATAGGTGAGCAGAACCTGTTAGTAAGCGCCCAGCCGGGCTAGGACTTTTATTTTTGTTGTACTTAGAAAGTACGGTGTTGCTGTATATTTTGTTTGCTGGACTGTTTGTACCACGAATAAACGCCAAGATCTGCTTTATAAATTCCAAGTCTGCTGTGAACTGTGTCCAAACACACCCTACCCCGGGAAGATCCCTTACAATAGGTAAAGCTCAGTTTAAACATAGCTAAATTATTCAGTGACCCACCCCCCCTCTCTTTTCTCCCTGGTCTTTGAAGATCTGTATGAAGTATCAATGTGAGGCAGATGATAAGAATGTATATATATATATATATATATATATATATATATGGAGGGAGTGGTGGAAAAAAAGGGTAAAAACTGTGAGGGATGAACTGACTGAAAAAATAAAAGATCTGGTTATTAGCTGAAGGCAGTATAGGTGTCCCTGAAGAGATGAGTTTTCAGGGAATGCTTAAAAGTAGAGAGAGTAGGAGATAGCTGGACAGATTTGGGTAGGAGGTTCCAGAGGATGGGAGAGGCTCTGGAGAAGTCCTGGAGACAATGATTATTACAGACAATGAGACAGGGAAGGAAGAGACAGGGGGGCTAGAGAGCAGGAGTTCTTGAGAGGAGCTGAGAGGACGGTTTGGGTGATATTTGGAGACAAGATTGGTGATGTAGATCAGGACAGAGTTGTAAAAAGATTTGTATGGTATTGTTAATGTTTTACATTTTATTTGTTGGGCAATGGGGGGACAGTGAAGGGATTGGCAGAGAGGGGTGGTGGACACTGAACAGTTGGTAAGGTGGATGAGTCTGGCAGCAGCATTCATGATAGACTGAAGAGGAGACAGCCTTGCAAAGAGGTGGGCCTATGAGGAGGGAGTTACAATAGTCAAGGCAAGAAATAACGAGGGAGTGAATATTGGACCTCCCCTATAAGTGACCACCCCTAGCCTGGAGTAACATGCAAGAGTCCACCTAAACAAACTGTCTTTTCAAGGGGTCTTGGAGAGAGTCAGACTTTAGCTGCCTCTAGCAGATGGGTTATTTGTCTACCCAAAAGGGCTGCCCCTAGGCTGTGCTCTTATTTTTGCCTAGTATCCTACTCCTGAATGTGGCACCCAATGATCAAAGATCCAGATCTCAGTTGTGCCGTTCAATGAACAGAGCATAAAAAATGTTTTTGGCTTGCCATATACTTTGATTACCTACCGGGAGTATTAGTTCCTTTCTGTGATCCACACTATATTCCCTGTATAATTGCAGCTACACAATAACAGTCAGTCAGATAATTTCAAACCAATTAACTTACTAGCATGCTTTTGATGGTGAGTAGAATTTGGAGGATTATCGGAGGATTATGCTGGATTAAATGCACAAATACAGAGAAAATACAAATATTTTTTTTGTCAGTGAAAGCTGAACCTAAAATAATGCCACCAGGCCAACTAAATCAAGTGCCCTAGAAAAAATAAATAAAAGACAATTTTAAAATATTGGAGAAACAGTCTTTTTTTCTGTTTTTTGCTTTGTCAAACTGATCAGATGGCTAGTGAGAAGATATGTAATTGTTATGGAGGTTTGAAGAGCAAAAGAAAGTGAGTAATACCATGCCTGTCTGCACTGTAATTGAAAGAGCAAACAGCCTCATGTATTTTAGCTCAGGAACAGATGCCTGTCTGCAATGAAATCTTCATACACCTGTATTTATTCTGTTCCACTTGTCTCCAGCTGCCAGTCTCCGCCAAGGGGCCAATCAGAGCTTGTCAGCTCGATGGCAGGAATAAGAAAAAAAGCCCATCTCCCAACAAAGGAAATTGACATTAAATGCTGATACTTGATCACAAAGAAATGAATTTCTGATGCATGCAGTTCAGCAAGTTCTAAACAATTACAGAATTTAGCATGGGCAGCTCAAGCTAAAATCCTATATATAAAAGTCAAATAGTTGAAGTAAACCTGATAAATTCAAACTGAGCACTGAAAAAATGCATAAGCAGAGGTAGGTTAGCTTACAAAAAAATCAATGTCAAATTATCGGTAGATCCAGATACATGGATATCTCTGATTGTATGTGCAAATGTAAACTTTAATGGTCAAAGATGAGCTTGGCTTCACTTGTCAGGCTTTCCTTATGGTTATTTTTGCCCCTTGGGGTACTTTTAGCTAGAGAATGTAGCTAAACTTTTCTTTGATTAAATACATAAATTAAAAAAAAAAGCTAGAACCCCTTCAAAACTAATCTGGCAAGCTAGGCATGTGGATTGGTAACTCCTGGCAAGGGAGCAGCAGGAATACAGACTACTACCTATTAAAAGCAGACAAAAACACTATTAATCTGCATTGTAGTATTTACCCTTGCTGGTTAAGTTGCTATTTACTTTGCGGGGTACGAAAATGTCCAAATTTGAAAATCCACTTGAACATACAATAAAAAAAACACAAATTACTACAAATGAAAGCCCATGATGACAGACAGCATAGAGATTTAGGCTTGTCTCATTTCCTCTGGACCCTGCGTTCCCCACAAATTGAACATAGCAAGAATGGCTGAAGAGAAGACTCAGGTGGGTTGTCCACACAAGCTGAATTGTAAGATTTTAGAACATTAAAAACATTTTTACCAGTTAATTATGAAGGCTTTGGCAACATATTTTCCTGGAAAGATCAAGTGAGTGGCATAGGGACTGGTGCAAATCTCTTGGCTGCTTCCGCAGGAATTTCAACCCACATACCTGATGTCAAATTGTTGCTTGGGAGGGTAGGGGCACCATTGCCAATTGAGGAATACATATTGGTAAATATCAGTTAATCTTCCCAGAAAATGTGCTTTAAATATGTCCTTTAGCATCATGAAACAGAAAACACCTTGCATGAGTTCTAATTTATTTTGTAAAATGTACTTTCTAATGTAGTTTTTGAACTCTAGCAATATGCTGGGCCCTAATGCCTGTCTGATCCTTGAAAACCTTTCCACCCTTCTTTTTCTTTAGTTATGTAATTTGATACATTAGACTGCACATACATTTTATACCAACAAGCTACATTTCTGACCTTTATTATGATGGTCTAGGTCAGTGTTTCTGAACCTTTTTACGGTGAAGTACCCCTGCGCAGGGCCAGATTAACGTAGGGGCTATTGGAGCTGCAGCTCAAGGCCCCTACCTTAATATAGGCCCAGCAGGGACGGACTGACAATTTGCATACTGCACTGCACGAGACACTCCTTGTACTTCCTGCAGCAAGGGGAATCTGAAAGTCGGGGGTGATCGGTGCGGCGGACAATCACAAGCACCATCACCACTCCTCTATGGCTCTCCATGAAGCAGCTGAAAGCCACTTCACCTCCTCTAGAGGGAGATCGGTGCTTGTAATTGCGCCCCCCCCCGTACTGATCACCCAAAACTGTCCATTAGATTCCCCCTGCTCTGGTGCTCTGATGTAAGGGGAAGTGCTGATGGAGACACTCAAATTTAAAGTGGGCCGGTCATGATGAAGTCCAGGGCCAAATGTTTGTCCCAGTCCAGCCCTGGCAGGAGGCCCTTGGTGCAGGTACCCCCAGGGGTACATGTACTACAGGTTAAGAAACCCTGGTTTAGGTCATATCCAATACAATTTTTGCCCTTGATAGTGTTATGGTGCCCCATTCATTAATAACTTTTTCAGTGAGGTTGTTCCATACATTTTTTATTTCTGAAAAATATACTGCTATGCAGGTGTTATTATTTATGTCACAGCTGCAAGATCTACTAAATACACCAAAAACAAGAAGGAAAAACAAGGCCAGCAAGCAAATGACCCAAATAAATCCAGGATGATTTGTTGATTCCAGACTATATTGACTCAACACAAGTAATTACCAGAGTCAGTGGAGAACATAATTGACCGACACATTTGAGCCCAGATTCAATGTCCAAGGAAACAGTGGCTTAAAAAAGTCACAGTATTAAGAAAGGGATGTGGGAAGGAGCAAGTGACCCAGATCAGATTGTGCAGCAGAGATGATGTGATGGATATTGGCTGACGGCTCTTTGTAATTAAATCCTCAGGACACAAACAGGAAGCAACAGAATGAGCAATCCGTGGGATTTCGACAACAAAAAGTAATGAATGTAGGACCTTTCAACTTTTAGTAATTTCTTTTCCAGTGAACCAATACACATTGAATCACTGACTTTATTACCACAAAAACATTTTATTGATATAAAAATGTCCAACTATGCACAGTAATTAAAATAATTTAATCAACATAATCCAATACATTTAATAAAGAAAAGGATGTGTTTTATATTTTTTCACTTGGATATTTTATGTGATTTTTAATGTCCTTATTCTGTTGATTATGTAATGTCTTTTTAAAGTAATATGTAAATATGCAGCATTTACAATATTTTATGAGACTATATGATAGAGAAATAAAGTCCATCAAGTAAGGATATAATGATATGTTATTTTAAATGTTGAAGTGTTAATCCTGCTGTTCAATACACACACCATACTTTAACTGTCTGCAAATACAATAATAGGAAGTAGAATGATGTTAATATGGTCCTATTTGTTTTTCTTGCCAGAAATGTTTTTCTGCCAAATGGAATGATGGAATAGGTGGATAGAAAAAAATCAGAAGGTATGATAAGCCTTCTCGCTCTCCATTAATGTGACAGATTTCCCACATATATATATTTTTTCCTTTTTTTTGGTTGGACTGGGGAGCATCTACACATGTAATCAGGGCACTGATCATCAGTGCCCTGATTATAACATAGCGCCAACTGTGTCACCAATCAGTGCCCACCATTGCCCACCAGTGGCAGCAATCAGTGCCCATTAGCGATGCCAGTCAGTTCTGGCTATCAGTGCGGCCTATCATTGCTGCCCATCAATGCCCATCACTGCTGTCGATCAATGTCCATCAGTGTCACTCATCAGTGCCACCCATCAATGCACATCAGTACCGCCTATCCGTCACACCTATCAGTGCCCACTAGTGCTGCCTATTAGTGCTCATCAGTGCTGGCTATCAGTGCTCATCAGTGACACATATCAGTGCCACCTATCAGTGCCCATAAGTGCGGCATCTTAGTGCCTTCTCATCAGTGCCCATAAGTGCCACCTCATCAATGCCCACCAGTTCAGCCTATCAGTGCCCATCAGTGCAGCCTCATCAGTAAAGGAGAAAAATTATATAGTTTCTAAATGTACTGACAGAAAGTAAAAAAAAAAATTTTTTCAAAATTTTTTATTTTTTTTGCAAAAAATAAAAGACCCAGCAGTGATTAAATACCACCAAAAGAAAGCTCTATTTGTGTGAAGTAAATGTTAAAAAATTTGTTTGGGTACAGTGTAGCAGGACCGCGTAATTGTCATTCAAATTGGGACAGCGCTGAAAAATGGCCTGGGCAGGAAGGGGGTGTAAGTGTCCTGTAGGCAAGTGGTTAAAGAGTCTACAACTGCCACAATGCAACAAGGACTGCAGGTGGTCATTAGAGACATTTTATGACCAAAATCTACCTTTCCCAAAGTTCTTGGGGGGCAAAAGAGGCAAATTTAGATAAATCTTTTTATTAAACTTCAACAATTACTTCAATATATATATATAATATTGAACATATATCCGAGATGGAGGCTTGCTGCTGCTACTAATAGGTTGTGTCAGGTCGCATCACTTTTATTCAACAATTACTTGAAAAGTACCCCAGATGATGTCTGGTGGGACAAAACACATCGGGTGACGTTTGTGGCAATCGATCTATATGTTTTATGAGACAAGCTTATTTTTATTCTATTTTTGTAAGTGTGAACCCCTCTTTCCATACAGTGTTACACTGTGTGGATTTTATTCATCTTACATGTCTGATGTCATGGGATTACTTCACATTTGAGATATACTTTCTGTTCACCACAGAGTTTATCGTTTGAGAAGGGATCACCTACTCCTTATTGAAGTCCATCCTCTAATCATTGCTTTGTAAAGGATGATTTCCTTTGAGGCTTTTTCCTCAACAAAACCTACTTGACCCACGTGCTATACAGTATGTGTGTCCATCTCGTCTGGTAAGCATGCCAACCTTACTTTTTTCTTGTAAGCACTTCATGCTCAAGTATCACCTAAGGTTTATCACTTAATTTGATTCACCACCCATGGACTTCCTTTTACACCAATATTCTATATGGTCTATTCAAGATGGACCATATGTTACATTTGATTTATTATATTTTTTCACTAAGGAATTAATGTTCACATTCACTTATTTTTGAGCGCTACACTATTTGTTTTTATTTTTTACTTGAAAAGAAAGTCAGAATTTTTTGGCATAAAAAATATTTTGAGAAATACATTAAAAATAAAGTTACTCCATGGGGTCTTAGAATCCAAATCTTTGCTAATCTTAAAAAAATAGACAGAGCACTAAAGAGTAGAAATGGGAAATGGTATGGGAAGCATGTCTCTCTTGCTGCTCTCCCTTCCTTTGTTATTAAGGAGCGTGAGCTAAGGGAGCATGTTGAACTATATACCATGAATATTATTAACGACAAAGAATTACGTGTTCATGGGATAAATCTGCACATGACATGGGCTTTGCAATATATGGAATCAACAGACACAACCCAGATGGTTTCAAAAACCTAGTAATCAAACACAGCTATTGTTCCTATAGCTGTTTCTTCTGTACCTTCCAGTCAATCCACTATTTATCACAACATCACTGATGAAAGATCCTCTAAAAAAATGGAAAGGAGAATCAAAAACATCACTATCTGATAGTCTGAAAAGTGCACTCCTCACCACTTATCTTTCAAAACTTCACGTGGTTTTAAACCCAATGGTATAGCGGGTACTTTGTCTGTTTTTTTTTCCTTTCCCTCTACACTAACACCGACAACAAAGCACACCAAGGTAAGTGACTCAATACCCACTAAAACTGATCTTAAATTGGCTTCTATTTTTTTACCCACGCCCACTCCGGATCCACAGGTCCCAATAACTCCAGAAATCTCCACCATGGAACCTCCAATGGAGAAACAGAACTCCAAATATTAAATTTGTCATCCCATATACTGACTGCTGAAAAAACTCAAGTTCTGTAGCTGTATTTAACTTTTTGCCCTTTTGCAAATGCAGATTCAACATTATCAAATATATTCACCTTTTTGCCCGATGGCTTATGTTTAATATCATAGACCACAAAACATTGACCGTCTGATTTCATCCACTGGTGACAATAACTTTACTATTTGAAAGGTTCAGGCTGTTCAAGAACTTATGGACCTATGGGAGGAGAATGAGGCGTTGATTAATTCGCCTTTTGTCCCCCTATCATCTAGGAGATTCTAGGAGACATTGGGTCAAAATTGAAAGCATGGAAGTCTCTACCATTGTCCTTATTGGGACATATTAATCTCTTAAAAATAAAACTATGCCAAAATGTATGTATTTAGAGATTCTCCTCAGTGGCTCCCTGTATCCTTTTTTTTACAAGATTAAATAAGCTTTTTTTGTCTTTTTTTATGGGGATTGAAGAACCCCAGGTACAAATTTTGATGCACCCTTGTGAACAGGGAGGCTTAGTTTTTCCAGATTTATATAAAAACTATTTAGCCACTCAGCTGGTTATGGCCATATCGGGGCTAAACCCATATTTATATAACTCCTCTACTCAGCTGGAAGCAGCAGGGGTAGGTTCTATAGAAGCTCTTAAGGTACTTTTATTTAGGGACCGTAGGGCCGTAGGGATGCTTGGGGCCATTGGTGATAGAAGGGATTAGTATTTGCTTGAGGCATCTGAAAATATTATCTCGATGATATCCTCATATTTTCCAAGTCCCTGGAGAGCCACCACACAGATGTCTGTTGTGTGCTTCACAAACTAAGAGAGAACAATCTCTTTTGTAAACTGGAGAAGTGCGAGTTCCATCGTGGGCTATGTCATTTCCACTTCTGATTTTTCGATGGACCCAGAGAAACTTTCGGCAGTCCTACAGTGGCCTTGACCCATGGGTTTACATCCTCTGCAGCGTTGGGTTTTGCCAACTACTATCAGAAATTTATTTGTAATTTCTCGTCTCTGTTCAAGCCCCTGACTGATATGACCAGAAAGGACGGTAACCCACAGAGTTGGTCTCTGGAGTCCATTAAGGCCTTTGAGACTCTCAAGGCTGCCTTTGTTTCTGCTCCTATGTTGGCACATCCTGATCCTACGTTGCCTTTTATCCTAGAAGTTGATGCTTCTGAGACTGGAGTTGGCGCCCTTCTGTCTCATCGTCCTAACTCTGAGAGCGCTATGCATCCATGTGGCTACTTTTCAAGAAATTGTCACCTGCTGAGTGCAATTATGAGATTGGTGACAAAGAGCTGTTGGTGATCATTTTAGCCCTGAAAGAATGGAGACATGTCCTTGAAGGTACCACTGTGCCCGTTCTTATTCTTACTGACCATAAGAATCTTACATTCTTGTCTGAGGCTAAGCGACTCTCTCCCAGAAGGGTGCGATTGGCTCTTTTCTTGTCAAGCTTTAATTACATTGTCTCATTCTTACCCGGTACTAAGAATGTAAGGGCTGATGCCTTGTCACGACAATTTTCCTCCACTTCCAAGTCGGAGTCGGTTCCGGTTCCCATGATTCCTCCTGATCGTATCTTGGCTATGGTTCGCACCAGTCTTACTTCTCGTTTGGGTGACAAAATTCTTCCTGCTCAGGTCCATGCTCCTCCTGAGAAACCTTGTGACCGCTGCTTTGTCCCAGAGAGTCTCCGTACTGCTGTGCTCCAGACTTACCATTCTCCCAAGGCAGCTGGCCTTCCTGGGAAGAATCAACTCATTTGGGCCATTTCCCAACAATTCTGGTGGCATAGTCTATGGGCTGATGTTACTGCCTTCTTAGCTGCCTGTCCCATGTGTGCTCAGAGTAAGCCTCTACGACACCTTCCAGCGGGCCTCCTACAACCCATACCCAATGGAGAGAGGCCCTGGACTCACCTGTCAATGGATTTCATTGTGGAGTTGCCCAACTCCCAAGGTTCCTTCACACCATGATGCACATAAAATGCACAGAAAACACATGCACATTGACATGTTTTTTAATGCATTGTGCTTCATTTTACTGTGTGGGTAACTGAGTTTTTTTAATGAATTTTTTCTGTACAGACCACATCAAGGGTCAAAATGCTAACATCTTATATTTATTTTGAAGGTGATTTGAGTTGAGGCAATGGGGTTGATTTATTGAAGGCAAATAGACTAAGCACTTTCCAAAGTGCAGTTGCACTCTGCAAGTGCAGTTGCTCCAGATCTTCGTAAATGATGGAAAGCTTCACTTTACAAAGAATAGCCAATCATATGCAAGGAAAATAGAAAAAAAACAGCATTTCTGCTTGCACATGATTGGATGATGGAAGTCAGCAGAGCTCCCCTCATTTCCTAAGCTCTGGAGCAACTTCACTTGTATGCCGCGTACACACAACCGCACATACCAACAACAAAATCCATGTTTTTTTTCCGACGGATGTTGGCTCAAACTTAACTTGCATACACATGGTCACACAAAGTTGGTCAGAATTTGCGAACGTCAAGAACGTGGTGACGTACAACACGTATGACGGCACTAAAAAAGAGGAAGTTCAATACCAAGTGCACCACCCTTTGGGCTCCTTCCACTAATGTTGTGTTAGTAGATGTTTGATCACAGCCAATTCGTACTTTTCAGCCTCATGCTTTTTTTTTTTTATTGAAAAAGCCAACTTTATTGAGGTACTTTATTGGTACATAAATTGACGGAGGCCAACATGGCCAAAACGATAGCACATATATAGATACATTACAGTAACCGTGTAGCATAAAACAAATTACCCACAAGAGGTAGAGCCATCACATAGTATATATGTATGTATAAAAAGAGACAAAGGAAAGGGGGAGAGACGGAGAGGGAGGGGAGAGGAGAAAAAAGAAAAAAAAAGGGGGAGAGAAAGGAGAAGATGAAGGGTGGGTATATCAAGTACACGTTTCACCATCTGCCAATCATCTACCCCAGACCTTTTCGTATTTAGGTGAACACCCCCTATGCACATAAATCAGCTTCTTATATGGAAGAGTATCATTTACCTCTTTTTTCCAACACTGGATTGTGGGGGGCAGGGCCTGCATCCACCTTCTAGCCACCGCTTTCCTTGCCAGGAATAGGGTCTCATGCAAAAAGGTGCGAAGAGATTTATCAGCTTCTAAGCTAGGCATCAGACCGAGCAGGCAAATTTTGGGGTCTAGGGTAGCAGGTGAACCCATCTGGTCGTGCAGGAATCGTATCACTTGCATCCAGTATGCTTGAATAGTGGGACAGGTCCATAGAAGGTGATAAAGGGAGCCCGGGGTATGACCACATTGACGGCATCCCGGATTGTACATGGGCTTGAAACGTGCTATATTCTGGGGAGTTAGATATGTCCTGTGTATGATATACAGCTGCATGAGGCGATCTGACAGCCGGGGGGATACATATTTCACATCCCCCAGAATGTCATCCCAATCCTCATCCGCAATAAGCCCAACGTCCACCTCCCATCTGGTCTTAGCAGCATAGGCCAAGGCCATGACACCAGGGAGACGGATAGCGGAGTACAAGGTGGAGATTAATTTAGCTGGCTCAGTACCCGTGAATGAATGAATGAATGAATGAAATACTTGTATAGCGCACAATGCGAACTGAATCGCCTCTAGGCGCTGTGGCGAACTTTGATCATCTGCTAAAAGAGGAAGGTCTTGAGTTTTTTCCTAAAAGCCAGGTGATTTTCTTCCAGGCGGATGTTGATTGGTAGCGCATTCCATAGCCGAGGCCCTTGGACAGCGAATCTCCGATCACCCATGGATTTATACCGGGCTTTGGGCACGAGGAGGAGTTTTTTGTTGGCTGATCGAAGACTGCGGTTTGGTGTGTAATGATTTATTTTCTCCATTAGGTATTGCGGAGCTTCTCTATGCACGCATTTCTGGGTGAGGCAAAGGGTCTTGAACGTGATCCGATTTTTTATGGTTAGCCAATGTAAGCTCCTCAGCGAAGGGGAGATGGATTCCCAGGGTTTTTTTTCCTGCTATCAGCCTTGCCGCCGTAACTGTATCTACTATAGAGGGGACTGCCAAGGATGGGTTAGAGCTAATAAATTGGGTTTGTATGGCATGGCGGAGCTGCAGGTATCTAAAAAGGAGACAGTTAGGGAGGGAAAATTCGTCCTTGAGCATTTGAAACATTTTTATTCCCATATTAGTCATGACCTGATAAATATATAAGATCCCGTGGCGTATCCACACCACAGGATCTGGAATGGACAGCAGTTCAGGTAGGTGCATGTTGAACCAGAGAGGCGTGTGGGAGTGGACCCGTGGGATGCCAAGTTTTTTCAGTGCCACCCCCCACACCCTCCGGTGATGTGTCAGCATGTCTGCGTTATGACGGGGGGAGCAACCCGTCAAGGGGGCCCTGAGGACTGCCTGAAGGGGGGTGTGGGCTGGATTGTCAGGATGCCCACAGATTAGTGCCTGATATCGTAGTAGTTCGCTTTTATCAAAATAATAAAAATGGGATAATTGTGAGGCAAGGTACTACTCCTGAAAGTCTGGAAGAGCAGCTCCTCCCATTGTCGCCGGGTTTTTCAGGAGCTTCCAGGATAATTTATGTCTGCTGTGCCCCCATATAAATGAGTTAAGAATAGACTCAATCGTTTTGAAAAATGTTTGTGGTATATATAGGGGGGCATGCCACACGAGATAGAGTATCTTTGGTAAAAGTATAATTTTAACCAAATTAATGCGTCCCATAACCCACCAGAGAGGCGTGTGGGAGTGGACCCGTGGGATGCCAAGTTTTTTCAGTGCCACCCCCCACACCCTCCGGTGATGTGTCAGCATGTCTGCGTTATGACGGGGGGAGCAACCCGTCAAGGGGGCCTGAGGACTGCCTGAAGGGGGGTGTGGGCTGGATTGTCAGGATGCCCACAGATTAGTGCCTGATATCGTAGTAGTTCGCTTTTATCAAAATAATAAAAATGGGATAATTGTGAGGCAAGGTACTACTCCTGAAAGTCTGGAAGAGCAGCTCCTCCCATTGTCGCCGGGTTTTTCAGGAGCTTCCAGGATAATTTATGTCTGCTGTGCCCCCATATAAATGAGTTAAGAATAGACTCAATCGTTTTGAAAAATGTTTGTGGTATATATAGGGGGGCATGCCACACGAGATAGAGTATCTTTGGTAAAAGTATAATTTTAACCAAATTAATGCGTCCCATAACCCCCAGTGGTAGTCTGGCCCAATTCTGTGTCTTAGTCTTGATCAGGGTACATAGGGGTTCAATGTTAAGGAGTGTGTAGTCTGTGAGCGATCTGGTCACCTGCACCCCAAGGTACTTAATCGAGGAGACCCTTGGGAGACTCAGAGGTGGAGACGTGAACGGAGGGGGGAAATGGTCAATGGGAAGGATCTGAGATTTGGACCAGTTAATACGCAAACCCGAATGGCCACCGATACATTCTATAGAATGAAGGGCAGCACACAGGGAAGGACCCGAGTCTGCCAGGTACAGGAGGGTATCATCGGCATACAGCCCGATCTTCTCTTCCAGGTTACCAATCTTAAGGCCGCGGATATTAGCATCTGCCCGAATCATGATGGCCAACGGCTCCACCGCCAGTGCATGCAGCATAGGGGAAAGAGGACAGCCCTGTCGGGTCCCCCTCTCAAGGGGAAATTGGTCCGATAACCAACCATTCACAAACACCCTGGCCTTGGGGGATTGGTATAGGAGTTGAACCCAACGAATAAAATTGGGGCCAAATCCAAATCTCGAAAGGCACTCCCATAAGTAGTTCCACTCCACAGAGTCGAAGGCCTTAGCGGCATCCAGAGCCACCACGACCCTCGACCCGATGTCATTGTGGGATCCCTGAATATTCATAAATAGACGACGAATGTTCATTGCTGTATTTTTCCCTGGCATAAAGCCTGTCTGATCTGGGTGGACTAGGGACAGAATGACTTGGTTGAGGCGGGAGGCTAGGATCTTAGCTAATATCTTAATATCAACTTGGAGCAGGGAGATAGGTCTATACGATTCTGGGTATTTAGGGTCCTTGCCAGGCTTGGGGATTACTACAATTTGGGCCTCTCTCATAGAGGGGGGTAGGGTACCTGTATCAAACATAAATTTGTATAAGTCATAAAGTTTACGGATAAGGATTTCAGAGTAAGTGGCGTAGAATTCAAGTGGTAAGCCATCTAATCCTGGGGCCTTGGACGCTGCCAGGCAGGAGATAGCCACAGAGATATCTTCTATAGTAATAGGGGCTTCTAACAGTTCAAGCTGTTTATCAGCCAGTCTGGGAAATGTAACTCCCGCCAGGTAGTCCCTGGTGTCTTGGGGAGAGTGGGTGACCCGGGAGGTGTAAAGTGCACGGTAGAACTTCCCAAATTCCTCCGCCACTAGTTGCGGATCGGTGATATCGTTCCCCCGCGGATCTAACAACGACACTACCACAGGGGGTTGCGCATCCATATGGGCCAGGTATGCAAGTAGTTTGCCCGATCACTCACCGTACTCAAACACCCTCTGACTACAAAAGAAGATGCCCTGCTTAGCTTTCTCAATGTGCAACTGGGAAACCTGTCGCGTCTGTATCCTAAGATTATTGGCTGTGCTGGGCGAAGGGTCCCGATGGAACGCCTCCTCCAGCACCTGTAGATGTTCCACAGCCTGTTGCAGAATACGTTTAGATGACCTTTTGACTCTATTGATGCGCGTGGAAAGGAGGGAGCGGGCATGCAGTTTAAACATCTCCCAGACCATGTCATAAGCAGCTGAGTGCCCGTTAGCCGTGAAGTAATATTGTAGTTCAGTGGGGATGTCTTCCTGGTCCCTCAGGGCCGTCAGCCAAAACGGATTGAGCCGCCAAGGAGGAGCAGGTGAGACGCTCAGGAGCTGGAGCGCAATCCAGTATGGAGTGTGATCCGAAAGTATTCTCGGAGCAAAGCCCACATCCCCTAGTTTCGGTGTTAGGGACCTTGAAATTAAAATAAAATCTATACGCGACATAGTGTTGTGACTGGCCGAGAAGCATGAGAAGGCTTTAGTGTGTGGCTGTCTGTGGCGCCAAGTGTCAACAATAGCAAAGTCGGTCAGCATGCGGTATAGCCTAGTGTGGGCTGGCGAGTCAGAGGGAGGGTCTGGTGCACCCATACGGTCCAGGGCAGGAGTGAGAGTCATATTAAAGTCTCCCATCCACACCGCTGGTACGGAGGGATATTGAGTCATAAAGGCAAGACCCTCACTAATGACAAGTGAATTGTATGGGGGGGGGGACATAGCAAGCTAGTATCAGGATGGGGGATCCATTAACGGTGGGGTGTATAAACACATATCTGCCCTGCTGGTCCGTCTGAAGTGACATTAAATCAAATGGGACCCTTTTTGCAACCAGGACCGAGACCCCTCTGGAATACGAGGTGTGAGTAGCATGATAGGCCCAGCCTATCCAAGGCTTTTTCAAAGAGGATTGTAAGTGACCCGTAACATGAGTCTCAACCAGTGCGATGACATCAGCACGCTGAGATTTAAGGAATGTCAGAACGGCGGTGCGCTTAATCTTATTGCGCATGCCCCTGACATTCCACGTCAGAAATTTTAGGGAGCTCATGGCGGATATAGGGCGTGCGTAATAAACCGCAGATGGACTAGGACCAGCCGAGCAGACATGGACAGAGCCATTGGTGGAAACCTCTGTATCAGCCAATATCTATAGTGCACATGTGACAACAACATAGTACCTATAGCATAACAAAACATTTGTAGATAGGTTGGCATAGAAAAACAAATACCCACAACATTTCCCATCCCTCCCAGTCCACTGCCTCCCCAACTCGGCACGGACATAGTATCCCACAACCAGGTATCAACGGGGGACATCCAATGGGCAAGGCCCATTGGAGGCAAGGGACTTAATTTTAAGGGAGCATAGATACCCATTATAAAAAGAAAAAAAAAGAAGAGGAACAGAAAACAGTCCGGCAAACGGACAAAGTTCACAAAAATCCTAGGGGGGCGACTCCTTCTCTGAGAAGCGCATGGGGTGTAGGAGCCACAACAGTGTGGCACCATTACAGTCGTACAGGGAGAGGTCCCATTTGCCAACGGAGCAATAGTCAAGGTATAGCACGAATCCACAACATCGGTCAGCACGTGGTCTTCAGCCAGTCTCTTTCAGGCGCGGAGAAAGCGAGGATAATGGATCAAAATCACCCGAATGCGGCCGGAATATTGCAAGATCCGGGGTGGTATATATAAAAAGGAAAGAAAAAAAAGGGGGGGAGGGGTTGCCATTACTGTCCCCCCGCTCTGCCAGAATACACAGATCCGCACTGTATTCATTAAGGGGATAGACCGTAGATGAAAGTCAAACAGCATTGCGGGAATAGGAGAGGAGCGGAAGGGGGGGGTTAGAGCACTCACAGCTTTCAGACAGCATGGCACGTTCAGGCCCGGCGATCCCTCTGATCAATCCAGGTGGACGCCAGTTCGGGGTCTTCGAAGAAATGGGTTCGGCCGTCACATTCCACACGGAGCTTTGCAGGATATAACATGGCATATTTGAGGTGCAGAGTACGGAGGCGACGTTTAACCTCCTGGAACCTGGACCGTTGTCGCTGCACCGCATTGGAGAAGTCTGGGAAGACGGCCACATGAACGTTGGCATGGGGAATATTCCCCTTCTCTCTAGTCAGGCGGAAGATCTTGTCGCGATCTTTGAAATTTAGGAATTTCGCTATCAGAGTACGCGGCGGAGCTCCTTGGGGAGGAGGCCGGGCAGGGATGCGGTGAGCTCTCTCAACTGCAAACATCACAGAGAATGCCTCTCTACCAAAATTGGTTGTAAGGAAGTTCTCAAGGAAGCTTGCCGGGTCGTTGCCCTCAGCATGCTCAGGGAGGCCGATAAAGCGGAGGTTACACTTCCGAAGGCGATTTTCCATGTCGTCCTGCTTTGCACTAAGCTGCTGTAGCTGACGACGGACCTCATCAGTAGTATGTTGCAGGGGGTGTAAAATATCTTCCGCTCTGCCGATGCGGGTCTCCGCCTCCTCCACACGATCCCGCAGGGCGGAAAGGTCCTGTCTGATAAGAGAAACATCAATTTTGACCTCCTCGATTTTGGTGGTAAGCGTGCTCTGGCACATGGCAATGGCATCTAGGACCTTGTTAGTGGCCGCTTCGGAGCGTTCCATATCCGGGGATGCGCCTGCGCCGTCTTTATCCCGCAGGTCTTCTCCGAGCATGCAGTACTTGGCAAGTTTGTCAGCGGCTTCAGAGCTCTTTTTTGGTGGAGACATACTGCAGGAGAAGAGCAGGAGAATTCCCGGGCGTACCAAGATGGCCGCTGTTCACCAGGCAGGATCGTTAATATCCCCCCTCCTACCCAGTCCAGGGGTGTCCCAGAGGAGGCTGTGGGTGTCAGACAATCAGTGACAAGGTCCAGTGGCACTAAAACGAAGCGAAGCAATACAGGAGATCTGTGAGTCCTCAACAGGGCAGTCACAGGGTGTAGCAAGATGGCCGCCGGGAGCTAGGCCGAGACTGCCGGACCGTCCCTCAGGCCTCCACCGACCAAACAACTGCCTCAGCATGTACCCCAGATCATCCTGTGGGCATAGGGGGCAATAAGAAGGCTCAGGGCTGCCCGTACAGGGAGATAGAGCTGCCGGAGCGGCCGCCGGGTGAACCAAGATGACCGCTGCTCCAGGAGGTAGGCCGAGTCCCCAGTCTTTCCTGCACAGCAAGCCCGGATGGAGGAGGAGAGCTTCGGCGGCGGCCGTGGGCGGCGCTTTCGAGCGCTGGGTGGCTGGATGGCTGCCCAGGGAGAGTGGCAAGGTCTCTGGCTGTGGAAGCAGGGATAACTTTAGCAGGATAGGCGGCAGGATACAGTGGGCAAACGGAGGACTCACCACAGACGTCCTACTCCATTGCTGTCCAGGCCATGCCCCCCCAGCCTCATGCTTTTCCAATTGTTACTGCCCTTCAGTTTGTGCTTGTGGGTTCGTATTTATATTACATATTTGATTTTCAGTGCGTTCTTGTCTGCTCATTTCTGATTTTCAGCTCCAGCCTCTCTGTTTTTCAGTACTTTCTGTCAGTTCGTTCTGACCAGCCGACCATTTTGAAGCCATGAGGACCCTCACCCCGGACCAGAGGGTTTATAACTACCGTCTGGCCAGAGCCAGAAGAGTGGTGGAGAACGCTTTTGGGATAAAGGCCAGCCAGTTCCGCCTATTCCTTATGCCAATCAAAATGGCGGAATAAAAACATAACCATATAAACCTTGCATGCTGCATTCTACACAAGTCTTTAAGGATAAATTCAATGAAATATGTTGCCTCAATTAGGCCTGAGGCCAGACTTCAAGAAGAAACTGTGATGGTGCTTGAAGCTGGCCGTCCTGGCTTGCCCCCCCCCAAAGAGCCCGCGAAGTAAGACAGATGTATGTTGAGTACTTTGCGGGTAGGGGGCCAATGATATGCCAGAAACAGTTTAAGAAACATTTTATCAACAATTTTTGAACTTAAACTAAAAGAAACTACTGCCTGGGTTTCTTTTAGCTGTCTCCTAGGTTCTCCGGTGGGCTTTTCTTTTTGGCCATTTTCTTCAATAGTGCAAATTTAATTTATTTGATACATGAGGTGACAATCTCTTCTTCAACTAATAATTATGTTGTGGGTCTGCTACACACATCTTGTTTTTGTTGTTAATGTATGTAATGCATTGCTGAGAAAAATATTCATCATTTTTGGCACCATGAATGAATTTTGTGGAGTCATGAAAATGGCGTGATTGTGGCAAATTATAAAGCACTGTGGGTGTTATTTACTAAAGGAAATTCCACTCTGCACTCCAAGTGCACTTAAAAGTGCACATGAAACTGCACTGAAACTGCATTTGTAGTGCAAAGTGGATTTGCCTTTAGTAAATAACCCCCATTGTCACTGTAAAAAACAGCTTACTACAAAAATTGCTATTGAGCATTGAAAGAAGAAGCCACACATTGTTGAGTATAAAACATTTTACACAAAGCACATTCATATGTGCATTAGAAAAGAGTTTTTGAACAAACCTACATCTTTGGTGTATAATTTTTATTTATTTTTTCACATTGTAAAGATCCTTTTTTTGGTTAAACAGGCATGTTTCAAAGCATAACATACACAACTCAGGAACTTACAAAGTTCAACTGATAAATTGAAGGCACTATCAGACATTAGTATGTCCAAACAGTGTTGATATTGCCTTCATCAGATGGGGTGATGTCACCCCTGTAAAAGCCAAATTTTGAAGATGCACACAAATTGGGATTCAAACTGGGGATTTCCCTTCTGATCCCATGCCTAATGTCAACATGTGCTAGCTCCTATCATGGGGGATCGATGGATGTGTTTTGGGGGTGCAACCCCTTCCTCTTATCTGAGTTGCAAGGAAGGGGTTGCACATACAAAACGCGTACTTTGATATCCCGTGATGGCAGATAGCACATGTTGACACACTGTGTTCATCTTCAAAATTTGGCTTTTAAAAAAATTTTAAAAATGTTTTAAAAGCAAAACTACACGAGAAAATGGTACAATTTTTGGGTGTTTTATATTCTGCCTAAAACATCAATGTTCTTCATTTTTTGTTGAACATCATTGATGTTTTCCTTTATAGTTTCTAAACCACGATTGCAGCCCATTCTCTCCCAGATGAGGATCTGGGCACTTTCACTTGTGAAATGAGAGTCTTCTTCCACAACATCCACATCACCTAAAAGAAAAAAAAAACACCATGTATTATAAATATGCAGGCATCCATCTATTACCTGAAGTTGTGGTCTCAGACACTCACCTGTTGTGGTGACAATTCATAAACGTCTCCCTCCTCATCCTCTGCTTGTGGTTTTTGGATTTCCCCTTCTTTAGGAGTTGGGGGGTTCCTGTTGTCCTCAGGTGTCCTTAATCTTTTCTCCCCTATTAAAATAAAAAAATAGGTATACTTAGCACACAGATATTTGAGGGCATAAATTGGAATATGAAACATTGCTTGGTCATACAATTGTCTGTTTTGGCAGCGGTCCAAGCTGAAGAACATTTTATTTCCTTTCTAAAGCTGGAATACTTCCTTTTTTTGTTAAAGTATCACACATGTAGAGAACCCTAGTATCCACTGGAACAACTGTGTGGGACACCCTAAAAAGTTTGTTCTGGTGTCCCACACTAGTGCTCCTGTATCCAGATGTGTAAAGAGCTTCTGAGTGCCCTCTTCTTACACTGAATCAAGTTTGAATTTCCTTCTAGTTACAAACCCATCTAGACAACAAACTTATTTTAATACAAATAGGCCTGAACAAATGTAGTTAACCTGCATCTACCAAAAACATCTTATAAGTGGGCGAACGAACAATGTTTCCTACGACTGATTACTGTGCCCATGAACATAAAAGTTGCCATTTTAAACTGTACAACAGTAAAGAAAAGGACATGGAGCAGCATGCAAATAATAATAATAATAGGAACACACGACAAGTACTTACATTTTAGAAGCAGTTTCCTGATCTTTCTGTACTGATCGTGCTCCCTCAATTTGAGGTCTGACCATCATTTCCTCAGTTGATCCTTGGATCGTCGTACCCCAAAATTCCTGTGCAGACTCTTCACAACTTTAGTCATGATCTTGGCCTTTCTCACATTTGGGTTTGGGTAAGGTCCATGCTTCCCGTCACAGTCGGTCCTCGTCAAGATATCCACCATCTCTATAAAGGACATATTTGAGACCTTAAATCTTTTCCGGGATCGGGATGTTTGTGGCTCCGACCTTTCGTCGTTGCTGCTCTCCTCTGCATGCACCTGTTGTCTCTCCGCCATGTGCTCTCCCACTGCGCCGAAAGAGAAAGGGCAGGGAATATACTAGAGTTTCACGCATGCGCAGTATATATAAAGCTGAACACGCGTGCGTCGTACTTACGATCTGTGAGCGGAGGACGGAGTAACGGAAGCGACGATCGTTATAACGATGGTACAATTTTAACTTGGTGCATCAGTGACCTATACTGCTTATAGATTGAAGCCTATATTGGGTCAACATTAGGAGAGTTACGCCTGACATTAGGGTTTGTCTTGTGTTGTGTCTTGCAAAGGCTTTGCAAATTTCACCAGTTTCTCCAGCGTTGCATTCCTCTTTATTTTGGTATGACCCAGAATAAATGGCTATTTCTTTTTCAGAAATACTTGGCTATGTGTTTTATTTCAAAAAGGACAGTTAGTTTGTGAGTAGGCAGGTACATTTTAAAAAGACAAGGTCAAATTAACAAGGGACACCAACATCAACCAACCTCCTTGAGGTTAAAAAACCCAAGATAATAGTGGTAACTTGGCACACAAAACGAGAAATAATATTATGGCGAGCACTATAAAAGAAATGAAAAATGCACATATTGATAAATAAAAAATTATAAACATTATTATGGAGATAAGATGAAAAACAAAATTATCATTATTCATGAGATCATGAGAAATAATAAAGAAATCAATTTGTCAGAACTCTGTGTGAATATGAGCAGCAAAACAACTTCATTATTCTAACATTATAAAGAAGAGAATGCGCTGCTCCATTACGAACGGTAGTTTTACCAGACTGAGCGCTTCTGTCTCGTAATTTATTCTGAGCATGCGTGCCACTTTGTGCATCGGAATTGTGTACACAGATCGGAATTTATGCAAACGGATTTAGTTGTCAGAAAATTTGAGAACCAGATCTCATATTTTGTGGGTTGGAAATTCCAATGGAAAATGTCCGATGGAGCCCACACATGGTCGGAATTTCCGACAAAAGTCTCCCATCGAACATTTTCCGGCTGAAAAATTCGACCGTACGGGGCAGTAGAGTGAAATTGCACTTAGTAAAGTCCACAGTGTATTTGCCTTTAGTAAATCAACCCCTTTGTCACACACATTTTTATGCTTTGCTGAATAAAAATGCAGCATGCACCTAGACAACAATTGGTTTTTAGATGGTCCTTGCTTTGAGCCTGCATTGATCAGAGCAGATCTAGTGTGAACAAACCCTAACTGTTCTGGAAAATTTCTTTTATCCATTCCGCTATGTACAACATAACATTGACATGATGTTATGAACACATTTTTTATGCTTCACTTAGTAATGCTGAATACATTCTTCAATCATTGTCAGTGTTAAAAAGATGATTATAATGATAGTTCTATACTCTATGCTCATTCCCCGGGGGAGGGGTGATTTTTCTCCTAACACATTATTTATTTAATATATTAAAAGTTATAGTATATTGGTTCATTTTTAGCAGTTGTGGCTTGTTTTAAATGTTTTTATCGTGTTTTTATCTTTTTTAGTGGTTTATGAAAAAAAATCTAGACATGATATAACTAATGTTGTCTGATAAACGATTGCTTAACTCTATCCAAAGATTTTATTGTTCAAACAACAAGGCATCATGAATACAGTGCCTTGAAAAAGTATTCATGCCCCTTGAAATTTTCCACATATGGTCATGTTACAATCAAAAACGTATATGTATTTTATTTGGATTTTATGTGATAGACCAACACAGTGGCGGCTGGTGCTCAAAATTTTTGGGGGGGGTGCAAACAAATTTAAAAATTCTAAAAAAAAAAACCCATCAATTGCAGCCTCACTGTGCCATCAAATACCGCCACTGTGCCATCAAATACTGCCACTGTGCCTGTGCCCATCAAACGGTACTACTGTGTCATCAAATGCAGCCACTGTGCCATCAAAAGTAGCCACTGTGCCCACCAAATACTGCCACTGTGCCGCTCAGTTGCAGCCACTGTAACCATCAAACGGTGCCACTGTGCCATCAAACACTGCCACCGTACCATCCAATGTTGCCACTGTGCCATCAAATGCTCCCAATGCTGCCACTGTGCCATCAAATGCTATCACTGTGCCATCAAATGCTCCCAGTAATGCCACTGTGCCATCAAATGTTCCCACTGTGCCATCCAATGCTGCCACTGTCCCATCCAATGCTGCCACTGTGCCATCCAATGCTACTAATGTGATCCCCCTTCGCCCCTGCTTGGCACTTACCCTGTCTCGGTGGGGCAGTTGGTGATGGCGAGCGTTGTCTTCCATGCGTCTTCTCCCCTCCATGTGTCTTCTCCCGTCCTCCTCTCCTTCAGTCCTCTCCTATGATTGAATGCCTGATAGGCATCCAATCACAGCGCCTGACGTTTCAGCTAATCAGGCAACCAGTAACAGACCTGGCCATCTGATTGGCTGAGAGGCAGGTCAATGTTAGCAAAGCAAATTCCCTCTGCTTTGCTAACATTGAGCTGAGTGACAAGGAACGCACAGCGTGGCGCCCGCTTGTCACTGTTTTGGACGCCTATTAGAGCATACAGCTATAATCAGGTGATTCCAAAAAACACCCCCACCGCTGTAATTCAGGTGCCCGGTGACCGAAAAGGGGCCGGGCACCTGAATAGGGGGTGTCAGCAGCAACCATAGATAGATTCATGCAATGCGTCTATGATGATTAGAGAGTGACAGAAGAGGGGGGGAGGGCGCTCCTGCACCCTTTATAGACGCACCGCCACTGACAAAGTGGCACATAATTGTGAGGAAAAGGTCTGGTGTAAAAAAATACAGTTCTCTAGTTCATTTACTCGATCACTAGAACAAATACTTGAAAATAAAGATTACGTGTGAAGAAAAGACGTACAGGGCTATTTATAAAAAATAAATTGGACAAACGTGATAATCATTTGCCTCTTATTTTAATACAGTGTTTTCTTATGATCGTCAGCTCTATTTAGTATAGATAATGCTGTATTCTTCTGAATGAGGTATTTCAAAAAACTTTTTTAAGCATTTCCAAGAGTGACAATTGGTGTCAGTCCATTGCAGTGAAGAAGATGGAAGTCTTGGGATGTGCATTACTTTATTATGAATAAAAGTGGAGGTAAACTCCACTTTTGAACTCGTACAAAGCTATAATAAGGCTTACCTGTAGGTACAGTGAATAGCTCTTAAACTTGCACTGTTTAGGAGATATTCCCAAAGGTGACATCACTGCTGCATGCACACTGAAGGGACGGCATCGCCATGCTGCAACTTCAGAACTCTGTGCCGGAGACGAAGGCTCCCACGAGCATGAACCAGAGTGACGTCACCGCGACCCTGGCCATTTATACAGCTGGAGCCTGTGAACCCGGATGAAAGACCGGGTGAAGATGGCACCAGCAGGGATCTATGACAGTGCTGCGTGGGAGGGATCCATTTTACAGGTAAGTCTGCCATAATGTGCTAGTATGCAGTTGCATACCAGTACATTATAACTTAACCCTGCAGGGGGTCCACTTTATTTTTATTTTAGTGGCAGATATGCAGACATTACAAGATGCCTGCCATTACTTTTATTTTTACCTACATATAAATGTTTAAACCTCACAGGCTCACTGTTTACATATAAACTAGTGACATATTTTCAGAAAAACAATATCTTCCTTTCTAACTTACCCCATTGCAGAATATAAATACCCCATAGGACCCTTCTCCCATAAATATAGAGGCTGATCCAGTCCACTTGTTTTTATTTTATCCTTCTCACCTCTTGAGATCTAACATGATGCGTATATGACTCCCGTTACCAGGCTGCAATAAATTTGTGACCAACCACCTGTTGCTCTCCAAGTGAAGACCCTGTTTTCTGGATTCTGAGGTAAAGCTCTTTACATGGGTGTTGTAGCTGTCACTTGTGATTTTCTAAATGTAGGTCTGTTCCCAAGGGTGACACCATGGCTGTGTAGCTTTCTGGCATGTAGATTCTACCAGATTTAAATGTGTTTTATTATCTCTGAGCATACATCTGATTTTTCCCTGGGTGATACTTCTCTGGTTCTAATTATGCCCCTTATAGTGGTTGGGACACATTCTGAACGCCACAGCAGCGTGAGGTAAAATAAAGGCACCTGTCTGGATTCCATGTGAACTTTTTAAAGTATAACTCTGGAAGTAGTTGTAGCTGAAAGTAGTTGTAGCATGATGGCGTGTCCTCCACTAATACATTTATGGCTCACTGGATAGTGATGCAAGCATCATTATTCTTGTCATTTTTAGCCTTAAAGATTTTTAAGCTTGAGCTGTGGCTGAAACCTTACTCTTTCTGCATTCCCCGTTGATCGTGGCTAGTTATTACCCATTCATATGCTTTCATTGAGTTATTTAGGAAAACAAAAAATAGTTATCAAATACTTACCCTAATTTCCCTATCCTGAATAATTCCATGGCAGCATAGGATCCCTCACTGTTGTTGAGGAAGCTAGTTATGGAACATATACACTGGATCATCCTCAAAATTTATGAGAGCGGGGTTCTATGGGGTAGGAGTGAGAGTAAAGTCTACCCATTCTTATGCTACCATGGAGTTAACAAGAAAAGGAAAAATACTGTAAGTATTTGATAAAATACTCTTCTGTTTTGTGATCTCTAAGCCCTTGTACACACGGTCGGAGATTCAGACGACAAAATCCGTCGGAGTTATTCCAATGGATTAATTCTGGACGAGGTCCGGAAGTGATGTTGCATACACACGGTCGGACCAAGTTGTCGGAATTTCCGGTTGCCAAAAACGCGGTGACGTAAGCCATGTACGGCGGCACTAGAAAAGGGAAGTTCAGCACCAC
This sequence comes from Lithobates pipiens, assembly GCF_037356315.1. Classification (NCBI taxonomy): domain Eukaryota; kingdom Metazoa; phylum Chordata; class Amphibia; order Anura; family Ranidae; genus Lithobates; species Lithobates pipiens. The sequence continues at coordinate 145,272,850 of NW_027507903.1, forward strand.
ATCCGGCACCCTTTGGGCTCCTTCTGCTGATCTCGTGTCTATCGCGTGTTAGTAGAAGTTTGGTGAGAGACGATTCGCGCTTTTCAGATTAGTGATTCAGATCGCTACTGCTCTTCAGTTTCTGCTTGTCTTTGCGTATCTGATAATCATTGCGTGCAGTCAGTAAGTATTTGTTTCTCATTGTGGACTATATCTTGGTATAGTACACTTTGATTTGCATTTCTTATTGTCTGCTTGCTTCTGCTATTCAGTTCGTTCTTTCAGGCATTGCTGTTTATCGGTGCTTTCTGTTGTCCGTTCTGACCAGCCAACCATTTTCAAACCATTTTTCGTCTACGTACTCATCGTAGAGTTTGTGCTGTGCAGGGGCTTCGTGTTGGGGTTCTTACTTTGACACAAGTCCGGTCCATGAACAGGGAGGGGAGGCGTTTGTGGACCAAGAATTGGTTGCGCCAGTGTGACCAGTTCTCGCACATGCCTTTGCTCCATGAGATCCGGGAGAGTAATCCTGATGATTTCAGGAATTATCTCCGGATGATGGACCCCGTTTTTCACCGTCTGCTGGCTTTGCTGACCCCTTATATCACCAAGCAGGATACCTGCATGCGGCAAGCCATCACTCCGGAGCAGAGGCTCATCGCCACGTTGCGCTTCTTGGCGACAGGGAGAAGCCTTCAGGACCTCAAGTTCTCTACAGGCATCTCCCCCCAGGCTCTGGGGATCATTATTCCAGAGACCTGTTCTGCCATCATTCAGGTCCTGCAGAAGGACTATATGAAGGTAAGTTTTATCCTTTAACATCACATTCTATGTATTTCATGATTGCTAATGTCTTGCATTTCTTTCCTCATTCCCTAATTACCATCAATGCAATATGCTCTAATTCATATACTCTGCCCCTTTGTCCTCAGGCATATTTGCCTCACTAACTTCCCCACCCACCAGGCATCTCCCCCCAGGCTCTGGGGATCATTATTCCAGGGACCTGTTCTGCCATCATTCAGGTCCTGCAGAAGGACTATATGAAGGTAAGTTTTATCCTTTAACATCACATTCTATGTATTTCATGATTGCTAATGTCTTGCATTTCTTTCCTCATTCCCTAATTACCATCAATGCAATATGCTCTAATTCATATACTCTGTCCCTTTGTCCTCAGGCATATTTGCCTCACTAACTTCCCCACCATGCTCTTCTTGGCCCATAAAACTATAGTCTAGTCACTTACCAATGTCTTTTGTCAGCTCCATAGTATTGCTTTCCCCTAAACACCCCCTATAATGTCTACAAATGTTATGTGTGTGCTTCAATTCATGCAGAGTGCCTTTTTTAATTTTTTTGGTTGTGCCAAACTCATTAGGAACCCCCCTCCCCCCAACTGCTAGCTCAGCTGATAGCAATCCTCTATCTGCTGACTTTACCAAACCCAATACACACTATACCTACCTTTTTGATGCTCACATTTATGGATGAATTCACCTAAGCATGTAGTGCAAGGGCCTACCTCAATACTTTCAAATGCTATTTATTTTTAGTTTTTTCCCTATTAATTATCTTGATATGTGATAGCAGAATGTCAAAATGTGCTTCCATTTTGTTTTCTTTTTGGTATTATGACACTTATTACCTGTCCGGTGGGCTGCCAATAGTGTAAGTAAGGAGGGGCTTCCCAAAGTATCACACATTATTTAGGCATTCAGCTCTCAATCAAGTGGAGAGGGTTACCTGTCCAAAACATCCCCACCTCATTTTTTAGCAAGGGCCCATCAGATGGGGGGGATGGGGGAGGGTGATGACTCTCATAAGGGGACCTTAGACTTTAGTTTTTAAATACTCAGTTCCCAAAATGTTATACTAATCTTGGCCAAAAATGTTTGTGTCTAATCTGCTTGCAATGTGGATTTTTTAAATTACTAATTTTGCTTCTTGTTTCACTCCACAGTGTCCTTCAATGCCACAGGAATGGCCGACTCTCCAGAGTGGCAGTCTGTGCTTGCCACCCCGTGTGCTTGCCACCCCCAGAGGAGAATCAGGAAGGACTCCCGTTTGTATTTGTCGCGGATGAGGCATTTGCCCTGGCGAACCAGCCTTTCCCGATGAGGACCCTCACCCCAGACCAGAGGATTTTTAATTTCCGCCTGTCCAGAGCCCGAAGAGTGGTGGAGAACACTTTTGGTATACTGGCCAGCCGGTTCCGCCTTTTTCTAACGCCTATTCACATGGCGGAATACAAACTCAATCACATAGTGCTGGCCTGCTGTGTTCTGCACAATTTTCTAAAAAGAGTTTCTGCGAACTATGCGGTCTCAGTTGGCCAACAAGAAGCAGACTTGCTGCAAAATGATGATAACCTCATGGCCTTGAACCTGCTCATCCTGGCTTGCCCCACCAAAGCGCCCGTGAGGTTAGAACCCAATACATGGACTACTTCGTGGGTAGGGGGGGCCATTGATATGCCAGACAATGTTTGAGAGGCATTTTCACAATAATTTTTTCTTTGAAACTCCTTCATTTACTGCTTGGCTTGCTTTTAGGTGTCTCCTAGGTAAATTTATGTTTTTTCTTGTTGTGCCTTTTTCACCAACAGTGCAAACCCAATTTCTGAGCGAGATGAGGGGACAGTCTCTTCTTCAGATAATGTTATTATGTTGTGGGTCTGCTACACACACACCTTGTTTTTGTTAACTAATGTATGTAGTGCATTACTGACCAAAATCATGCTCATTTTCAGCACCATGGCAGGAAAATGGCATGATTGTCCAAATTAACACATCACTGTGGGTGTTTTTTTACTAAAGGCACATCCATTATGCACTACAAGTGCACTGCAAAAGTGCACCTGAAACTGCACTTGGAGTGCAAAGTGGAGTTTCCTTTAGTAAATAACACACATTCTCACCGCAATCAAAAAATTTACTCCAAATACATCTTTGGCGCAATGAAAAAGGAAGCCACGCATTGATGATAATTTAACTTTTTAATCCAAGCACATTCACATGTGCATTTAGAAAAGGGTTTTACAACAAACCAACAAATTGTGTGTATCAAAAACTTTCAGGTAATTTTTGTTTACTTGGTGTTTGTGTGTAAACAGGCATGTATCAAAGCGTAACATACAGAACACAGGAACTTACAAAGTTCAACTTTGAAAAGTGAAGACAATATCAGACATGAGTATGTACAAACTGGGCTGATATTGCCTTCATCACATGGGGTGTCACCCCTTGAAAATCCAAATTTGGAAGATGCACACAGTGGGTCAACATGTGCTATCTCCCATCATGGGGGATCAATGTACATGTTTTGGGGCTGCAACCCCTTCATCTCAGCCACTTTCCACAAAACACGTACATTGGTCCCCCATGATGGGAGATAGCGCATGTTTACACACTCTGTGCATCTTCCAAATTTGGATTTTCGAAAAATACAAAAGTTGTGGTTTAAAATACAAAAACTAAAAGCATAGCTAGTTTGGCCTGTTTCACACTCTCCCCAAAACATCAATGATGTTCTTCATTTTATTTTTAACATCATTGATGTTTTGCAATATATTTTCCATATCCCAAATTGCACCCCATTATCTCCCCAATCAGGATCTGGGCACTTTCACTGGTAAAATAGGATTCTTCTTCCACATCACCTACAAAAAAAATCACAAAAACACAACATTTATTACAAATATGGTGATATACATTGATGAGCTTACCGGAAGCTGTGTTCTCCGACACTCACCTGTTGTGGTGACAATTTGTCCAACTTCAACGATCTCTCCTTCCTCCTCCTCCTGCTCCTGGTTTTGGTATTTGGCCTTCTTTGGGAGGGGTGTGGTCCCTGGTGTCCTCATACTTGCCGAGTCTTCTCTCCCCTATGAGAATGTAAAAAAATAATAATTAGCACACAGAGGGCAGAATTAGGAATATAAAACATTGCTTGGAAGTGTTGTTCAATTTTTTTTTTTTGACCGAGCTCCAAGGTGAGAACATTATTGGGGACACTTTGTTAAGCTGGAATACTTCCCTGCAGAACGATGTTTCTTACGAACGAATGAAACCATGAACTTTAAAGTGGCCATTTTAAAATGCACAACATGAAATCAAAGCAAATGGAGCAGTATGCAAGCAAGAATAATCCTATGGACACACAACAAATACTTACTTTTTTCAAGAACACGCTTGATCCTTATGTACTGCTCGTGCTCCCTCAGTTTCAGGTCTGACCAGCGTTTTCACAGTTGATCCTTGGATCGGTGTACCCCAAAATTCTGATGAAGACTCTTCACAACTTTATTCATGATCTTGGCCTTTCTGATATTTGAGTTTGGGTAAGGACCATACTTCCCATCATAGTCGGTCCTGTTCAATATGTCCACCATCTCCAACATCTCTCCAAAAGATATATTTGAGGCGTTAAATCTTCTCTTCCTGTATCGGGACGTTTCAGGCTCCGGGCTTTCCTCACCCTCCTCCTCGTTAGTGGAACTATTAGTAGTGCGCACCTGCGTTCTCTCCACCATGTGCTCTCCCCACTGCGCCGAAAGCAAAGGGGTGGGGAATAGTCTAGAAAGAACGTCAGGGGCGGGCGGAGTTTCACGCATGCGCACTGTATATAAAACGCAGCACGCGCGTGTCGTCCGTACGATCTGTGAACAGAGGGAGATGCTGAGGCGACGAACGTGCAAACGAAGGTAAAATTTTGAACTTGGTACATCACTAGGCTATACTGCTTCTAGATTGAGGCCTGCATTAGTGGAGTTTAGCCTGACATTAGGGTTTGTCTTGTGTTATGTCTTGCAGACATTATGGACGGCTTCAACGATCATAGCTTCCTCCCTCTGTTCATCGATAAATACAGAGACATGCCCTGCCTGTGGCAACCAACACACCCTCAATATAGTAACAAACTAAAGAGGCAGGCAGCGCTGGAGAAACTGGTTGAGTTTGTGAAGCCGGTGATCCCCACGGCAGACGTCAACTATTTAAAAAAGAAAATTGGTGGCCTGAGGAGTACATATCTGAAGGAGAGGACCAAGGTGCTGAAGTCCATGCAATCTGGAGCTTCAGCAGATGACGTTTATGTCCCCAGGCTGTGGTATTATGACAGGATGCAGTTTCTGTCAGACCAGGCTGAGGTCAGAGAATCACTCTCTACTCTTCCTTCGACGTGTCCTATGCTACATTCCACACCCGATGAGTCTTCCGACGCCCAACCTGGGCCTTCCACTCAGGAAGAACTGGGGGAGCCCAGCTTGAGCCAGGTATAGTATTGTTGTACATATTTTGGGAGTATAAATGAATGATGTTAACTTGATTTTTGCTCACTAATTGCTGAGTTTAGAAAGTGTTTCACATATCAATAGACAGTAGTGGCCAAAACCTTTGGGACAAGAAAGAAAATGCTGGGCTCAGAATCATAGTCTTTTCTATTGCTTAACAATTTACAACAGTCTTGATGTGAAAATTGTGTGTGTTTGATGAACCAAAAACTAAAACTATGTCCCTTTTTCATACACAGGAAGAACTCAGCCAGGAACAGGAGGGTGTGGAATGCAGCAGCCAGGAGGTGGCTGTGGAAAGTGGCAGCCAGGAGGAGGCGGGGGTAAGCGGCAGCCAGGCGGTGGGCGGGCAAAGGAGCCTCACTGAATGCCAGGTCCCTCCCCTCCGCCTTCCACGCAAAAGGGCGAGAAAGGGGGGGGAATGTGGAGGAGTCGGCCCTGAGGCTGATTGGTGAGGCATCAGCGGCCCTCCAAGCAAAACCCACCTACCAAGAGGCCTTTGCCGCCTTGGTTGCATGCAAGCTTGAGAAAATGGAGCAGGGGCAACAGCTCTTGTGTGAGGAGGTTATAATACACACCCTCAACAAGGGTCTGTTGGGCCAAATAACACAAGAAACACACTTGTGTGGTTTGGCCCATGCCCCTCCTCCTCCTCCTCCTCCTTCTGCCACACCTCCAGCACCACAGCCACAGCCTGGAAGGAAGCGTGGAAGGAAGACCAGAGAGTGATGACCTGGGTTCAGTCTGGTCTGACAGAACATGCAGCCTGTTGTAGTACCACAGCCTGGGAACATAGATGTCATCTGCTGCTGTTCTGGGTTTCGTGGACTTCAGGACCAGACTTCTCTCCCTCAGACATGTACTCCTCAGGCCACCAAGTTTTGCGTTTAAATAGTTGATGTGTGCCCTGGGGGCCAAAGGCTTCGCTAATCTCCCCAGTTTCTCCATCGCTGCCTCCCTCTTTATTTGTTACTGACAACTAAATAAAGGTTTTTTTGGTTTGATGAAATACTTGCGTATGTGTTTTACTTCAAAAAGGACAGTTTATTTGTGAGCAGGCAGGTACATTTCAAAAAAACAAAGTGAAATGAATAACAAGGGGCACCAACACTAAACAACCTTCTGTAGATTAAAAAAGAAAAACAAAATATAAAAAATATAATAATGTTGTTGTGGTAAGTTTACACACAAAACACACCCCAAAAAATGGATAAATGAACAAACTGTCAAAAAAGGAGAGGTTTAGGGGAAAAAAAAATGCAGCCAAAAAATAAAAAACAAAAAATAAAATTGTGTAGATGTGACAACTTCAAAAATTGTATTGCCGAAATGAGTAAAAAAGAGTCAGGAAATACGTTCGGGAGAAGTGTGTGTGACTATGAGCATCTAAAGAAGTTCCTTCTTGCAGCATTGTAAAGAACAAGAGAATGTGCTTCATGAAAGAATTTTTAACATTGCAGCGTGACGAATGTGCTATATCGATTACGAGCAGTAGTTTTACCTGAACGAGCGCTTCCGTGTCGCAATTTGAATGTGAGCATGCGTGGCACCTTGTCCATCGGAGTAGGCTACACATGATCGGAGTATGTCCGATCGGAGCATTTTGTCAGAATATATTTCCGGCAAATGGTCCACAACCGCAACACGCCCATAAAAGCCCGCAACATGCCTGCTGCCCGTAGGAGCCCGCCCGCCTGCAGCCAGTGGGGTAAGTACCGGGGTAGGGGGTGCCGCCGTCCAACAAAACCACGGATTTTGGCCGAAATGTGTGTTGCATACACACGGTCGGACAAAGTTGTCAGAAAATCTGATCGTTCGGAACGCGGTGACGTTGGTTGCGTACGACGGGACTACGTAGAGGCTAGCAACCAATAGCTTTGGTCTCGTAATTTAATCTGAGCATGGGTGGCACTTTGTCTATCGGAATTCTCTACAAACGATTGGAAAAAGTCTGATCGGATTTTTTTGTCGGAAATTTTTAGATCCTACTCTCAAATTTTTTCCGACAGAAAAGGTCCAATAGAGCCCACAAACTATTGGATTTTCCGACAATATAATCCGATCGGACCTTTTCCGTCAGAATTTTTGATCATGTGTACAGGGCATTATGGTAGGGCTGCTGCTCCTTGCTGCTACTACTCACGTGGGGCTACTGCTTTTTCTCCCAGCCAAACAGGAAGTAGGTCCTCAGACCTGAGTCCTAAGACTCCCTGGCCAATTGGGTCTGAGGACCTGCTTCCTGATTGGCCGGGAGGAGAATCAGGAAGACAATAGCAAATATTCATTTGCTATTGTCACACAACTGGGTGGGCTCAGGGCGCAGTGCTCTGCAGTCCGAGCCCACTCTTTCTTTTAAGCCAATTAGAGCCTCAGGCTTTAATCATGTGCTTCAAAAAAAACATTGAAATTCTTTCATCTGGTGCCCTGCATGTAGATTAGGGGCCAGGCACATGAATTTCCCCTGCGTCCTATATGGATGAGCCACCACTGGTCCCAGAGTTTGCACCATAAAAAGAAGTTAGCAGGTTTAACTTCATGTTTTTATTCTAACCGGTGATGGTTTTAGATCAGCTAATTTGTGTAGAAGAGGAGGCAAAATATTTTTTGTACAATCTATTTTACATAAAGGCCATTCTCCAATTTTATAACCTTAGTCAAATTTACAGCTGGATTGTACATAGTGGTTTCAACTGCTCTATCATTAAAAACTATGGAAGGTGTATGTTCAGACAAGTGTTCTTCTTTACCAAATAACAGCAGCAGGGGGGCGTTATATCTGTGGTTTAAATGCATAACTAAAAGGGAAAAAACAAACACATAAAAAAGGAGTAATGTGAATTTATGAATGCTTGTACTTATTCCAAGCTTGCTTTTAATTTAAAAAATACATATACTTTTTAGATATCACAGTCATTTAGAAAAAAAAATATTCTTTGCATTCATAATATTAGGAACTAATTATGTTTTTTTGCTTCACAAGGTTGGATTAGGGAAATTAATAGTGTATAGTCAGTGAGCAGAGGCATAAACAATTCCCTGAACTGACACCTTGCATATTCCCTGCTATCTAGAAAACATAAAACACAGAGGCCCATGACTAAAGCCAATGACCCAGGCTGTGTTTGCTATGGCCCATTTAATGCGTGTTCTTTACTGAAGCATATAGGTTACATCTAAAGCCTCTTTTTAACAGAGAAAAGATCATGCTGAACAAAAGTATTTGTATCCTGAACCTCTAGGGACATAAGAGGTACATGCTGAACATGTTTCACTTGCATCCACTAATTAAAAGAGCATTTCGTCTTGGGTAAGTCGAGGTTACCCTGACTTTGTATCTCATTACAAAGAGAAACTGGATGCCTGCAAGTGTTTTAGCAATCTATCTTTTGCTAAATACTGGATTTTGTTTTATGCTATGCATATTGCTTTTTATTTTATTGTGTGCAGTAAACAGGCAACAAATGTGTAATATGTAGAACTAATACAAGAAATACCAAGCAAAAAATGAAAAATACTGTATACTCAAATCTGATAAAAATGATCAAGACTGAATTACGTTTTTTTATCATAAAATCTTCAAAAACGAAAATAACAAAAGTATGAATCTGTCTTAATATTAATTTCTTGTAATGCAATGCTCAACAGGACACAGACAGGGAGAGGGAGGGACAGCACAAAAGCGGGGTTTCACCCTAAAGTGGAACTTCCGCTCATCTGAACCCTACCCCCCTCCAGTGTCACAGTTGGCACCTTTCAGGGGGGAGGGGGGTGCAGACACCTGTCTAAGACGGGTATTTGCACCCACTTCTGGGCATAGACTCCTACGGGAGTCTATGCCTCTTCCTGTCCCAGTGCGCTGTCTGCTGGGACACACACGGTGTTAGAGTCCAGATGTGGAGCCCGACTTGTAGGAGGAGACCTCTCTTACAGCGCTGGTTCAGGAGCCGCTGGAATGGGAACAGCGGTCTCGAGAGCGCAGTGGGTAGGAGGGCCTGCTGGATAGGGCCGCTGGAGCTGGTAGAAGAGCGGAGATCCCTCTGAAGGCTGAGTGGACTGCGGTTTGCTGGAAGCAGGCAGTAGCTTCAGAAGCCGAAGATTGGAACTGGCAGCAGGCTGGAGAAGAGTCAGACGGTCCGGGTCAGAAGGTAAGCAGACTGGTGGTAACGGAAGGCAGAAGAGGTGTCGGTAAGCAGGCAGAGGTCGGCAACGGAATCACAAGCAGAAGAGGTTTCGAGGTCAGGCAGGCCGGGTCGGGATTGGAGAAGGCAGAGAAGTCAAGCAAGCCGGGTCGATAACGGTAGTAGGTAATCAGGTTCAGGATCAGGTATTCAAAGGTAACCGGGTTCAGGATCAGATATTCAGACACACGGAAGCTGAGACGAAACAGCGCCGCACCGGCGCACTTGAGGGTCCTTTAAACGCTCAGTGGCGGGAAGGAGCGCACGCACGCCACGCACGACCACGTGAACGAGCGCGCGTACGAATCGCCACTCGCGAACGTGCACACTAACGCGTAAACGAACGCGTACGCGAACGCGTACGCGAACGCGCAGAAGACACACGCCGACGCCTGTGTGCACGCAGCTGTACCTGTCTATTGCTGGTAAGTTCCTGACATTGCCCCCTCCCAAGGGGCAGCCTCCGGATGCCCAACAGGTTCCTCTTTTCTGGATGGGCAGACAAGTATGCGTGAATTAACCGCCTGGCATGGATATTGCTGTTCGGTTCCCAGGAATTGTTCTCTGGCCCAAATCCCTTCCATTTGATCAGAAATTGGATGCGTCCCTGTCTTTTTCTGCAATCGAGGATGGCCTCCACCTCGTACTCCTCATTTCCATCCACTAAGATGGGTTCTGGAGGTCTAGTTCCTCTATCAGGAAAGGGATCAGGGGTGGCAGGTCTCAGCAGTGACACATGGAACACAGGATGAATCCTAAGCGACTCAGGCAGGGTTAGCTCGTAGGAAACTTCATTAATTTTCCTCTTAACCGGAAATGGTCCCATAAATTTAGGTGCAAGTTTCCTGGAGGGACAAGCCATTTTAATGTTATTGGTAGAAAGCCATACCTGGTCGCCAGGTTGTAGGATCAGTTCCCCTCTTCTTCTCCGGTCAAAGGCTCTCTTACTGTCTGCCTGGGCCTTGGCCACTGCTTCCTGCAACACCCGGTTATTGTGGCTGAGGAAATCCACTGTCTTCTGGACCGCTGGAACTGAGGTTTCTGGAAGAAAATCAGGCAAAAAGGTTAAATGAAAGCCATAATTGGCGAAAAAGGGGGACTGACCGGTGGCCGAATGACAAGCATTATTGTAGGCAAATTCTGCCAAAGGCAGCAGGGACACCCAATCATTCTGTACGAATGATGTGAAGCACCTAATGTACTGCTCAAGAGTCTGGTTGGTCCTTTCTGTCTGCCCATTAGTTTGGGGATGATAGGCCGAGGACAGTGCCAGCTCAATTTTCAGGATCTCGCACAGGGCCCTCCAGAAGCGTGAGGTGAACTGCACTCCTCTGTCGGAGACTATATTCGCTGGAATCCCGTGTAGCCTCACAATCTCCTTAATGAACACGTGGGCAGTCTCCACAGCAGATGGGGTGCCTTTTAAGGGTGAGAAGTGGGCCATCTTGGATAGCCGGTCTACAACCACAAAAATAGTTGAACATCCCTCAGAACATGGAAGCTCGACAATAAAGTCCATACTAATCATTTTCCAGGGTCTGTCGGGTACGGGTAGGGGTTTCAGCAGTCCCCAAGCCCGGTTCCTGGGTGTCTTGTTCTGGATACAGACGGGGCAAGAGCTGATGTACTTTTCGCAAAAGTCCTTCAAATTGGGCCACCAGAACGTGCGTTGTACCAGATCAAGGGTCTTGCGGACCCCAAAGTGGCCTGCCAGTGGGTGGTCATGAAGAAGGGACAGCACCTTAACTCGGACATTCTTGGGGACAAAAATTTGACTTCCCCTCCAGAACAAGCCATCTCTGGACATTAAGGTGATTCCGGGGGGTCTAGAGGAGTCAGAGGATGCTTCTCTGATCAGAGAGAGGAGGTCAGGCTGTAAAAGTAAAAAATTCCCGGCAGGTAAGATGGTGTCAGGAACAGATGAGTCCTTGGGATTGTCATACATCCGTGACAGCGCATCCGGTTTCACGTTCTTCGATCCGGGCCGGTACGTGATGTGAAAGGAGAAACGTGAAAAGAACAGGGCCCAGCGGGCTTGTCGGGGTCTCAGTCGCTTGGCAGACCGTAGATATTCTAAGTTCTTGTGGTCTGTGTATATTAGTACCGGGTGAGCAGCGCCCTCCAATAGGTATCTCCACTCCTCCAAGGCGGCCTTAATGGCGAGCAACTCTCGGTCGCCTACGTCGTAATTCTTCTCCGCGGAAGAGAGTTTCCTGGAGAAGAACCCCACGGGATGCATTAGGTCCTTGTTGCCTTGACGTTGGGAGATGACCGCTCCTACGGCCACTTCAGAGGCGTCTACCTCGAGGATGAAGGGTAGAGACGGGTCCGGATGGCTGAGAATTGGGGCGGACGTGAAGAGTTTTTTAAGTCTTTCGAAAGCACTCTGGGCCTCCTGAGTCCAGCAGAAGCGGAAGTTTTGTCTGGTCAGTTGCGTGATGGGCGCAATTATAGCTGAAAAGTCTCTTATGAACTTTCTATAAAAGTTCGCAAAACCGATGAAGCGTTGTACACCCTTCTTATCCAAAGGCACTGGCCAATCTAGTACAGCAGACACCTTTTGGGGATCCATCCTGATGCCCGTTGGGGAGATCACTAGTCCCAGGAATCGGATGCTCTGTAACTCAAATTCGCATTTCTCAGCCTTTGCGTAGAGTCGGTGCTGGCGAAGGCGGTCTAGGACTTTACGGACGTGTTCTCGATGCTGATCAAGAGAGTTGGAAAATATTAAAATGTCGTCCAGGTAGACAATCACGTCGAGGAAATCCTTAAACACGTCATTGATTAGGTGTTGAAATGTGGCCAGGGCGTTGCAGAGCCCAAAGGGCATCACTAAATATTCATAATGACCGAATCGGGTCCGGAAGGCTGTTTTCCATTCATGCCCGGCCTGGATGCGAACTAGGTTATACGCTCCCCTTAGATCCAACTTGGTGAATATTTTAGCGGATCTCAGTCTCTGGAAGAGTTCGGGTATCAAGGGTAAGGGGTAGCGGTTCTTAACCGTAATCTTGTTTAAGTCTCTATAGTCCACACATGGACGGAGGGACTGATCTTTTTTAGTGACAAAAAAGATTCCAGCTCCTGCTGGGGAAGTTGAAGGACGGATGAACCCCTTCTCTAGGTTTTCGTCCAAGTAGGTCTTCAGTGCCCCCTGCTCCTTTTCTGATAAAGGGAATATGCGTCCGAAAGGAATCTCGGCCCCAGGGAGTAGCTCGATCGGACAATCATAGGGACGATGGGGAGGCAGAGTGTCTGCTCCCTTTTTACTGAACACATCAATAAAGTCATGGTAGTGCTTGGGCACAGTCTGCAGTAGGTCTTGATCAGAGTCTAAACATAAAAGGGTGGCGGAAGGCTTGGTGGAATCTGTTAGGCAGTGTTTCAAGCAATAGGAAGATGGAAATGTGACTTCTCTGGTAACCCAATTGATGTAGGGGTTGTGGGCTTGGAGCCAGGGTATGCCCAGAATGATCGGGAACATTGGAGAGGAGATGACATCCAACGTCAGAAATTCCTTGTGTTGAGAGTAGATAGTGACAGGTAGAGGGAGAGTCTCTTGAATTACCTTTCCAGAACTGATGCTAGACCCATCGGCCAGAAAAACTGAGAGTTCATGAGCCTTGCCTCGTAACGGGATGCCCTGTCGGCCCGCAAAGGTGGAGTCTATGAAGCAGCGGCATGCCCCGGAGTCAATGATAGCGTTGACTGTCACCGTCCTTCCTTGGAGCTGTAGTGAGAGAGGAACAGCAAGGTGGGTTGAATTGGCAGTCAATGCAGAGAGACTGGTAGAAGCAGAAGGTAGACACTTACTTGTCTTGACAGGGCAATTAAAGACATAGTGACCCGAACCACCGCAGTAGAGGCAGAGATTCTGCTGCCGGCGACGTGCACGCTCTTCTGGAAGCAAAGCGGGGCGCAGTAGTCCTAATTGCATGGGCTCGGAGGTGTCAGGAGCCGTACAGGGCGGAATAGGACTGGACGGAGGTACATAGCGAGAAGCAGGCATTGGGGCTCTCGCTGTCATCCAGACCGGACGGGCTTGCTGAGCGGAGCGCTCTGATCTTCACTCCCTGAGACGGCGATCAATCTGGATTGTCAAGGAGATCAGGGCCTCCAGGGTTTCTGGTATACCGACTCGAGCCAGTTCATCCTTAAGTCCTTCGGATAACCCCATGCGAAATTGATGCCTTAAAGCCGCATCATTCCATTCCGTGTCTGCGCTCCAGCGTCGAAAGTCCGAGACATAATCCTCAGCCGGTCTGCGGCCCTGCTGGAGCGCAAACAGAGCAGATTCAGCCGTGGCAGTCTTTTGGGGGTCCTCGTAAAGCTGAGCCATGGCCTCAAAGAAGGATTGCAGAGAGAAGGTTGCGACTGAATCTCCTTCAAGTAAACGGTGGGCCCAGGTCTGCGGTTCACCTTGTAGGAGGGAGATTACAAATCCTACCTTCGTGGCTTCCAGGGAGAAAGTCCGTGGTTGTAGGGCAAAATAGAGTTGACAAGCGTTCCGAAAAGCCCGAAATTTGGTTCGATCCCCAGAAAACCTTTCCGGAATGGGTACCCTTGGTTCAGGTGGAAGCATGACAACGGATGGTGAGGCGACGGGCTGTGCTGATAGGGAGGACGGAGCAGGGGCCACGTGACCAGTATCAGTAAGGTCCTGGACCTGTCCTTCAAGCCTGGCGTAGCTATCTTGAAGCGATTTTACCGCTTGGGTAAGGGCCGACAGGTGCGTGCAGATCTCCTTCATGGGAGAGGTCTCTCCTGCGGGCTCAGTCATGGCTGTTTCGTACTGTTAGAGTCCAGATGTGGAGCCCGACTTGTAGGAGGAGACCTCTCTTACAGCGCTGGTTCAGGAGCCGCTGGAATGGGAACAGCGGTCTCGAGAGCGCAGTGGGTAGGAGGGCCTGCTGGATAGGGCCGCTGGAGCTGGTAGAAGAGCGGAGATCCCTCTGAAGGCTGAGTGGACTGCGGTTTGCTGGAAGCAGGCAGTAGCTTCAGAAGCCGAAGATTGGAACTGGCAGCAGGCTGGAGAAGAGTCAGACGGTCCGGGTCAGAAGGTAAGCAGACTGGTGGTAACGGAAGGCAGAAGAGGTGTCGGTAAGCAGGCAGAGGTCGGCAACGGAATCACAAGCAGAAGAGGTTTCGAGGTCAGGCAGGCCGGGTCGGGATTGGAGAAGGCAGAGAAGTCAAGCAAGCCGGGTCGATAACGGTAGTAGGTAATCAGGTTCAGGATCAGGTATTCAAAGGTAACCGGGTTCAGGATCAGATATTCAGACACACGGAAGCTGAGACGAAACAGCGCCGCACCGGCGCACTTGAGGGTCCTTTAAACGCTCAGTGGCGGGAAGGAGCGCACGCACGCCACGCACGACCACGTGAACGAGCGCGCGTACGAATCGCCACTCGCGAACGTGCACACTAACGCGTAAACGAACGCGTACGCGAACGCGTACGCGAACGCGCAGAAGACACACGCCGACGCCTGTGTGCACGCAGCTGTACCTGTCTATTGCTGGTAAGTTCCTGACACACGGGTCCCAGAGACAGTGCGGGCCATTCCTATTGCGCTGCATGACTCGTGCATGCACAGTAGGGAATCAGGAAGTGAAGCCGCAATGCTTCACTTCCTGATTCCCTCACCTAGAATGGCGGCGGCAGCCGAGAACCGAGCAATCGATCGGCCTCGGCTGCCGACATCGCTGGACCCTGGGACAGGTGAGTGCCCATTTATTAAAAGTCAGCAGCTGTAGTATTTATAGCTGCTGGCTTTTAATATTTATTTTTCCTGTGAAATCCCTCTTTAAGACAATCAGGCACCATTTCATAAGACAGTGCTGCCAAACCAACACTGGTAGCTTGCTAATGGGTAGAGAATGAGTGGGGTAAGAAGGACATCAGCAGGCTGGGGGGCTGGTCAATAAATCAGCTGTAATGCAGTGGCAAAAGTGAAGTCATTCACCTGGCTAAGCTGAATCAAGGTAGAGATCAAATTCCTATGACCATCACAAAAGCAGATCAGAGCAAATGTAAACTAAATTCAATAGGCCAAAAGAGTTCAGTGTGTTTGCAATAGCATAATTTGCAGTGGCATAACTACAGATGTGGTGGCTCTTAAAAAACATTTTGACTGCTGCTTGTTTCCTGTAACCCCTACCAAGCCCCTTTTTACAACTTCCCACAAATGGATATACAGTACCTGTATGTTTTAGGGTTTCAGTGGTTCTACCAGAAACATGACTGGTATGCATCATTGGTCACTTTTACGGGGGGTGGAAAGGGATTGACATTTTTCTCTAGGGTCTTTACTTTCAGAACATATATAAATGGTGGTAGGGCCCATTTGACAGAATGGTAAATTGAGCCTTCTTGGTTAGAGGTGATTGGCAATTCTGGTGAAGTAGTGACCAGATTAAATGAATTTATAAGTATTAATACAGGCACGGCGTCGGTTGGAATGGTCTGGGACTCCTTGAAGGCCTATCTTAGAGGTCTTCTTTTTGAACAGGTGGCAAGAGTCAAGGCCAAGTCTAGGGAATGGGAAAGGGAAGCTAAAAATGAGGTGATCCTGGCTGAGAGGCAGTTTGTTCACAACCCAACCCCATATAGACAGAAGAAATGGCTAGAAAAACAGCAAGCTTATAAAATGACTATCATGAGAAAGATAGACAACAGGCGTATATATTCCAATGACAGTGCAAATTTGGAGAAGAGGAGAAAGTTGGTCATATGCTATCTTTACTGGTTAGATCAAATACTCTCCCCTCAACGGTCTGGGCGGTTAGGACTGCATGGGGAGAAATCTCTTCTGACCTGACTGTTATAACGCATACATTTAGAGAATATTATAGCTCCCTATACAGGTCCCAAAAGGCTGTGGAGAGGGAAAAAATGTATGTTTTCTTGCAGAAAATAAAAATCCCAAAATCCCTATCAGAAAGGGATAAAATGATTATGGATACACCAGTAACCTTGGACGAAGTGCAGCGAGCAGCCTTGGACGAAGTGCGGCGAGCAGTAGTTGGGATGCCAAACCAAAAGTCGCCAGGTCCTGAGTTGTTGAAGACGTTGGGATGGGCATTAACTAATGGGAATTTGCCCTCATCAATGTCAGAAGCTACTATCGTTGTTATACCCAAGGAGGGGAAAGATCATATGGAACCCTCCTCTTATTGTCCAATATCGTTATTATGTACGGACGTAAAAATATTGGCCAAAATGTTGGAAACTCATCTAAACAGATGTATCCAGAATCTTATTCATCCTGACCACTCAGGATTCATCCCAAATAGGTCAACTAGCATTAATATTCAAAGAGTTTTTTCAATATGCAGATCCCAAGGCATAATGGCGGCTCCAGGGCAATTTTGGAAAGAGGTACGAGACAGGGTTGTCCCTTGTCCCCCTTACTATTTGCCCTTGCAATGGAGCCGTTGGCAATTATGACTAGATCTAACCTGGATATGCAGGGATTCCGGAGGCGGCCAGAAGAAGATAGGAAGAATTGTTTGCAGACAATGTCCTTTTTTTTCTTGGAGATGTCCAAACATCACTAAAAACATGATACGAATGGTCGGAGAGTTTGGACGATTTTCTGGTCTGGTCCTCAACTGGGATAAATCAGCCTTGTTCCCGGTAGAATCACTTGGTAGCCAGACACCGTCAGGAACTCTCAATTTAAAAGTTGTTGATAAATTAAAATATCTGGGGGTTTGGATCGCCAGCGATATAAATTTATATCTTAATGACAACTTAGTCCCTCTATTACTTAAACTGAAACACAAGGAAGATATCTGGAGCCGACTCCCTTTGTCTGTTGCAGGATGTTGCAATCTAATCAAGATGATATAGTTGCCCCAGATACTATATCTTTTCCATATTTCTCCAATCTCCTTTTCAGGGATTTAATTTGGAAAAGGGGCCAACCCAGAATTAGTTTGCAAACATTGCAGTTGCCACTCAAAGAATT
Organism: Lithobates pipiens; assembly: GCF_037356315.1. Taxonomy (NCBI): domain Eukaryota; kingdom Metazoa; phylum Chordata; class Amphibia; order Anura; family Ranidae; genus Lithobates; species Lithobates pipiens. The sequence goes on from NW_027507903.1 coordinate 145,290,269, forward strand.
GGGTATGGCGGTTCCACACCCGAGGTCGTATTTTTTGGCATCCCAGCTACAGCATCCCAGCTTTAGCGGGTAATTAGAGGGGGGAATTCCAGCGTTAGGATGATGCTGATGGGGGCCCGCACAGTACATTGATAGAGGCCCTAGAGGCAGATTAATTTACCCTGGGATGCCCAACAATAAAACTAATCATTAAAATATGGCAGACAACGAAGGCTATATTGGGATATAGAGGAATATCAGAATTTGCTCCTCTGTGAAACAAAAATAGAAATCTTGCTGAGCTAAGTAATATTGAGAGGTCTAAGGAATGGGAGATCCAGGGTATCAACTGCTTAAGGCAATTATATGTGGGTAGCACTATGAAATCATTCGGTTTGAAACAGGAATTTAATTTACCAAATAGTTCATTTTATAAATATCTTCAAATCAGGCTTGCTACTCAGATGCAGTTTAGATCACAAACAGTTGAATAGACTCAGATTCCCACATTGGCACAAATAATGGGCTAATCTCTGAATTATATGCTAGATTAGAAGCTAGAACAATAGATTGAGCAGGCCCCTCCAAGGGTAGAGAGAGATGGGAGGGAGATGTTGGGCCATTGACTACATTAGAATGGGATCGGATCCTTAGACGAGGAACACTTGTCTCAATCTCCCCCTCACAGAAGGTATTTTTTTGCTGGAATTTGTTACTGTGTAAGGATCAGTCAACTGGTACTCAGGTGAAGAACAATTTCAGAAAAGCGTAATTAAACACTTGACCACTGGGAACTTAAACCCCCTTCCTAACCAGACCAATTTTCAGCTTTCGGTGCTCTCGCATTTTGAATAACAATTACTCAGTCATGCAACACTGTACCCATATGAATTTTTTGCCCTTTTTCCCACACATAGAGCTTTCTTTTGGTGATATTTAATCACCGCAGGGTTTTTTATTTTTTGTGCTATAAAAGAAAAAAGACTGAAATTCTGTAAAAAAAAAAAATCTTTGTTTCTCTTATAAATTTTTGCAAAATAGTAATTTTTCTTCATAAATGTTGGCCAAAATTTATACTGCTACATATCTTTGGTAACAATAACCCAAATTGGTGTATATTATTTGATCTACAAGCTATGGTGCCAATCTAGTACTGATGACCTAGCTCATTTCTTGAGACCCTAACATGCCAGGACCAAGTACAAATACCCCCCAAATGACCCCTTTTTGGAAAGTAGACATTCAAAGGTATTTAGAAAGGGGCATGGCGAGTTTTCTGAAGTTGTAATTTTTTCCCACAATTCTTTGCAAAATCAAAAAAATTTTCACAAAATTGTCATATTGGCAGGTTATTTCTCACACACAGAATATTCATACCACAAATTACACCCCAAAACACATTCTCCTATTCCTCCGGAGTATGGCGATACCACATGTGTGAGACTTTTACACAGTGTGGCCACATACAGAGGCCCAACATGCAGGGAGCGCCATCAGGTGTTCTGGAGCATAAATTACACATCTAATTTCCTGACTGCCTCTTACAATTTTGAAGGCCCTGGAGATAATGGAAACGTCCCAAAAATTACCCCATTTTGGAAAGTAAACACCCCAACATATAATCCATGAGGCATAATGAGTCTTTGAACATGTCATTTTTTTCTACAAATTTTTGGAAGATGTCGAGAGAAAATGAAAACACATTTTTTTAACACAAAGTTGTCCATTTATACAATATTTTTAATTCATAGCATGTACATACCAAAAATGACACCCCAAAAAAGATTCTCCTACTCCTCCTGAGTATGGTGATAGCACATGTGGGACACTTCCACAGCCTGGCCACACTTACAATAGCCAGGCAAGGCTGGGTATGGCTGAGTATGGCTGGGTATAGCTGAGTATGGCTGGGTAGAGCTCGGTACAGCTGAGTACGGCTGGGTATCGCCGAGTATGGCTGAGCATATCTGAGTACAGCTCAGTATGGCTGAGTATGGCTGAGTATGGCTGGGGGTGGATGGGATGGCTGAACATGGATGGATGGATAAATATGACAGAGGGATGCCTGAGCATGGATGGATGAGTATGGATGGATAAGTATGAATGGCAGGATGTAAGAGTGTGGATGGCAGGATGGCTGAGCGTGGATGGCGGGATGGCTGAGTATGGATGGCTGAGCGTGGATGGTGGGATGCTAAGCGTGGATGCTGGGATGGATGAGCGTGGATGGCGGGATGGATGAGTGTTATTACAGAGGGATGGATGGCAGAGGCTGCAATGTGGATGGCTAATACAGAGGTATGGATGGCAGATGCTGCTATGTGTACGGCTAATACAGAGGAATGGATGACTGGATTAGGCTGCAGTTGTCACTGAGCAGCGCTGTGGGCACTACACATCCAGCCCACAGTGCTGCTGCATTAAATCTCTCCCCTCTCTGCTCACACTGTACGGAGAGGTGAGAGAGAAACCGGATATCACACCTGTTTGTTTACATGTGATCGCTCCGTCATTTGACAAGTGACGTTGTAAATGGCCACTGTCAGCGGCTATTTAAATGGCCACTGTCAGCGGCTATTTAACCATGATCCGAGGACCCGGCAGTCACGGTTACTCCCATGTGCGTGCCCCAGAGGGCGCGCGATTCTGGGAGTACGTCATAGTATGCCCTCCCAGAGTTATCTAAACCGCCCTGTAGCCGCCATTCAGCTATGGGCTGGTTGTTAAGTGGTTAATTGACAACTGACAAACTGACACAACCAGGCCTTGAGTTATGTATAGGTAACATAAACCAGGTTAACATCTAAATGCTGAGAAAAGTGAAAGTGGTCAGCGGGACTTTAAATGAGGCCAATCACTGTATAAAGTAAACATGTAGGATATAAAACAGTGTTGCTTTTATGGGTTCCAACAAAAAAAGGGGGAATTTGAGTGAGATGTATACCAAAAGCAGTCTTGGCAAAGAAAATTTGATTATACTATGTGAAATCATGTATAACATATTGAATACCACAAAAATGCATTTACAGAATTGCATACACGCAGGGTATGCTGAAAACTGCATATAAATATTGACACCGTGTTAATAGGCATAGCATAAAGTAAAAGAAAGTCCTGCACAACATGGGCCACTGGAAGGGCTGAATGATGTTAAAAAGTCTAGAGTAAAACAAAATAAGAGACATATAATCATCTGTATGGATATCATGCATCTATGTAAGCCCGACGCGTTTCGTTGGGGTATACCAACTCTTCAGGGGCGAATGCAATGGTGATCTATAAAGAAACATAACCAAATGGTATAATAATGTAACTGAGTAATAGGAATAAATAATGTGTAGGGGACAGGATTGGCATCCCTATAGGTACTCACATCAGCTACATAGATGTGAACAGAGGATCAGACCCGTCAAACAGGTCTGGCATGGGAGCTGAGGTAGAGACACGTGGATAAGCAGGGAGCACTGTAGATTCACCAGGGTAAATGTGCTATTGTGGGTGATGGTGAGCCAAAACTTCTGTGGATTGAAATCCGTAATATATATTGAATGTATAGTATTTTATTGATGGAGTGTGAACAGCCCATACACCAGGTCAGATGAAGGGAAGAACTAAGCATAGATGAAAAAACAGATACTCAAAAACCACCAAATGGGAAAGAGAAAAAAGGAAAGAAATGTGTAGAAAAGAAGGAGAAGAAAATGATATCCTAAATGAAATAGTGAAGGAACCGAAGAGAAAGCAGAACAAAGTGCTGAAACCTATGGTGATTTACCTTGTTGGTTCACAAGGAAATGAGGAACCAAAATCAACAGGTGAATGCTTGCATATGAGGTGTTGCCAGAAAGACAAACACCAAGTGAGGCAAATTTAAAGAGGGAGTCCACTGGAAATATTACAGCTGCTGACTTTTAATAAATGGACACTCACCTGTCCCAGGGTCCAGCGATGTCGGCAGCCAAGGCCGATCGATCGCTCGGCTCTCGGCTGCTGCCGCCGCCATTCTCGGTGAGAGAATCAGGAAGTGAAGCGTTGCGGCTTCACTTCCCAGTTCCCTACTGCGCATGCGCGATTTGCGCAGCGCAATGGGAATGGTCCGAGCTGTCTCTGGGACCCGTGTGTGTCCCAGCAGACAGCGCGGCGGGACAGGAAGAAGCATAGACTCCCGTGGGAGTCTATGCCCGGAAGTGGGTGGGTAATTTGCAAACCCCTACATCCATACAGTTCACCTTTTCTGGGTCTGCACACCAATACTAAACTGCATCTGCACTTCCACTCTAGGTCTCAGTTGCAGTTGTACCAATGTAGGTGTTTCGGAGCTACTATTTCAGCCCCCCCCCCCGCCCCCCCTCCAAGAAAAGAGAAGGAAATATAAGAGAAATGGAAAGAGGCACCAAATATTAGTCTGAGGGCATTGGCATTGTGCTCAGGAAGAGGTGATTCACAGCATGAAGAGTTTTTCATTATACTTTCCAATGATTTTTGAGATTTCGATATGTTAGCTCCATTGTCTTTCGAGGCAGCATCATAAGAAGCTGGCATAGGTACATTTCTTTATCAGTATAGTACTGTATTTCTGTAAATTATTTTTAAATGTTGTTTACTTTGCATAGGTACGAAGAATAACACTACTTGGGGAAACAATAACATTAATTATAGCATTTGAAGAAAACAATTACAGTAATTACTTTTCGTCTGATGTAACAATAAAGCTGAACTCTGGGAAAAGAAAAACCCTCTTTTACAGTGGGGCGCCTTGTTCCCTGCACTTCAAGTTTGAAATGCTCACTTTTGCCTAATGTACCATTAAGAAAGGACTTTTATTTACTGAATCCCCTGCTCCTGCAAGCTCCGGTCACACTATGCAACCAACCCCACACAGGCTCTAATTTTAGGTGCCCCAATGGTCACAAGCAACCAGATATCACTAAGTACAATGCAAGGCCAATAGCCCTGGTTTATACCTGGGGATGCTGAGGGACCACCACAAGTTGGAGTGTTAGGGAGAAGGAAAGCTGTATCTGCTTAAAAAGGGTGTAAAAATACAGTTTAAGAGATTGCTATTTAAATTATGTCAGAGGAGTACAGAAATGGTATTACTTAAAGCAGTATTCTAGGCAAAAATACCAAGTCAAATATTAGCTCATTAAAACAGAAAATGGGAAAAACAAGTTTTAATGCAATATTCATCTTCAGTCCAGAGGTTTCCCTGCAGGACTCTTTGTGCCACTAGCTGTCCTGGACTCCAGCCTCCCTATACATAGATTTCAAGAGGTTGATGCCAGGTGCAAATCTAGTACTTACACTGCTTGCATTAAAACATATATTAATTTGTGTTTTCTATATCTACCTAGCAGTAGCGGCCACCCATAGGGTGTGCAGGGGCCCCACCCCCCTAATCCATGCCCCTGGCCCCTAATCTATATGAAAGAAAGAGAGGGTTCAGGACTTTAAAGCGGAGGTCAGCCCACCCCTGCAAAAAATTAAAAGCCAGCAGTACACATATTGCAGCTGCTGACTTTTAATAATAGGACACTTACCTGTCCTGGAGTTAAACGACAGCTGATGTTTCCATTACAGCTTCACGCCGGGTCCCTACTGTGCATGCGCGAGGCACCACTGCACTCTCCTACTGGCCCGGCGGAAGGGGAAGGAGGAGGGAGCCAAACTGTGACGGAAGTGGGGTTAGGGGTCAGGTATCCGCCCCCCCGAAAGGTGCCAAATGTGGCACCAGAGGGGGAGGAGACAAATGAGCGGAAGTTCCACTTTTGGGTGGAACCTCGCTTTAAATGAGGTAGGTCTAGAGAGCATCTCTGTGATGCTGACTAAGGCAAAGGCAGAGCTCCTCTGGACTGGATGGCTTAAGCAGGCAGGACTGACGAGCAGGATATCATCAACAGCTGAGTAACTGTGGAGAGATAGGAGCTGGCAATTAGCCAACAGCTGAGTGACCAGCTCAGAGAAGGAAGGGCTAAGCCCAGCCCTGACAGGAAGCTGACGAAGCCACGACCTCGATGGGGTGAGTACGGGGCTGGTGAGCGAAGTGGCGAACAAGCGAGCAATGGGAGGGAGCGGTGATCGAGGGCCAGGGGTAGGGGATGGTTTGGCTGGCTGGAAGGTGGTGTGGGGGTGGCTGGCTGGGTGTTGTGGAGGCCAGCCCCCAAAAAAATTGACCCCAGCCACCACTTCTGCCTAGAGTTCAACTTTGAAGCACAATACACTACCTTCCAGGTTCAAATGCCTCTTTTGTAAATCATCTTGTAAGCGTGTAATTTGCGAACTGCATTTTGTGATTCGTTTTGACAGTTGTAAAATGAAGCCTTGCACAGGTTTGCAATAAACTACTCCCCTACTGTTCTGGCAAGCTTCTCCCACACATTCAAAGCTCTGCTCTTTTCTGATAAGATATGATGATAAATTTGCTCAACAATACAAACAATAGGTATCTTTGACAATCAAATATAAGAATCTCCTTTCATGCTGTCAGTTCTTCCTGTCTGTGGTTATCACTTTCCTATATTTGTAGCTTCTGACTTTTCATTTTTTTGGGGGGAGACTGAAGCTCCTGTTTAAATATTAAATGCTATTTTTTTAGAGTAACGGTTTGTTGAAATTGGGCCCGGACAGCATGTTGCAGCTGAAGATAATGAAAATGCATCCATCTGGGGCGTTTGAATTTATTTGAGCGGTCTCTAAATTATAGTAATACCCCTGCCGGCATTATATCTCTTAGAACCTTTATACCAAAGTTTGCTTACACTCGGGGGTCAGGGATAGACCGAAAATGTGAGAGATTAGGGCTGAAAGTTTGGTTTATGAAACCTCTTCTTAGCAGCACCCATACACGAAGAGTCATCTCAGTTGGATGCAGAAAGTCAGCATAGGCCCTGAGGCCCCTATAAACTAGGTCCCCAAGTTCATTGAGAGAGCCCAGGAGGGCCGCTTCCAAGCATAAAACCACGTTGGCCCGAGAATGGACAAACTATCATCAAACAGAGACCAGTATAGCTACCTAGTAGTATACAAGGAAGCTAGGAAATGCAAACCCCTTAGAATTGTACGGGGAGACATAGAGTAGACTTCGTTAGACATGGTGAGGATCCACCCCATATTAAGGTATCAACACAGCGGTCCAGCTCCCGAAAAAAGCAACCTGTAATACATATGGGGCAATTTTGAAATATGTAATTAAATTTGGGGAGAAAGACATTTTTATTAGATTAATACACCACAGCAGGTTTAGTTGCGGGGTCCCCCAAGAGGAACATCTATTATGTAATTGTACAAGTAGGGGATGAAGATTGAGGTCATAAAACTTACCGGGGTCGCGCTGGATGTAAATGCCTAAATATTTGAAATTATCAACCCATAATACCGGGGTATTCTCTGCTGTGGCTTGTGCCAAGGGCAAAGAGTATAGATTTCGACCAGTTAATTTAGACACCCGAGTAACGCCCAAACTTGTCGAAGAGCGCCAGGGCAGCCCACAGACAGGAAGCAGCATCATGTATATATAAAAGGGCATTGTTCGCATAAAGGGACCCCTTTCCCTAAAAGGACCGACCCACAGCCCCTCAACCTGTTGGGAAGCCGAATCAAGATGGCCAGTGGCTCCAGAGCTAGAACAAAAAGGGAAGGAGAGAGGGGACACCCCTGGCGTGTAGCTCGCTGGAGGGGAAATTATGTTGAAACCCTGCCATTAGTGCAGAAACGAGTTGTGGAAGCTCAGTATAGCATATTCAACCAACTAAGGAATTGGGTTCCAAACCTAGATCTACCCATTATGCATTAAAGTGGAACTAAACTCATCTATTGTTTTCAGCCAAGGAAACTGCGATTCTAGCCTCTGTTTGATCTTCAACTGCCATACTGCTGCTCATGTGATCAGTTTAAACACCAGCCATTTAATGATTTGACAGTTTGGTTGAGAGCACAACCAATGTGAAACTGTTTAATTAACTGTTTTTTAAACTGTTAAAACTAACTTTAGAACCACTTTACTCACCCAGAGGAGTTTTTTCTTTTTCTCAACAAAAGTGGAGTTACTCTTTAGGGGTCTCAAAGTGGCGGAACTCCAGCTGTTGCGAAACCACAAGTGCCATCATGCCTCTGCCTGTGGGAGTCATGCTTGTTATGCCCTGTACACACGGTCGGACATTCCGACACCAAAATCCATCAGATTTTTTCCGACGGATTTTGTCCGAAACTTGTGTTGCATACACACGGTCACAAAAAGTTGTCGGAAAATCTGATCGTTTGGAATGAGGTGACGTACAAAACGTATGACGGGACTACGTAGAGGCCAGTAGCCAATATCTTTCATGCCCAAATTTATTCTGAGCATGCGTGACACTTTGTGCGCTGGAATTCTATACACACGATCGGAAAAAGTCAGATTGGATTTTGTTGCCGGAAAAATTTTAGGTCCTGCTCTCAAATTTTTTCCGGCAGAAATTCCGACAGAAAAAGCCCACTAGAGCCCACACATGATCGGATTTTCCGACAACATAATCCGATCAGACTTTTCCTGTCTGAATTTCCGACCGTGTGTATAAAGCATAACTGTCAGCCTTGCAATGCCTCATGGGACTTGCAGTTTCACAACAGCTGGAGGGCCACCAGTTTGAGACCCCTGCGCTTAGACTTAAAGTGGAACTTAAAGCAGAGTTCCACCCAAAAGTGTAACTTTTGCTAATCTGCTTCCTTCCCCCCTCCGGTGCCACTTTTGACAGGTACCCTTCCCCACTTCCAGGAGATGGCGCCTCAGAAGTTCGGCCTCCCTCCTCCTTCCCTCACTGCCGGGCCAATTAGAAAGCGTAGCTAGCTTCGCACATGTGCAGTAGGGAATCAGCTATAAAGCCGAGAGTAAAAGAGGACTGGGGTACACTGCAGCAAACACCTGGTGAACTGATCTTAAGAAGGAAACATACATTCACTTGGGCTCTAAGTGTGCTCCATTTTTGGTGCGGCAACAAAACCACACCTCTCCATTGAAATGAATGGAAACAGTGGCCAAAATGCAATGCACCTCTGGGAAGTGCTTTGTCCGGTCACATGTCCAGTGGAAAACACAATGAAACACAGCAAAAACGCACCACATCGCAGCAAAACCACGTTAAAAACGCATATGAATTTTTGCAATGGAAGAGTGTGAAAGCACCCTAATGATTAGTAGCTGCAATGTAATACATTTGTGGTTTTAACCGATTGCCCCCACGCTATATCCAAAAGACAGCTACAGCACAGGCTTCCAATACCAGGCGGGCATACATGGATGTTCTCCCATGATCCTGCTGCCCGGGCTCACAGATCGAGGTAAAGGGCAATTCACAGCAACCCTTTATCATGTGATCAGCTGTGCCCAATGACAGCTGATCACAGGATGTAAACACAAGCCAGTTATCAACTTTTATTTCCTTACACTGACAGTGTGAGGAGAGAAGAAAGCTGATAACCGGCTTGTGTTGGGGACATCGGCACTGTTTATTAGTATCCTGATTATCACTGCAGACCCAACAGTGCCCACCAGTGCTGCCAGGCAGTGCCACCCTACCACTCCCATCTCATCAGTGCACATCAGTGAAGGAGAAAAATTACCTGTTTGCTAAATTTTATAACAAACTATGAAAAAGTTTTTTTTTTTTAATTTTCTTTTTGTTTAGCAAAAAATAAAATCCCCCAATGGTGATCAAATGTGTGTGAAAAAATGATAAACATGTTATAGGAGTGCACAGCTTAGCATGACCAAAAGCGTGACAGCTAGGGTTGCCACCTTTTCTTCAAGTCAAACCCGAACACTTTAGCAGCGCACAGAATTATTATTTTTTTTTAATATAAACTATACATATATTTTGCTATTAACCACTACAATACCGGGGGGCACTTAAACACCTTCCTTCCCAGCCCAATTTTCAGCTTTCAGCGCTCTCGCACTTTCAATGACAATTGCGCGGTCATGCTACACTGTACCAAAATTAAATTTTTAGAATTTTTTTTCGCACAAATAGAGCTTTATTTTGGTGTTATTTATTCACAACTCCGTTTTTATTTTTTGCGATATAAGCGCAAAAAAAGCGGAAATTTGGAAAAAAAACTATATTTTCTTTTTTCTATTTTAAAAGAAATCCAATAAAATCAAATTTTGGCATAAATTTAAGCCAAAATTTATTCTGCTACATGTTTTTGGTAAAAAAAATTCTGTTAAGTGTATAATGATTGGTTTGTGTGATCACAGACATATGTACGCAAATGATCATGTACATATGTGTGCAGGTGATCACGTACATATGTGTGCAGATAATCATTGGAACATGTGATTTTAGTGGGACATATGTTTTTTTATTTGGGGACATGTCTTTTTATTATTTGGGGACATGTGTGTTTTGGGGACATGTGTGTATTACACTAGACTGGTGATCAGTGAGTAAAAAGCTGTAAAAACAGCTCATACTCACTGATCACCAGCCGGCTGCAGCGATCCGCTCTCCTCTCCTCAGCGACGACTTCAGTGTGAGGAGAGGAGAGCCGATTGCCTAGCAACCGGCTGTTTGTTTACATCACATGACGGCCGTGATTGGACACGGCCGTAATTATGATCAGGAGGGCCAATCACAGAGCCCTCCTGCCGATCCGAGATGCGCCGTGTCCGGGTGACACGAGCACATTGGGATCGCGCCGCTGCGTGGGCACGCGTGCGCGCGATCCCCCTTCTTCTGAAGGACGTTCCTGAACGTCCTCTCAGAAGTAGAGAGCTCCCACCCGGCCGTATATGTACATTGGCCGGGTGGGAAGTGGTTAAATAGCATTTATAATCATATGAAGTTAATAACAAGAGTCCCGATTTACATCAGAGTCCACAGAGTTCTCCTTTTACATTTGAACTCGCAGAGTTCCCATCCACTGTAAGGGGGGATTCTGCAGACTCTGATGTAAGGGAGAACTCTGGGGACTGTGACATAAGGGATGCTCTGCGAACCCTGATCTAAGGGGGAACACTGTGTGTAAAGGAGAACTCTGATGTAAGGGGTGCTCTGAGAACCCTGTTTTACCTTAGTGTACTCACTCAGAGGCAGGAGAGAGAAGGTGGGAGACTTCAGTCACAAACAGGGATGGATGGTGAGCTCACTTACCCCTTGGCAGTCAGCACCTTTCATCCAGATGTCTCTGAGGCTGCTGGACTTCAAATTTCCAGCCCCCACTTTCCATTTCCGAGGCACATCCCTGGAGATTGGAGTGTGGACGGAGGGGTAGGGCCGGGAGGAAGAGGTGCAGATCGATCCCTCGCTCCTCTCCCATCTGTACGTGTATTTTGGGGGGGGGGGGGGGGATTGTTAATAATGGCTTTGGGCAGTGTTAAACAGAGTGTAACTGACACTCTCAGCTTAGAGAAATGCAGCCAGCAACCATGAGAAGCCATAGTCCAGTCTCAATAATGTGTCCGGGTTTCAGGCAGGCTGTAACCTGGACGCATGATGCCAAACCCGAACTGTCCGGGTGAATCCTGGACAGGTGGCAACTCTAGTCACAGCACTAAAAGCTGAATATTGCCCTGGGCAGGAAGGGGGTATAACTGCCCAGTAGGCAAATGGTTAATATCACTTTAATAATGTCTTGATCAGTCAGTCTGCCCACCATGCACATTTCCTTGGGAAACATCATCAACTTTCCCAGAGTCACATCTGATAGAGTGCGGAGGAATGGATACATAGCACACAGCCCTCTTATTATAACACATCTGCCGCCTCCTGATCCCTCCCGTCTTCAGAAACTCTGATCTCCTGTCACTGTCACAGGGTGTGGGTCATAAGGAACTGCACTAAGTCATATGAACGTGCATATATATAACCACACCCCTCATCAACCTTCCACGCTTGTCTTTTCCTTGTAATGATAAAGTTATTCTAACAGCCGGCTTTGCGTTGCATGACGGTCCTCGTAGTTCAACAAGCCTCGGCGTCCTTCCACTGAAAGATATAGCAAACTACAATTCCCGAGAACAAGTAGGAGTATCCGTCCTGTTCAGATTGGGCGAACGCTTTTCGCTGGAAGATCTGATTGGCTACGAGTTTCCCGCAGCTGCGCAGTTGGTGTGTGTCAGTGTTTTGGTGTGAGAGAAGGAAGAGAGTGAGAAGAGATGTCTGCATTCAGGGGCCAAATCAGCAAGAGCAAAGATCCTTCGGGGCTACTTATCTCTGTCATTAGGTAGGTGAGGACAATGGCTTGATGGTGTTCAGGCTGTTGGTGACAACATGTTAGAAGGTTCATGGAAGAGGAAACGGGCGTCATTCTGAATGGGTAGAGCAAGGCTTGCTAGCTGTGTGAAGCTGTGTCTGGGGTCTAGTGACTTGTATCTAATTTGTATTTTATGTTCGTGTATATGTGTATGTATGTGTATATAAATATGTATGTATGTATGTAATGTATGTGTGCGTGTGTACATGCTTCCCCTTGGGAAGAATTCTCTGCTCTTCCTGTCTATTAAACACAAGAAGAAATGAGGAATTCTCTGCAGCATCAGATCAGGTTACACAGAACACAGTGCCCGCTGCTCCTCTGAAAGCTATACTTTTATTTTCTCCATCAGCCCATCCCCCACAGTTGTTACTTTTTATATCACTTGCCCCTCCCTCTTAGATTGTAAGCTCTAACTAACAGGGCTCCTTGATTCTTTCTGTGTTTAACTTTACCCCATTGGCAAATCAAGAGCCCAAAAACCTAGCACTTAGAAGTAGCCGGGGAGAAAATGACAAGGGCTGGCGAGGAAGGTAACTGCTGCACCACTGGAAGGTGGAGGGAAGTATTTTTGGGGGTTTATTTATCCTATAAGGAGCGTAGGGGTGGGCGGTAAAACATGACTCAGCTGCCTGTTTTTGCCGAGCCTGTGAGGATTTTTCTCATGGGCCGCAGAAAAGCGATCCTGCCACATCCCAAATGCCGAAAATATAAATGTATTTTTCCAGTCCCAAGAGGGATTTTATATTTAAAGTGGTTGTAAAGTCAGAAGGTTGTTTATCATAAAGGGCAGTTCCACCCAAAAGTGGAACTTCTACTTTAAGGTTTCTTTACTCAGCTCCCACTTCTGCTCTTGCTGCCTCAAGTGGAAATTCTCCTCTCCCCCACCCTCCCTGCAATCTTCTGGGGCACATCACAGGTCCCAGAAGATTGCTTAGCCATTCAGGACACGCAGTGCGACTGAATCATGCGCAGTGCGCACCCGTCTGTGAAGCTGCAAGCTATTTGTTCACACTTGCAATGCTGGCGCCACGGAGAGGAGCAAGGCTTCGGCAGCCGCATTGCTAGACCATGGGACAGGTGAATGGTTTTTTTAAGAATCAGCAGCTACACTTTTTGTAGCTGCTGACTATTAATAAATGTAAAAATGACTGGAACATCGCTTTTATGCATTAAGATAACAAAACCTGTGTGCAGCATCCCCCCCCCTAATACTTACCTGAGCCCCATCTCGATCCAGGACTCTCCCTCCTCAGTGGCTGAGCCAGCAGCGCGGTACCATTGGCCCCTGCTACTGTCTCTGAGTCAGAGAGCCAATTGAGAGAGGAGGGGGGCAGGACCAAACCATGGCTCTGTGTCTGAATGGACACACAGAGCAGCGGCTCAAGTGGCCCCATAGCAAGCTGTTTGCTGTAGAGGCACTGGACAGGAGGGATGGGCCAGGAGCACAGAAGAGGGACCTGAGAAGAGGAGGGTCTGGGCTGCTCTGTGCAAAATCATTACACAGTGCATGTAAATAAAACGCGTTTGTTCTTTCACAATTAAAAAAACAGAGACTTTAGTATCGCTTTAAATAACATGCTGCAACATAAGGTTCATGGTCCTATTGACTTCAATGGGCAAGTGCGACAGACAGAAATTGTTTACCTTAATGTCTAAATACAATTTTGACATGTTGGTAAAACCGGACATATCAACTGAAGTGGATTATACCTTGTTGGTTTTTTTTTTTTTCAAGACACATTTTGGCTTTCATTTGGTAGTAAATAGTTGTGGATTTAACCTGATATATTTTTTTCTTTATAAACAAAGGAAAACTGACCCAAAATAGTAAAAAAAAAAAAAAAAAAAAAAAACCTTTTTTTTAAATTTTTTTAGCTGGATATTTCATGTTACTACCATAACCTACCACCAAAGAACAACCCAAAATAAATAATCCTACTGCTGACAATCTTGGCAATACCAAATATGTATATGTTTGTACCTGTATTATTATTTTTTTATTATTATTTATTAACTTTTTTTTTTTTTAACAAGCACAGGGGCAGGCTTCACAGTGACTGATCATTGTAGTAGCCAATTAGAGGCTACTACAGCAATTAGGTTACCGGAAATCAGGAGATCTGGGGCCCAGAGCTCTCAGGGAGACCCCAGTCTCTGTGCTGAAAGCGCACCGCACAAGGGAGAAGAACATATGTGTGGCCCCACGTAAAGAAGCCCAGTGCAGTGAGGCCGCATGTATGTGTTAGGTCAGAACGAAGGCGTTAAGGTAAACAATAATTCAGTGTATCGCTCACTTCCCCCTGCTTATACTTAATCCAGCGCTATGCCTGTCTGCAGCGGCTCTCTTCCTTCTCCTTGCTCTCACGGGCTTGGCAGAGAGCTGTGGTGGCCAAGCGCTACTGTAAGTCAAATCCTGTGATGAGGGGGTGGGACCGAACCTCTCTGTCTGTGTCTATTGCAGACAATGTGGCTCAGGAGCAAGCCCACAGGTGTGCCACAATAGGAAATGGCTTCCAATGGTGGCACACCAAGAAGAGTCATTGCCAGGTATGTTGGCGAGAAACCCCAGAAGAGGAGAATCGGGACCACTCTGCACAGTACCATTGCACAGAGCAGGTAAGTGTACCATTGAAAACATTTTACTTTACACACTTTAAATTTACCACATTGTGCATACAGACCCCTTAAGCTGCCATGTCCATTTGTAGGAGAATGGTTAAATGGCAGTAAAAATGCAGAAACGCCACTTGTTTTTACTGCTTCCTGGCTGCCCATGTGAAAGAGTCCCAGGAGCCTGCTTCACATGAACAGTAAGACCCGTCCCAAAATGCACCCTGTGGCTGAATGGGGGGAACGATGATGCCACTAAGTCTGTGTGGTTTTAGTAGTCAGAGCTTACTTTGGGGCCTCCATAAGCTTTTCCTGCCCAGCACTGCCTACTCTGCCCAACTGTTACTCTAGAGCAGACTTTTTCAACCAGGGTACCTTGAGGTTTCTTCAGGCGTGCCTTGGCAAAATACCTAAAAATTACCCCAACATTGTATAGAAGCCGGCAGATGGCTAAAGCCTACCTTTTAGTTACACAAAGCCACAGGTTTTCATTGTACACCATTATGACCTTTTAGCCGCTGGCATCCTAACAACCAATGACCCTTCCCTGCCCCTCTGTCAGTGCTGGGGTCACATTAGCTGAGTGATGGAGTCAGTACCAGTCAGTACCAGTGTGCAAAAGTGTATTGGTTTTTGAAGTATAAATCGCCTCTAACGTTGGGTGTCCTACATGTGTGGATGTTGATTATTATGTAAAATAATATTTTTTTACTTTTTAGAATGGGTGCATCCAGATTGTCCATAATTTTAAAGGATGCCTTGACTGAAAAAAGGTTGAGAAACACTGGTCTAAAGTACACCACTAGAGCCGGTAGCGACCTAATCTTTCCTTTTAGCACTTATTCTATTGCGTCACGGGTGCTCTGTTGGACAGTCCCCAAATGCTGCATGGATAAGGCACACTTAAGCCCCATACACACTATCAGATTTTCTGCTGATTTTTTTTATTTATTTTTTCTTCAGATTTACCAAAACTATATAATATGAGGTCAAACCTTAAGAGTTTCAATTTGTATGCGGTCAGGCAGGCCCTTGCAATACATGGTTTTGGTAAATCTGAAGACAAAAATAAGCAGAAAATCTTATAGTGTGTATGGGGCTTAAGTTTTCTGACACGCCATTACTCTGATGCCCCGATAGTGTGCAGTGCCCTGTAAATTGCTGCTACCTAGTAATACAGTACACTGACAGTCTATACTGAATGTAATTGCTGTCCCTCCTGCAGAGCTCACCTTGTCCCCTTTCCTGCCTTCTATGACTCTGCATCATGTGAAGGAAGGGAGAACAGAACTCATTAGAGTTCACGGTAACCACCCACAAGATGCAGGGACTGTACTGGATAAGCTTTTGGCTAATTATACAGTACATTATTTTTGTAAATATAAACTGCTAAATATCCTTTCTCATCAGCAGTATATAGCAGTTTGTGACTTCTATCGTTGTCTGGTTGAGCACAGGTTAAAGCTTGTTGGAGGAGTTTTCAATCTGCTCTGACTGTCCTGTGAGGCTGCATGACTCCTGGCCCTCTGTCTGGACAGTGATGATTGGCCTTGTGATGATTACATTCACCCTTCCCCCAAAAATATAAAACAACTCTGTAGCAATACACACCAAACTGAGCATGTGCAAAGTGCCTCCAAGGTTCTGTTGTATCAGGAGATATATTGGGGACAGTAAAAAAAGGGGAAGAGCTGAGAAGCAAGGATTAAACAGCCTTTTTACACAATGCAGAGGATTAACTCCTTAGGTTCCACAGTGAGTATAACAAGCATGCCTTCCTGCATATACACACTGATTTTACTGTTGTGGGTTTAGTAACACTTTAATAGTATATTGCTCCCTGCTATAAGGAAATGATGGCGGCTCAAGATGAGCAGCTGATAAATATATCTGCACTGGGTGAGCAGAAGGAAACCCTAGCAAGTCACTATATGAAAATGACAGAGTGCTTGAGTTCCGGAGCGAGTAGAGAAGGGCAAGCTTACTTCTCAGCCATACCAATACCCTTATGCCTTTCACAGAGATGTCCTTTTATTGCTGGGCAATTTCCAGTTACAGGGCATTGCATGTTCCAGCAGGACAACAAAATACAGACTAAGCTTGCTTTTCTCCACCCGCTACTGAACACTGGCCCATTTGTTACATAGTTACATAGTAGGTAAGGTTGAATAAAGACCATAGTCCATCCAGTTCAGCCTGTGTATGTGTGTTAGTTTCAAAAATGGTTTCCCATATCCCTGTATGTTGTGTTCTTTAAGATGCACGTCCAAGAGTCTTTTAAAAATATCAATTCTCCCCGCTGACACAACCACTTGTGGAAGAGAGTAACACATTCTTACCGCCCTGACAGTGAAAAAACCCCTGCGCAGTTTAGGTATAAACCGCTTCTCCTCAAATCGAACTGTGTGACCCCATATCCTCTTATACCCCTTGAGATTGAATAGCTTTATTTCTATGCTGGTATCACCATTGAGGTATTTGTCGTTGGCTATCATGTCCTCTCTCAAGCATCTTTTCTGCAGCGAGAATACATTTAGTTCTTGTAGTTGCTCCTTGTATTTGAGACCCTCCAGTCCCCTTTATTTATTTAGTTGCCCTTCTTTGGACTCTCTCCAGCTCTACCACATCCCTTCTGAGGATTGGGGACCAGAACTGGATGGAATACTCCCAGATGTGGCCGGACCAGAGTTTTATAAAATGGCAGGATTATAGTTTTATCTCTGGAGTATATCCTTTTTTATGCATGCTAATATTCTGACGGCTTTGGTAGCTGCAGCTTGACATTGCATTGTTTGTCTTCCACTAGGATCCCCCGATCTTTCTCCATCCTTGACTCCCTCAGAGGTTCTCCCCTAGTGAGTAGTTTGCGTTTATGTTCTTAGCCCCCAAGTGCATTATTTTACATTTCTCCACATTAAACTTCACTTGCCATGTAGTTGACCACTCCATTAATTTGTATCAGGTCTTTTACTTTTCATTGATGACAGGGGAGTTCTCTGCTTCCCTATCATTACAATTTGTTTGCCTACAACAGGGCTCTCAAACTGACAGCCCTTCAGCTGTTGCAAAACTAAAAAGTCCCATCATGCCTCTGCCTATGGGTGTCATGCTTGTAACTGTCAGCCTTGCAAGGCCTCATGGGACTTGTTTCACTACAGCTGGGGGGCCGCCAGTTTGAGACCCCTGCCCTACAAGCTCTATAGCAGCTCCCAAGATGCAGACTACATCCAGTGTGTAGCCCAGGGACTCTTGGGAGTTATTTGGCAGGCTAACCAGGGTTTCCTGCCAGTTCCTCCCACATGCTGCAGCTCAGATCTGTGGCAGAAGCCCAGCATTGTCACATTGATTAACTAGGATAACTAAGTAAAGGAACAGTGAACTTGAGAATTTTTTTTTGATATTTTAAAGGGGGCAAGTGGTCTAAGAGATTTATTTTGGTGCCCGAAGTTTAACTTCAAAATATAAATGATTTTTTAAAATTATTTTTCTCACTTTTAGTCCTGGCATTGTAGAGTGTGAATCATCTAATTTAAAACCTAAAAGGGATTCCAAACATTTCCCATACCATTAAAAGTTAAAAAATGGCTTTAGGTTCACTATAATATCAGACAAAAATTGAATGTCAAACAGTTAGAGATTTCTCTTACTTTTGGAAATGATTTGCTGATGTCAGCTTTTTCCTTTTATAGTAAATTTGTCACTTAAGCTGCCTGCAGTAAAAGTTTCTCAAAGCTTACCTCTCTGGGGAGCAGCAAGCCTGAACCCTGTTGCCTTCAAGTGCTACAGCCTCCGGCAGAATCTTCACGTTGACACATTTCAGGGTGTGTCAGATGCCTGGTCCTCTGCTTCACTGAATTGTCTTACCTGAAAAAGCAGCATTCTGACTCGTAGCCCACCAGAGAGTTAAGTTCAGAGGCTTCTATAAGGTAAGCAAGTTGAAACATGCATAATTTTTTGGCTGAAGGACATCCAGCATCAACTAATCCTTTCCTACCCAGCTTTACTGTCCCTGACCTACCCTTTTCATACTTGAATTCTTTTAAATCTTTAAATCATGGTCGCTCAGCATCACAACTGGGTGTTGCAACAACTTCCTGTTTTCAATAAACTACACTATATGTAGCACCCTGCTTGCTCTACCTTTTAGCCTTGATTTGTCTGCATTGCGTAGCGAAGCACAGAGAGCCAGGGAGGACATTGTGTTCTCTACAGTAAGGTATGTACAGTATGAAAAACATATTTCTATTTAATTTACGTTCAATACTAGCATTGTAATGTTGGGCCAAAGGAGCAACCAGGGAAGGCAAAATAGGAAAACCTAAAGAAACTGATGGACTATTAATATAATGCAACAAGTGCCGCCTGATAGCGTTGGACATAATATACACACAGGTTGACTTTCTCAAGATACTTAAATTGTTCACTTTACAGGAAAAAATGTCAGGTCTCTTTCACACAGGCGGTCCTCCCAATGGACTATGCTTTGCTCAGCAGGGGATCGATCTGCTGATCCCCCGCTGAGCAGGCAGATGACGGGTCTGTCTCCATACGCTATGCTGTGACCTGTCAGAGTCCTGTTCTCCTCTATGGGGAGATCGGATTAAAAGGGACAGGTGGTCTGTTTTCATCAGATCCCATGCAATCGGATCCACCAGACAGATCGAAATAAGGGTCACCATCTGTCTGGATTTCAAGGACAGGATCGGATCAGATAGCAGCGGGTATCAGCGGACGTGTCACCGATAACATCCGCCGCTACTTAGGGCTAAATAGAGCCTCCTATCAGGAAATCCCGTGTGAAAGGGGCCTAAAGGTGAACGAACACCATACATCTTCACGGCTCCCTTTCCTGGTCCCTTCTGCACTTATCTCCATGGGTACTGAGCTGTTAGTGCCCACAAAACCTGTGCAGTGCTTCCAAGTCGCTCTGATCCATCCCAAAAACACTGCACAGTAAAAAGGGAAAAAACAGGGATTTCAAATCCCCAGACTGCTACATGGGCTCAGTGGTCACTTGCAACTCAATACCCATGGAGGTAAGTACAGTGAGGAGTGAGAGGGTGGGGAGAGTGTATGGTGTTAGTTCACCTTTTCATTTTTTTCTGAAAAGGTGAATTCATCTTTTGAAGGTTCTGTACTTAATTTAGTTATTCTTTTTAACATTTTAAAACCAGATATTGTACTTCCTTTTATTATAACACACATGGGCCATTGAAGCCTATGGGTGATGGCACCAGTCTAGGCTTTACTAGTGTAGCTAGCTTAGTGCTTCTCCCCTGCAGCTGCTTGGCTTTGTGTTTGGGATCATTGTCTTGCTGAAATTTCCACCCCATTTCATCTTCATCATCTTGGTAGATGGCAGCAGATTTTTATCAAGAATGTCTTGGTACATTTTTCCATTCATCAGTAATATGAAGTTTGTCAGTACCATATGCTGAAAAACAGCCCCACACCATGATGTTACCAGCTCCGAACTTCCCTGTTGGTATGGTGTTTTTGGGTTGATGTGCAGTACCATTTGACCTCCAAACATGGTGTGTGTATTATGGCATCCAAACAGTTCAATTTTGGTCTCATCTGACCAGACTATATTCTCCCGGTATTTCACAGGCTTGTATAAATGTCATGCAGCAAACTTTAAACAAGCTTCTACCTGCTTTTTCTTCAGCAATGGAATCTTGTGTAGTGAGCATTGCGTACAGGCCATGGCAGTTTAGTGCATTACTCATGTTTGTTTTTTTTTTTTTTTTTTTGTTTTTTTTCATTAATTGTGTGATTTTTTTTATTTTATTTTTTTGATTTTTTTTTTCTGTACCTGCTACTTCTAGATGTTTCGTAAGCTCTCTACAAGTGGTCCTTGGCTCTTGGACAACTCTTCTGATTATTCTTTTCACTCTGTCATAAATCCTGAGAGGAGTACATTGTCGTGCCCACTTTATGGTGAAATTATGTTCTTTCCACTTCTGGGTTATTGTCCCAAAATTGCTCACTGGAACATTCCGAAATTTAGAAATTCTTCTGTAACCATTGCCATTAGTATGTTTTGCAACAATAAGGTTGTTGTGTGACACCTTGGTAATGAGACACCTTTTTATAAGTAATCGGTTGCGAATGAACCAGCTGATATTAATTTGCACTGACAAGGGGCAGGATTGCTTTCTAAATACTGATAGATTTCAGCTGGTGTCGTGGTGTTCCTTGTCTTTTTTTGCATCTCCCTTTCTTCATTTGTTCAATACTTTTTCCCTTTGACATTCCATTTTATTACACAGAACTTCATTTCTGAACGTATTTGTTTTGGTTTCTTTGTATGTATGGATTGCCTGGGTTGTTACTGACATGTGAACATTACATGTCAATAGCACCTTTAGTGATATATTTACCTAGAAAAATGGTGACGTGTTTAACCACTTGACCACTGGGCACTTAAACACCCTTAATAACCAGACCAATTTTCAGCTTTCGGTGCTCTCATATTTTGAATGACAATTACTCAGTCATGCAACACTGTACCCATATGAAATTTTTGTCCCTTTTTTCACACAAATAGAGCTTTCTTTTGGTGGTATTTAATCACCTCTCAGTTTTTTATTTTTTGTGCTATAAAAGAAAAAATACCGAAAATTCTGTGAAAAAATGAATTTTTCTTCATTTCTGTTATAAAATTTAGCAGATTAGTAATTTTTTCTTCATACATTTTGGCCAAAATTTATACTACTACATATCTTTGGTAAAAATAAGTACAAATTGGTGGATATTATTTGGTCTTTGTGAAAGTTATAGAGTCCACAAGCTATGGCGCCAATATCTGAAAATTGATCACACCTGAAGTACTGATGGCCTATTTCAATTCTTAAGACCCTAAGGCTTCTTTCACACTGGGGCGGTATTCAGGCGTTATAGCGCCTGTGTAGTGCCTGAAAAAAACCGGCCCCTTTTACTCCAGTGTGAAAGCCGGAGGGCTTTCACACTGGGGCGGTGCGCTGGCAGGACAGTGAAAAAAGTCCTGCTAGCCGCATCTTTGGAGCGGTGAAGGAGCGGTGTATTCACCGCTTCTAAACCGCTCCTACCCATTGAAATCAATGGGACAGAGCGGCAATACCGCCGGCAAAGCGCCGCTTTGCGGGCGGGTTTAACCCTTTTTCGGCCGCTAGCGGGGGTTAAAGCCACCCCGCTAGCGCCCGCAGACCGCCGCTAAAACTACGGTAAAGCGCCGCTAAAAATACCACCGACGCCCGCACCGCCCCAGTGTGAAAGCATCCTAACATGCCAGAAAAGTACAAATAGCCCCCAAATGACCCCTTTTTGGAAAGAAGACATTCCAAGGTATTTAGTAAGAGGCATGATGAGTTTTGTTGAAGTTTTCATT